>NC_092335.1:646309375-646671250 GCF_046630445.1 Rutidosis leptorrhynchoides
ATAAAAGCTTTTTCTTCATATTAGCATTTTATAAGTTTAAATTCGGGTAGTACCTACCCGTTAAGTTCATACTTAGTAGCTAATATACAATTCAACTACTACAATTCTATATGAAAAACTGATTATAATAATATTTCGCGTTCAAACTTTTATACAGTATTTTACAAACTTACAATACCGCTTATTTTACATAAAGCATGAAATATAGCACACAATAACTTTGATACAAGATAGTTGTGAAGATAATTCTAGCTAGTACACAAGTCGTTCAGCAAAGGCAATAAAGACACGTAATTCATACGTCCAGAAACAAGTCATGCATTCTAGTTTTACTAGGACTACTTCCCATCCTTGGTCTTGTGGAACATAACTGTTATGGTCGTTGATAAGACAGCGTGTTGTAACGTCGTCAAAGGGACGAGGGTTACGTAATGACCAACAGTCTCGTAATAACCTAAAAACCTCATTTCTTACCCCAATTACCGACTCCGTCACTTGTGGGAACGTTTTGTTTAATAGTTGTAGCCCGATGTTCTTTTTCTCACTTTGGTGAGAAGCGAACATTACTAACCCGTAAGCATAGCATGCTTCTTTATGTTGCATGTTAGCCGCTTTTTCTAAATCATGAAGTCCTATATTCGGATACATTGAGTCAAAATAATTTCTTAACCCGTTGCGTAAAATAGCATTTGGGTTTCCCGCAATATATGCATCAAAGTAAACACATCGTAACTTATGGGTTTCCCAATGTGATATCCCCCATCTTTCAAACGAAAGTCTCTTATAAACCAAGACATTCTTGGAACGTTCTTAGAATGTCTTACAAACTGATTTCGCCGTAAATAGTTGTGTCAAAGAATTCTGACCGACTCTAGACAAGATTTCATCAATCATGTCTCCGGGTAGGTCTCTTAAAATATTGGGTTGTCTATCCATTTTGTGTTTTTATACTGTAAAATAGACAAGAGTTAGATTCATAAAAAAAATACTTATTAATACAAGCAATTTTTACATATATCATAAAGCATAAGCACACTATATTACATATATTACACCACACGAATACAACTATCTTATTTCGACTCGCTCGTTTCTTCTTCTTCGGTTTTGGTTCGTTTTACCAAGTTTCTAGGGATATATGATGTTCCCCTAATACGAGCTGTCGTTTTCCACAACGTTTAGAAAAACCTGGTGGTTTAGAGGTTCCCGGGTCATTGTTACAACTTAAGGGATTCGGGGGTTGACGATACATATAAAGTTCATCGGCGTTGGAATTAGATTTCTCTATTTTTATGCCCTTTCCCTTATTATTTTCTTTTGCCTTTTTAAATTCAGTTGGGGTAATTTCTATAACATCATCGGAATTCTCGTCGGAATCCGATTCATCGGAGAATTGGTAATCCTCCCAATATTTTGCTTCCTTGGCGGAAACACCATTGACCATAATTAACCTTGGTCGGTTGGTTGAGGATTTTCTTTTACTTAACCGTTTTATTATTTCCCCCACCGGTTCTATTTCCTCCTCCGGTTCCTCCTCTTCCGGTTCTGATTCTTCTTCCGGTTCTGATTCTTCTTCCGGTTCTTCTTCGGGAACTTGTGAATCAGTCCAATATATATTCGACTCTTCATTATTATTAGGTGAGTCAATGGGATTTGTGCTAGACGTAGACATCTATCACACAATATCAAACATGTTAAGAGATTAATATATCACATAATATATACATGTTAATAATATATAGTTTCCAACAAAAATGTTAAGCAATCATTTTTAAAGAAAACACGGTCGAAGTCCAGACTCACTAATGCATCCTAACAAACTCGATAAGACACACTAATGCAAATTTTTGGTTCTCTAAGACCAACGCTCGGATACCAACTGAAATGTCCCGTTCTTATTGATTAAAAACTTTCCATATTAATTGATTTCGTTGCGAGGTTTTGACCTCTATATGAGACGTTTTTCAAAGACTGCATTCATTTTTAAAACAAACCATAACCTTTATTTCATAAATAAAGGTTTAAAAACTTTTACGTAGATTATCAAATAATGATAATCTAAAATATCCTGTTTACACACGACCATTACATAATGGTTTACAATACAAATATGTTATATCGAAATCAGTTTCTTGAATGCAGTTTTTACACAATATCATACAAACATGGACTCCAAATCTTATCCTTATTTTAGTATGCAACAGTAGAAGCTCTTAGTATTCACCTGAGAATAAACATGCTTTAAATGTCAACAAAAATGTTGGTGAGTTATAGGTTTAACCTGTATATATCAAATCGTAACAATAGACCACAAGATTTCATATTTCAATACACATCTCATACATAGAGATAAAAATCATTCATATGGTGAATACCTGGTAATCGACATTAACAAGATGCATATATAAGAATATCCCCATCATTTCGGGACACCCTTCGGATATGATATAAATTTCGAAGTACTAAAGCATCCGGTACTTTGGATGGGGTTTGTTAGGCCCAATAGATCTATCTTTAGGATTCGCGTCAATTAGGGTGTCTGTTCCCTAATTCTTAGATTACTAGACTTAATAAAAAGGGGCATATTCGATTTCGATAATTCAACCATAGAATGTAGTTTCACGTACTTGTGTCTATTTTGTAAATCATTTATAAAACCTGCATGTATTCTCATCCCAAAAATATTAGATTTTAAAAGTGGGACTATAACTCACTTTCACAGATTTTTACTTCGTCGGAAAGTAAGACTTGGCCACTTGTTGATTCACGAACCTATAACAATATATACATATATATCAAAGTATGTTCAAAATATATTTATAACACTTTTAATATATTTTGATGTTTTAAGTTTATTAAGTCAGCTGTTCTCGTTAGTAACCTACAACTAGTTGTCCACAGTTAGATGTACAGAAATAAATCGATAAATATTATCTTGAATCAATCCACGACCCAGTGTATACGTATCTCAGTATTGATCACAACTCAAACTATATATATTTTGGAATCAACCTCAACCCTGTATAGCTAACTCCAACATTCACATATAGAGTGTCTATGGTTGTTCCGAAATATATATAGATGTGTCGACATGATAGGTCGAAACATTGTATACGTGTCTATGGTATCTCAAGATTACATAATATACAATACAAGTTGATTAAGTTATGGTTGGAATAGATTTGTTACCAATTTTCACGTAGCTAAAATGAGAAAAATTATCCAATCTTGTTTTACCCATAACTTCTTCATTTTAAATCCGTTTTGAGTGAATCAAATTGCTATGGTTTCATATTGAACTCTATTTTATGAATCTAAATAGAAAAAGTATAGGTTTATAGTCGGAAAAATAAGTTACAAGTCGTTTTTGTAAAGGTAGTCATTTCAGTCGAAAGAACGACGTCTAGATGACCATTTTAGAAAACATACTTCCACTTTGAGTTTAACCATAATTTTTGGATATAGTTTCATGTTCATAATAAAAATAATTTTCCCAGAATAACAACTTTTAAATCAAAGTTTATCATAGTTTTTAATTAACTAACCCAAAACAGCCCGCGGTGTTACTACGACGGCGTAAATCCGATTTTACGGTGTTTTTCGTGTTTCTAGGTTTTAAATCATTAAGTTAGCATATCATATAGATATAGAACATGTGTTTAGTTGATTTTAAAAGTCAAGTTAGAAGGATTAACTTTTATTTACGAACAAGTTTAGAATTAACTAAACTATGTTCTATTGATTACAAGTTTAAACCTTCGAATAAGATAGCTTTATATGTATGAATCGAATGATGTTATGAACATCATTACTACCTCAAGTTCCTTGGATAAACCTACTGGAAATGAGAAAAATAGATCTAGCTTCAAAGGATCCTTGGATGGCTTGAAAGTTCTTGAAGCAGAATCATGACACGAAAACAATTTCAAGTAAGATTTCCACTCGAAATAAGATTGTTATAGTTATAGAAATTGAATTAAAGTTAGAATATGATTATTACCTTGTATTAGAAAGATAACCTACTGTAAGTAACAAAGGTTTCTTGATCTAGGATGATTACTTGGAATGGATTTAGAAAACTTGGAAGTAAACTTGCAATCTTGGAAGTATTCTTGATTTTATGAAACTAGAACTTTTGGAATTTATGAAGAACACTTAGAACTTGAAGATAGAACTTGAGAGAGATCAATTAGATGAAGAAAATTGAAGAATGAAAGTGTTTGTAGGTGTTTTTGGTCGTTGGTGTATGGATTAGATATAAAGGATATGTAATTTTGTTTTCATGTAAATAAGTCATGAATGATTACTCATATTTTTGTAATTTTATGAGATATTTCATGCTAGTTGCCAAATGATGGTTCCCACATGTGTTAGGTGATTCACATGGGCTGCTAAGAGCTGATCATTGGAGTGTATATACTGTAACAACCCTCACTTTTCGACTTCTAAATTACTGAATTAACCCTAGGGTTATATGTCTGACTATATGTATTAAGGGTTGTTATATACAATTAAATATTGACCGAATAGTAATTTTTAGTCAACAATGTACGCTTAAATAAATAATATATTATTAATTTATATAATTTGACATAATTTAACTAAGTATATAAACTTTGTATCACTTTTATTATTTAGTTAATGTATTATATATTTAACTATATAATAAATCCAATTATATATAAATGTAATAATATTTACAAACTTACTAAAACTATAGTTTAATAATTAAAATCATAATTATTATTAAAAATACAAAATACCGAATTATTTATTATTTTTATGCAAAATTTGTATTTATTAATTAAATAAAACAAAAAAAAAATATTATTGACAAATATTCTTGGAAAAACATTAAATAAATTTGTTTATTTACATAAAAAAAATCCTTAAAATAAATAATAAATAAATAAATAAATAAATTACTTTTTAATTAAAAATTTTAATGGAAAAACTACTTTTATTATTTTATTTTGTGCATTATCCCATGACCTAACATTTAATACTTTTTAATTTTAAAATCCCATTAAGAATTAAATATTTCTTTTTCTTTTAATTATTTTATTCTTTTTACCTAATTTTTTCAAGTATAAATACCCCTCATTTCTCATTCAAACTCACACCAAAATTTCTCTCATTCTCTCTTTGAAGAATTACTACTAGTAAGTATTCTTTCCTTACTTTTTATTTTTTTTACTTTTCACTTTTTACTTTTTACTTTTTACTTTTTACTTCAGTTATTATTTTTACCGAAATATGTAAATAATGTTATAAATTATATGCAATTAAAAATAAAATAAATAACATGTATACACTATTACTATTACTAGCACCTATAACCTACTACATATATTGTAACATAAAAACATTTTGGGATATGTATTAGAGATGTATAGATCTTCGAACTTTCTTGACGAATGGTTTCTATGAGATTCTAGGCAGAGGGTTTGGATTTCCGATTTAAAGGGTCCTATGGCTCAAGCCCCTAGATCTAAATTAGCCATTCGAAGGGAAAGGGGTGATTGGAAGCTTATCTAATACGACAAGTATCCTAAAATGGAAAACACTGATAAAAGTAGAAACTCTCTAGTCATAGAAACTTAGTAAAATAAGAAACTTTCTAAAAATAGAAACTTTATAAAAATAGTAACTTACTAGGAATAGAAACTTAGTAAAACAAACTATACTTAAACACATACTTAAACTTAAACATGGGCAAAACACTTAACTACTCTTAAATGTCAATAGGTTAACTTTCCTGCTCACTCGTTTAACTCTTTATTCCGAGGAATAACACTCTCTCTACTTACTAAGGTGAATTCATAGCCCCTCTTTATTGCTAGCAAACTTACTTACTTTACTTGGGGTGAGACACATGCTGTTTTTACTTTTTTACAATTTAGACACAAGTACCAAACTGTTAAACTATGCTATACCTGGCTATGTCCGACTAAGTCCCTACAGTGATATTTTTAATTGCTGCTGCATGCTTAATTTTTGGGGGTAGGCCTATCGGGAGTAACGTCCCCGATACATTTGACCAAGTCATTGTATTACTTAATAATGAAATTAAACCGACAAGGACAGACACAACTTGTCATGGGGCAAACTTGAACGTTTAGTCTAAATATCACGCATTGGCATAACTTTTTGATCCTGCGGGAGATCAACTTTACAAACTAAATCTTGTGGTCTAAAACAACGACAAACTTTTTGTTAAACGTATGAACTTCACTCAACCTTTTTGGTTGACACTTTAGCATGTTTTGTCTCAGGTGCTGTTTGATTCAAGCTCTTATACTTACCACTTATGTGATGCTACTTGGACATAGGATAAAGAGATATCGCATTTATTACTTCTGCATGTGAACATTTATGATATTGTTATTCCTGTCATTGTAACATCATTTCATTTTCCGTTGCGTACTCATTAAAGTTAAATTCATCATTTAGTATTGTTCTCGTTTATTATAATATGTTGGTATGTTTTGATATTAGTGACGTTCCTTCCAGACCCTATTGGGAGGACATTACAGATTGGTATCAGAGCATAACCAGGCTGTTATAGAGAACCAGGATTGCATTTTTATGTGTGCCTTACTTGTTAGCTAGGGTGCCTTAGCAATCTAGGAAACTATAACCTTTCCTGTCTTAGAATTAAAGTACTTAGGATTGCTCCATAATCTTAACGATTATGCTTTAATATACTTGACTTAAAGATTCTAATCAAAATCTCTTTCCTAATATTAGGATGTCTAATTCTCATCAAGCGAAAAAAATGAATCTTTTTGAGCCAACCGAAAAAGATACTGAAAGATCTTCCACTGAAAGACCAGTCCAAAGCCCACCTTATGGCTTTGGTGGTCCTCCATCACCAAATTATAGCCCAAATACTAATCTTGTTCACATGGGTCTCCTCAATACTATCCAACCCCAAGAAATAAAGACAAGAGGAAACGTCTTAAAGAAACTGGCCCGTCAAAGAAAAGATCCCGATCTCCTTCCTACGATGAAGTTGATGTTAAGTACGAGATCATGAATCTGCGAAGAACTACCGAAGGCCTAATTCGCCATATTGCAAGGATCGATGCTCAAATGAAGGAAAAAGACCTAGCGATCAAGAAGCTCATGAAGGAAAATGCTGAGCTAAAGAAAGAGATTATATACATACATTTGTTTTATCCCATGACCGATGTGGGACTTTGGTTTGCACCCTTACAAGAAATGCCCGATGGGGGAAGCAATATCTCTCCTACCTAAGAGAAGATGTTGACTTTAGATTGAAGATGGAGGAAAACCGCGTGAATAATCAACTTTCTATGAGGGACCACAAGTACCATGTAATCAACAATGATGTTTCCAATCTTTATGATAACATCGAGTATCTTTATGAGGAACAAAAGGAGAAGAACGACAAGTTTGAGAAGTTTATGAAGGAGGTTGTGGACGAGAAGAAGAAATATGAAGACTACTTCAATCTTAATATAACCTAGTTATTTTCTATCTATGCAAAGGCTAGGCCTTAAACTATTTCTATCCCCGAATCGTGTAATAAGAAGGCTTGTTTAAAGCCTTGTTCTTAATAAAATAAAGTGTTTCGTTTATATCATATTCATCTTTATCCCACTTATTTTTTTTTTTCAAACTTATGACCTATCAAGTTTATCAAACTTCTATATGTTATTGAAGATAACGGTTCGTCCACAAGCTCCTACTACTACTTCAAACACTCACGTATCTTATGCCTTTATGCATCGGTTTGCGAACCGGAAAATATTATTGGGTTATCACAGTATACGAATTGAAATTCTTTAATCAATATCTGGTTACAAATCTCAACACGTCATACCACCATTATTACATAAATGGATGACACATCATATCTTATCATATATTATCATGTCTATAAACTTTGTCTACCACTTATCCTAAATTTCCTCCGTAAATTACGGAAATCTTTTTGCTATAATACGTATTCAAGGAGACGAATATATCATTCGGTATTCAATACCCATTTCATATCAAACCCTATTCCAAACATATAATATGAATTTCTCAAACTCTTCAAGCTCCCACGGCAGCGTAACCGGAATAAACGAACCAATCAGCCATCATCTATTCTGGATGAATTGGGGATGGGTTCGTAGCCGACTCAATCAATGGAGACAAGAAGAAGGTGATCCCTTCCACCAACCGAATTCACCTCTTGGCGAAGAACCTGAAGCGCTTACCGGCGAACCAGTCCGAAACACCATTTTCTCTCTTCTTTCCAGGGTATCCCGTCACGAAAATATAATATCGAAGATTCTAGATCTTATTCACCCCCTTGTTCCAACCGCCAATCATCCCGGAATAATAGAAGAAGTCAACGAGCTTCGCGCTCGAGTAGTGGCTCTGGAAAATCTGGTGCGAAACCTACAAACACCAGCAGCAGCACCAGCAGCATAACCAGAATCACCACCAGTACCATCAACATCACCACTAACAGCATCAGCTTCATCAACAACAACATTCGCATCCCCCGCCTCAACAACACACTCAGTACCTCAAACATAAACATGATACGCCCCATAGATACCAAGGAATATTAGTAATAAAGAGTTAAGATGTATTGACTCATTCTTCGTGAAGAATTATATATGTATACCTTATATATATATGATTTGGAACAATAATAAATCTTGTCGTACTAAGCAATTACGTGAGAATCTCAACTAGTATGTACTACTTGGTTAATTCATATCACTAATATGCTATGATGTACACCCTTCGCTAATGACTTAACAATTGTTAATCACTGCTTCAACACAATAAACTTCATTTCATAATAAATCAAGTATAACGATGAATGTATTGATTCATAACTTCATTAGCGAAATATTTCGCAACAATTATGAAATCTCTAAGATTTTGGAGATTATTTACTCTCGTTCCAAACCGCAAATCAAATGAGTTTAATATATATTAACTCATTAAATCCATGATTATATCTGAAGAATACATATATGAACGTATATCTTCATAAAGATTGTAAAAACTGTTAATTGTGAAAATATTTTAACGGGTAGGTAATACCCGAGAAATATTTACATCTCACATAAATACACTATACATTCTTCAATTTTGATTCATAAATCATTAATTATACTCACTGCCTTCACTGTGATACACAATCATTTTCATACAAATTTAATTACACATTCTGAAATTAACGTACCAGAATTCAAGTAAAGCTTTAGCAGGTGTTATCTTCCTAAAGATCACTACATTCATGAATTATATTCATTCGTATTCTATGATGAATTATCACATCAAACCACCGAAATTATCATCATCAACGCCTATTCGTTAACCATTAGATCCGTTGACGATTACAATCAGCGTTTAATCATCTAAAAAAATAAAATTTCTTGAAATCATCTCGGATTGATAACCAATGATTCAGATATGGTAGCATTAAATGCAGAGGAAATAAAAGAATTTTCCTCGTCATTGGAACTTAGAAATTCTGAGATATCACTGTATCTTTCGTTATAAATATCCTCTATATTTCTGAAGATATCTTTATAACGATTCTTGTCAGCAATTAATTATCTCTTTGCGATATCTTTATCACATCATAAAGGAAACTGTTTTAGTTTCTATATTCTGTAAAGTTCAAGTTTAAATTATGAATGATTTGAAGTAGTGTTGGGAATTGAAGCATGAGTTAGTATAATATAATGACGTCAGGCCAACGTGATTATATTACAGTAAGTCATGCTAAATTTTTAATGGAAAATGATGATTCATAGACTTTATAATCATCATTTGCCATGTTACACGACTCTTATCTATTTAAACTCTAAACATATCAAGAAAATATTTTTCTTGATAATTCGGTCTTTTCCGGATATTCTGGTAATATGACAAATCAAATCGTGCTATTAACTTTCCTTCTGCTTTGAATATCATGATCATTCAAAACTTCATACCTACAAATTCTGGACCGTTACTTGCTTTACAAAAGCATGAAGCTTCGACATATAAGGGAAAATATAAATCCCGATAACAACACTGAAATTACAAACCGGGTATATCAATGCGTATAGCAATATAAAGACACGGGAGAACTAAAAACACAATAAATTCTAGAGCATAGTAGAAGTAAACAGACTCCTCTGGTGGGAGTTGGAAAAGAAGGATGATTGTGGCGATAACCAATATAATGTCAAAGACAAGAACTGGATTGAGCATATTAACAAAACTTTTGGAAGTATGAATTGAGAAAGAAAGTATATAAGTGGTGAAGATAATGAAACGGAAGAAGCTAATTTATAGCAAAAATTCCAGACACATCAATCGAGGCAATTCACTGCCTTTAATTAAAGAAAATCCTAATTTCTGTAATTACCGGAAAATAAAATCTTATAAAGATTTTGAAGATTTCTTTAATTCCTTGAAATCCGGAAATCAATCGTAACTACGTCAAAAGTTAAGGCAAACATTTAATTTTCTCATTTACTCTTTTACGATAGCTTCATTTATACTCTTTCTATAATCGAATTACTTTATCCATATTATTTAATGTTGATAAAACTCTAATTCATCATTCTTGTTATAAAGAATGACGATCTCTATCAAATTTCATGACTATGATTTTCATGAACTCCTCTCTGTTTTGTCTGCCTAATATTGCAGCATAAACGCTCAAGGTTTTAAATGAGCTCAATATTATTCATAACACATTTCATGTATCCAATTTACTGAAATGACTTTCATAACATCATCATTTTGAATGATCTCTGCATTAATGATAAAATGCACTTCGTAGAAGAACCTATAGAGATTATGGTTTGTATGACTTAAACGCTTGAAACAAAACAATATTCTATCCTTTGGAAAACACGCAAGGCCCCGAATATACCTGGGAACGTGAAGACCAAATGAAACAGAAATATCCCCATCTCTTCTCAACCGCTGATGCATCCGAGAAGTCTACCTAAAACTTCGGGACGAAGTTTTTATTAACGGGGAGGTACTGTAACAACCCTCACTTTTCGACTTCTAAATTACTGAATTAACCCTAGGGTTATATGTCTGACTATATGTATTAAGGGTTGTTATATACAATTAAATATTGACCGAATAGTAATTTTTAGTCAACAATGTACGCTTAAATAAATAATATATTATTAATTTATATAATTCGACATAATTTAACTAAGTATATAAACTTTGTATCACTTTTATTATTTAGTTAATGTATTATATATTTAACTATATAATAAATCCAATTATATATAAATGTAATAATATTTACAAACTTACTAAAACTATAGTTTAATAATTAAAATCATAATTATTATTAAAAATACAAAATACCGAATTATTTATTATTTTTATGCAAAATTTGTATTTATTAATTAAATAAAACAAAAAAAATATTATTGACAAATATTCTTGGAAAAACATTAAATAAATTTGTTTATTTACATAAAAAAAATCCTTAAAATAAATAAAAAATAAATAAATAAATAAATAAATAAATAAATTACTTTTTAATTAAAAATTTTAATGGAAAAACTACTTTTATTATTTTATTTTGTGCATTATCCCATGACCTAACATTTAATACTTTTTAATTTTAAAATCCCATTAAGAATTAAATATTTCTTTTTTTTTTAATTATTTTATTCTTTTTACCTAATTTTTTCAAGTATAAATACCCCTCATTTCTCATTCAAACTCACACCAAAATTTCTCTCATTCTCTCTTTGAAGAGTTACTACTAGTAAGCATTCTTTTCTTACTTTTTATTTTTTTACTTTTCACTTTTTACTTTTTACTTTTTACTTTTTACTTTTTACTTCAGTTATTATTTTTACCGAAATATGTAAATAATGTTATAAATTATATGCAATTAAAAATAAAATAAATAATATGTATACACTATTACTATTACTAGCACCTATAACCTATTACTTATATTGTAACATAAAAACATTTTGGGATATGTATTAGAGATGTATAGATCTTCGAACTTTCTTGACGAATGGTTTCTATGAGATTCTAGGCAGAGGGTTTGGATTTCCGATTTAAAGGGTCCTATGGCTCAAGCTCCTAGATCTAAATTAGCCATTCGAAGGGAAAGGGGTGATTGGAAGCTTATCTAATACGACAAGTATCCTAAAATGGAAAACACTGATAAAAGTAGAAACTCTCTAGTCATAGAAACTTAGTAAAATAAGAAACTTTCTAAAAATAGAAACTTTATAAAAATAGTAACTTACTAGGAATAGAAACTTAGTAAAACAAACTATACTTAAACACATACTTAAACTTAAACATGGGCAAAACACTTAACTACTCTTAAATGTCAATAGGTTGACTTTCCTGCTCACTCGTTCAACTCTTTATTCCGAGGAATAACACTCTCTCTACTTACTAAGGTGAATTCATAGCCCCTCTTTATTGCTAGCAAACTTACTTACTTTACTTGGGGTGAGACACATGCTGTTTTTACTTTTTTATAATTTAGACACAAGTACCAAACTTTTAAACTATGCTATACCCGGCTATGTCCGACTAAGTCCCTACAGTGATATTTTTAATTGCTGCTGCATGCTTAATTATTGGGGGTAGGCCTATCGGGAGTAACGTCCCAGATACATTTGACCAAGTCATTGTATTACTTAATAATGAAATTAAACCGACAAGGACAGACACAACTTGTCATGGGGCAAACTTGAACGTTTAGTCTAAATATCACGCATTGGCATAACTTTTTGATCCTGCGGGAGATCAACTTTACAAACTAAATCTTGTGGTCTAAAACAACGACAAACTTTTTGTTAAACCTATGAACTTCACTCAACCTTTTTGGTTGACACTTTAGCATGTTTTGTCTCAGGTGCTGTTTGATTCAAGCTCTTATACTTACCGCTTATGTGATGCTACTTGGACATAGGATCAAGAGATATCGCATTTATTACTTCTGCATGTGAACATTTATGATATTGTTATTCCTGTCATTGTAACGACATTTCATTTTCCGCTGCGTACTCATTAAAGTTAAATTCATCATTTAGTATTGTTCTCGTTTATTATAATATGTTGGTATGTTTTGATATTAGTGACGTTCCTTCCAGACCCTATTGGGAGGATGTTACATATATCAATAGTACATACATCTAAAAGTTGTGTATTGTACGAGTACGAATACGGGTGCATACGAGTAGAATTGTTGATGAAACTGAACGAGGATGTAATTGTAAGCATTTTTGTTAAGTAGAAGTATTTTGATAAGTGTCTTGAAGTCTTTCAAAAGTGTATGAATACATATTAAAACACTACATGTATATACATTTTAACTGAGTCGTTAAATCATCGTTAGTCGTTACATGTAAGTGTTGTTTTGAAACCTTTAGGTTAACGATCTTGTTAAGTGTTGTTAACCCAATGTTTATAATATCAAATTAGATTTTAAATTATTATATTATCATGATATTATGATGTATAAATATCTCTTAATATGATATATATACATTAAATGTTGTTACAACGATAATCGTTACATATATGTCTCGTTTCAAAATCATTAAGTTAGTAGTCTTGTTTTTACATATGTATTTCATTGTTAATACACTTAATAATATATTTACTTATCATTTAACATAATTAACCAAGTGTATCAATATCTTAATATGATTCATATGTACCTAGTAAGATGTTGTTATAACGATAATCGTTATATATATCGTTTTCGAGTTTCTTAAATTAATAGTCTCATTTTTATGTATATAACTCATTGTTAAAATACCTAATGAGATACATACCTATAATAAAATCATGTTAACTATATATATAACCATATATATGTCATCGTATAGTTTTTACAAGTTTTAACGTTCGTGAATCACCGGTCAACTTGGGTGGTCAATTGTCTATATGAAACCTATTTCAATTAATCAAGTCTTAACAAGTTTGATTGCTTAAAATGTTGGAAACACTTAATCATGTAAATAACAATTTCATTTAATATATATATAAACATGGAAAAGTTCGGGTCACTACAGTTTGGAATTCGGTGAGATTGCTTGCTAAATTTGGTTCAATGTTCTGAATGAGCCAAGAAAACACAATCAGGTCTTCCTGCTCCCATTGTTCATATTTTTCATCTGTAGTCTCTGGTGGGTTGGTTGTTAGATGATTAAGGAGGGCCTTGGATTTTCCTCTAATGGCAACCTTAATCATCCTTGACCACAGGGCATAATTCGAACTATTCAGACTTAAACTTATTTTCAAGGTGTCTAAAAGTTTTGGTTGCTGGAACATGTTGGTTTTCAGAAAACTAGTCAATTGACTAGCCAAATCACTGGTTGATTGGTAGCTACCGTCTCCATCAGACATGGTAGCTATTTTGAATCAGAAAAAAGGCAAATGATTGAAGCAGAAAGTGTAGTTTGATCAAGATCACTACACTAGCTCTGATGCCATATTAAAAAGTAAACAAAATAGTATATAGACGATTGTATGAAACTTTTATATATTGATTGTGTATTTTGTTACAAGGAGAATGCTAGCTATTTATACAGGGATTACAATTCTAATTATGGAGAGGAGCCTAAACAAATATGGTAGGTATTCAATGTGAAGACCTAGCTATTGGAGCTTGCTGCACAGCTATACAAATCTTTTAATTAAGCAAATGATGATGGTGAGCCATTCTGATCCGATTTGTTCCATTCTAACACATATTCCTTTTTTTCATAATGAAGTTCTAGATTTTCGTCCGATCCCATTTAGATATTATCATCACTGGTTTAAATATCCGGACTTTCATATAATAGTAACCGAAGGCTTTAATAAACCAAATTATAGTGGGCAAACCTTATTTCATGATAAATTGAAGTATTTGAATGGTATTTTATAGTCTTGGATATCTAATGTAACATCCCGCCTTTTTCCGTTTACTTTTCCGTTTAATTATTTAAAGTCCGTTATATGATTATAACATCCTTCGTTAATACGCATTTTAAAATTTAGGTAATTCACGCAACCGCAACCGAACTCGAGGGACTAGTTTCGCCAAGGGAGCAAAGATCTGACTAGCTTTTGACTAGTCAACACCCATCTCCTTTCATTTCTATTTTCCATTTCCATTTTCTTTTAACACTTCCACATTTTCTTTCAATTCTCCATTACAAAGATTCATCATCCTAATCAAATCTAGCAAGCTTCAATCCAAACAAATTACATATTCGGAATCCTTGCAACTTCCTCTTCGATTCCATACCGATTTCATTACATTTGGGTCAAGACTAGCATTCGTTCTTGCACGCGTTTACTTGTTGAAGTACTTTTACATACATGCACTCAAGGTGAGATCATAGTCCCACTTATACTCTTTTGAACTTACATTTGAGATGAGAAAACATAAACATTTCTTTTTACTAAGTGAACACAAGTACAGGAAAACAAACATTCTACATACGAGTTTGAACAAAAATCCTCAATTCGATTATCATTAGTTACACTTGCCGGGTGTAAGCGAGAACTTATGTTATATGGCCATATGGGTTTGACAAACCCTCATTCAAACGGTTCGCTACCGTTTACGAATGGAATATATTTTCGAGAAACAGTGTATGTTCTAACACTATTGTGATGGGGTTCTATGGAAGGAATGTTAAGCATTGATAATTGGGTGCTCGTGAAACAAACTTTTGGAATGTATTACTATTATATCAATGTTACAAATCTTGTGGTTCACTTGTACTTACTTACTTAAACCTATGATTTCACCAACGTTTTCGTTGACAGATTTCTATGTTTTTCTCAGGTCCTTGAACGTTTTGTGATACATGCTTCCGCTCTTTACTTTTGATACTTGCTTGGATGTCGAGTATACATGCATACGTAGAGCGTCTTTTGGCTACTTTCAAATTGTGTCGCATATGTTTCAATTGTACTTTAAACTTTGTTATGTAACTAGTTGTCGAACTACTTTGTAAACCTTGAAACATCTTTACTTTTGAAATGAATGCGACAAACTTTTGGTCAAACGTTGTTTTAAAGACTTATGACCACGTAACGGGACCTAAGTAGACGGCGCCGTCAATGACGATTTTGTCGGGTCGCTACAGATGGTATCAGAGTGTTGGTTGTAGGGATTTAGAGTTCATTGGTGTCAACCCCGAGTCATAGGGTACATTAGTGAGTCTAGACTACAACCGGCATATAGACTTGAAGTAGGAATTACTTGACTACTTGTGCATTTATACTCGAATGTTTCTACTCATATCTACTCTTATTTCATCTTAATCTCACGTTGTTTAATTTGATTGACACGCCACCTTGACTTAGTGAAATAATGTCGAATGCACATATGAATTAGGGTAATATAATTTCCGGGATTATATTACGGTGACTCATATGAACGTTCCGACATTATGGCATAAAGAATTTAAGGCGAGTCAAGGAAAATTTTTCTCTCTATCCTAATTCCATATCATGATTAGTATTATTGAAAATACTAATCAACGGTATTCTTGTGTTTTGAAGGAACAATGCCTCCTCATCGTGTGCCATGCCATGAGACTCCCGAACAAGCTCTACAATGAATGATAGCCACCGCCGTGGATGCGGCGATGGCCGATTACTCCTCCAACAACAACAATAACAACAACCACAACAACAACAATCAAGGAGCTGGTAACTCAAGCGAAGAGTGCTCCTACAAAGCCTTCATGGGGTGCAAACCTCACACTTTCGATGGAACCGGAGGACCGGTTGTGCTCACCCGATGGTTTGAGTAAACGGAAGCCGTTTTTAGCATAAGCGGTTGTCGGGACCAAGATAAGGTCAAATACTCCACTCACACTGAAATGACCCATTCATATCACTATAAATGCAGTACGTTATTCATTGGTCCCATAGCGAAGTATTTGACCTCTATATGATACGTTTTAGAAAATATTACATTCGTTTCATAAAAAGCACACCATTATTATTCATAATGCATGTTTTAAACAAGTGGGCGATTATTTAAGAAATAATCCCCATAATACATAGGTTTCCAAATACTACACACGTGACATAAAAGTCAAATATAATACATGACAAAGGTTTTATTGAATACAACGCTTCATTTAAACAAAAACATGAGACTCCATGCACAGCTTCCTCAGATAATGCAACAGCGGAAGACTTTCTTAATGACCTGAGAATAAACATGCTTAAACAGTCAACACAAAGGTTGGTGAGATATATAGGTTTAGCATCGATATTGTGATGACCCGGAAATTTCTGACCAAATTTAAACTTAATCTTTGTATGATTAACATTTTCGACACGATAAGCAAAGTCTGTAAAACTGAATCTCAAAATTTTTGAACCACTTTCATATATTCAAATACCTTTCGGTTGTTCTTGACAATTCGCGAACAATTATATGTATATAGATACATATATATATGTACTATAACTTGAAAACGTAACAATGTATTAATTGTTTGATACTGTACATTAAACTTATTGGTTTAAATATTTATTTGAATATATATGATAAGTTGGAATATTAATTGTATGAATAATTTGCGACGTATATTTAAAACGCTTTTATGAATGTTGAAAATATATATTAACTTGGTCATAAAATGAATTGTTATTATATATATATTAACAATTAGTGAGACGATGATTTATAGAAGTAAATGATCAAAATACTCGAAAGTTTAAGATATACTTTGAGTGGTATAGTTTAGGGATAATTTAAGGCTATAATTGCCAATGAGGTTATGGGTAATGTTTGGGGGTATAATTGTGAATCAAACTTAGTGTTTATCATCTCCGTTACGTCTACGTACTTTTCTACAATATTGAATCTCAATATTAATACGTAAGCATTTATATTTTATATTTTATAAATTAATAGTGTATACATACTAGTGCTCGAGTGTATATATTTATACATGCTTGTATGCTAAATTTCGTCGTTAAACAGTTTATAATAAATCACGAATTAAATACATATATTACAGGTAAAAGTTATATGATATACATGTTTTCAGAAAGCTGGCGAAAAATCAATAACTTTTCATTTAGATATCGAATAGTTTCGAGGAACGAATCAAAAGATATGGTCAACTGAATTATAATTGACATTAATTGGAATTGCCTTTTGAATCTGCAATTAATACTTAAACAACTTGTTTACGAGATTGATAAAATGGATTTTTGAATATTACCAACCGAGTAAATGAATCCTTATATAAGGTACGTCTCGTTTGTTGAACTATTGTCAAAATTGACTTTTTGAAACAACTTTGAATAACTTTTGTATGTCAATTTCGAGCATTAGGATTGTGATACACTATGATCTGACCTAGCTTGATAGACATTTATTGACCAACATATGTTCTCTAGGTTGAGATCTACGATTATTTGATATACCGAGTTTCGGTCACATTACGATGAACAACTTTATGTGCTGCTAAGGTGAGTTTCATTGATCCCTTTTTAATTGCTTTTGCAATATATATTTTTGGACTGAGAATACATGCAATTTATTTTAAACACAATGGATACAAGTACATACTAAATTCTACACTGAGTTTGAACCGAAAATCCCTTAGCTTTGGTAACTAGTAACTGCCGGTTATAAGAACTGGTGGGCGCGAGTAGTAGTATATGGATCCATAGGGCTTGATATCCCCATCTGAGCTAGAGCACTAGCCTTTTAACGGACGTATGTGTGACGACCCGGAAATTTCTGACCAAATTTAAACCTAACCTTTATATGTTTCCGACACGATAAGCAGAATTTGTAATGTTGAATCTCAAAAAGTTTGGAACTACATTCATGTAATCAATTACCCTTTGACCGTGTTCGACGATTCACGAACAATTATGTGTATATAGATATGTATATATAATATATAATAACTGAAAACATTAACAAAGTATTTGATATATATGATACTTTACATGAACGTATTTGTTTCGATATATTTATCGACAGAATTAAGAGATAATATCAAATGATTGAATTATCAGATACATTATGATATGATTACGGGCCAATGTTATGAGGTCCACTGTGATTTAAGAAATCTATTCTTTTTGACAATATTCGGAAAATGGTAAAGTGATCTATAAGTAAGAACGTGGAGTGTAAATAACTTAGATGTTGGATATCGACAAGTTAAGTAACTCGACATTTTTCATTAAGATGATTTCATACGTTTATTAAACCTTTGGACTTTATCCCATGCTTCACCAACAGACTGTAATTTAAAAACTTGAAACCTATTATGAATATATATAATTCTACTTTTCTAAAATGTTTTATGATATAACGATTTAAATTAATATTAAATATATTTATACGCGTATTATACGTACATAGTTTTATACTTTTACTATACTTTAACTTTACCTTTACTTTACTTTTACTTTACTTTTACTTTACTTTAACTTTAATAATTCACTTTAATAATTCACTTTAATAATTCACTTTAATAATTCATACTTTAATAATTCACTTTAATAATTCATACTTTAATAATTCACTTTAATAATTCATACTTTAATAATTCAAAAATCTATTATAAATAGAATTCAATAGGTTTTATTATTTCATAGAAACTTGAAAATATATTTCTCTAAACTCTCTCAATCGAATTACATATATATATATATTTACTTAGTATTATTTCAAGATATTATTAGTATACATAAAATACTACGACGGAGTTATATTCAGACGATTTCAAAATAAGTTTTCAAACGGGATAGAGCTAAGGAAATTATGGGTTATAGCTATGGAGGTTATGGATATTTTTCGAGGGTATTGCTCGTGAGGTCAACCTAACGTTTATCATTTTCGTTGCGTCTACGTACTTTCCTGCAATATTGAATCACAATATTGATACGTGAGTATTCATATATTATCTTTTATATATTAATAGTGTATCCCTGACTAGTGCTCGAGTATATATGATTATGCATGTTTGTATGCTTAGTTTCGTCGTTAAATAGTTTATGATAAATCACGAATTTGATACATATGCTACTGAGATAAGGTATATGATATGCATGTCGTTGAAAAGCTAAAGAAAAATTAATAACTTTTCATTTAGAAATCGTGTGGGTTCGATGAACGGATTAAAAGATATGGTCAACTGAATTATTATTAATTTTAATATTATTATTAAAACGATTATTATAATTGTTATCAGTTGATGTTATTACTAAAATTATTTTTATTACTAAAAATTAATATTTTTATTGAAACTATCATTTTATTATTTTTATCATTATTATTATTATCAATATTATTTAATCAAATAAATATGCGTACAAAGATATTTTTACCACACGTAATATAATTACATTAATAATACATACCACTATATTTTTATGATATTAAGTGAATTTTATAAATTTTATTACTTGAGATATATAAAAGTATATTTTTATCATATATGAATTTAAATATAAATTTTTATTTATTAATAAATGACTTGTATTATTTAGTATAATAAGATCTGATAAATATATTTAAATATATAAAACGACTATATATAAGTTATATAATAAACATGTATAGATTTTGGAAGTCATTTTGGGTCAAGTTGACTTTTGTTGACTTTTGCATGTCGGTCTCGAGCATTAGGATTGTGATACACTACGACCTGACCTAAATTGTTAGACAGATATTGACCAACATATAAATATATATATATACTTAATATAGGTTCATGAATCCGAGACAAACCCTGCACTTGTTCAGTGCCGTCATATACATAATTGCTACGAAATACAGTATTGTGAGTTTCATTTGCTCCCTTTTTAATTGCTTTTGCAATATATATTTTTGGGCTGAGAATACATGCGCTGTTTTATAAATGTTTTACGAAATAGACACAAGTACTAAAACTAACTCTACGTGGGTTTAAACCAGAAATATACCCTTAGCTTGGTAACATTAAACTACTTGTCTATGTACGGTAGGCGCGAATCCTAAAGATAGATCTATTGGGCCTGACAAACCCCATCCTGACTATGGGATGCTTTAGTACTTCGAGGTTATATTAAACACACCTGATCTGGTGTACTTCAGAGGGTAAAACATGAACGTTAAGGCTTGTTACCGGGTGCCTACAACTTATAGAATACTTTTATACACTTGCGAGTGTACATATATTTATAAACGGAAATCTTGTGGTCTATTAATATATTGAAATGATTGATATGATAAACCTATGAACTCACCAACCTTTTGGTTGACACTTTTAAGCATGTTTATTCTCAGGTATTAAAGAAATCTTCCGCTGTGCATTAGCTCATTTTAAGGATATTACATGGAGTCATTCATGACATACTTTGAAAGACGTTGCATTCGAATCGTTGAGTTCATCAAGATTAATATTAAGTCAATTATAGTTGGATGTAATATGAAATGGTATGCATGCCGTCAATTTTTGATGTAAAGAAAGTTTGTCTTTTAAAAACGAATGCAATGTTTGTAAAACGTATCATATATAGGTTAAATACCTCGCGATGTAATCAACTATTGTGAATCGTTTATAATGTATATGAACGGGTCCTTTCAGTTGGTATCAGAGCGGTGGTCTTAGCGAACCAGGTCTTGCATTAGTGTGTCTAACTGATAGTTGTTAAGATGCATTAGTGAGTCTGGACTTCGACCGTGTCTGCATGTCAAAAGTTTTGTTTATCATTTTTAGTCAAAAATCATCTACTTACCATCCTTAGGAAATTACCTGCTTATCATTCTTAGTCTAGACACGTCTTGCTGCATTGATTGCATGAATAGTGTGTAGACAAAATTCATATCTTAGCGTATCTGCTAAATCATATCTTATCGTATCTATTACCGTAAACTTTGCCTGACATATTCCGTAAATTCCTCCGTAATCTATGAAATCTTTTGATCTATATATATATAGATATTCTATGTAGTTAGAATACCACCCGATAGCCGGAAAATCATTTCGTATCAAAAAATCCTTTATCAAATCGTACGAAATGGAATTCGTCATCAGTTCAAGTTCCTCGGATTCCGAAATGGAATCCCACTCAAGCTCCGAAAGCAGTGTGACTGGAATGGATCAACCAATCAGCCATCATCTATTCTGGATAAATTGGGGATGGGTCCGTAGCCTCCTTAATCATTGGAGACAAGAAGAAGGCGATCCTTTCCATCCACCACATTGCCCTCTTGGCAATGAACCTGAAGCACTTACCGGCAAACCTGTCCGAAACACCATTTTCTCTCTCATTTCCAGATTATCTCGTCATGATTATATACTACACCAAATTCTAGATCTTATTTATCCGCTCGTCCGAACCGACAATCACCCCGGTGTAATAGAAGAAGTCAACGAGCTTCGCGCTCGAGTAGTGGCTTTGGAGAATATGGTGCAAAGGTTACAAACACCAGCAGCAGCACCAGCAGCATAACCAGTACCACCATCAACAACATCAACAGTACCATTACCACCACCAACAACAACCGCATCGCAAACCTCAACTTCACAATCTGTCCCACAACCATCGACGTCATACGCCATGTAGATACCAAGGAATACCACAACGATGAAGTACTGATTCATAACTTCATTGGGAAAACATTCTACGACGATTATGTAATTTCTAAAGTTTAGAAATTATCTATCCTAGCCTTAACCATAAATCAAATGAGTTTAATTTAATATTAACTCATTAAATCTATATTACATCTGAAGAAATATACACATATATATTTCCATAAAGACTGTAATAAAATTATTTTGTACAAAATATTAATTGTGAATTTTTTTTTAACGGGTAGGTAATACCCGAGAGATATATAAATTCACAATTAATATGTTACATTCTTCGAATCTGATTCAGCAAATCATCCATTATACTCCCTACTTTCACAACAATATACATTCTTTTATAAAAATCAAAACAACCATACTCATTCAAAATCTAATTACATATTATGATTTTGAAATCTCAGAATTCGATTCAAGATATAACCGAAATCGTCACTCTTAGATTCCTACATCTTTCAAAACTATACTTTGACTTCAAAACTGTCCTAGAACCTCATTTCTATTCATGGAACTCACAAAAATATTTGTATCATTCAAAATCTTAGAACATCATATGTATATTAACAATTACAATATGTGTTCAAACACTTCGAAATTATTAAAGACATGCGAGATGATGATCCAACCACACATTACCCACTGCCATGCACCTGAAAAGCTCTCGAAACCAAAGTTTTAGTTTAACACGTATCCGTGTCAGATCCTTTGATATTTATTACCAAATATAATTTTTCAATCTCTTTCCAAAATAGACAGTTTTGTCATAGCTTCAACAAATTACCTTCATTTGTTTATACGAATAAACCTTATTATAACAATTACCCCTTCATCATTGTTACCGGGGAACCTTTCATATCTCGCCACATTAGCAGTAAACTTATCAACAACTTCATTAACCTTCGACTTAAGCCTCTCCGAAAAGCCACTATACTTATTCATTAAAACTCCATCATGTACTCACCTACATCCTGCAACAATAATTATCATACCAACTACTGGGAATTAGCAATCAGTATTTTGAATTTCGCGACAATTTTACGTCAAAAGTTATATGTATACATATAGCGTCTATCTCCTAGACTTACATACTTCGAATGTGAATTTTCTGAAAAACATCCCAAACTATGAACTAGTTCTCCGAAATTGGAAAAATGCGGATGAAGCAGCAAAAACTGTAAACGACTTTAACAGTCAAAAGTTTGATGATAAAGAATAGTATGGTGGTAAAGCTGAGAAAAAGAGAAGGTTTGAAACTGGAAAACGGATTGAGCAGACCATGAAGGAGGCTGTGGATAAATCACAAAGACTAAACCTGCCTTCAAAGGATCCAAATGATTCAGTGTCTACTGAAATAGTTAGCAAACACCTTACTTCTTATTCTAAACCTTCACAGACAAATCTTCTTCATCATCCATCTATGTTAAGAATTCTAAGATATTATCGTATCTTTTATTATAAATATATTCGATATTCCTGAAGATATTTTCACAACTATTCTTATCCAAAATCTTCTATCTATTCGCAATATCTGCGTTACAACATAAAAAGAAACTATGTTAGTTTCTAAATTCTGAAGAAAAAAAAAATTCGAATTTAAAATAGGAATGTTTTTGAAGTAGTATTGGGACTGAAGCATGAGTTAGTATAATATAATGACACTTGATCAATGTGATTATATTACAGTAAGTCATACTGAGTTTCTAATGGAACGTGATAATTCACAGAACATACCGTCATCATGTACTATTTACACGACTCTTACATTCTACCCAATTTCCAAACATATTAAGAACATATCATCTTGATAGCTCTATATTTTAGGATATTCTGGTAATTTGCCAAATCAAGATCGTGCCATTACGATTTTCTTCTTGGAACATTAACTACGTTCATCCAAAAATTCATATCTACAAATTCTGGACCATTATCCGCTTGACTTAAGGCCGGGAAGAGAAAACGAAAGCATGAAGCTCCGAAATATAATGGAGAATATAAAGCCCGATAACAACCCCGAAATTACAAACCTTGTATATCAATGCGTATAGCAATATAAAGATACAGGAGAATGAAAAACACAATAACCCCAAGGTAATGGTAGAAGAAAATAACTTCCTCCGGTGGTAGATGAAAAAGAAGAATGACAGATATGAAAGTTAAGAGTATATCAAGAATCAATACTGGATGAAGCATATTAATGAATGCTTTAAAGTATGAATTGGGGAGAAAGACTAGAAGGTGTGAGCTGTGGAAATAAAGAAACGAAGGGGTGGATTTATAGTAAAATATCAGCCAGAGAAATCGAGACAGATTATCGCATTTAATCAAATAAGATCCTGATTTCCTTAATCGCCAAAGAACCAAATCTTATTGCAAAGATTTTCTTTAAATTCCATGAATTCCGAAAATCAATCATAACTACGTCATCGGTTAAAACGAATATACGTTTACTCATTTCACTCTCTTGCGATAGCTTCACTTATACTCTTCACGTAATCAAATTGTTTTATCTATATTACTCAATGATGATAAAACTCTATTTATCAACTCATATTCGTCATGAAAATATTTTTAAAGTTAGCCATGAAGACCTCGATCAAATTTCGGGACGAAATTTCTTTAACGGGTAGGTACTGTGACGACCCGGAAATTTCCGACCAAATTTAAACCTAACCTTTATATGTTTCCGACACGATAAGCAGAATTTGTAATGTTGAATCTCAAAAAGTTCGGAACTACATTCATGTAATCAATTACCCTTTGACCGTGTTCGACGATTCACGAACAATTATGTGTATATAGATATGTATATATAATATATAATAACTGAAAACATTAACAAAGTATTTGATATATATGATACTTTACATGAACGTATTTGTTTCGATATATTTATCGACAGAATTAAGAGATAATATCAAATGATTGAATTATCATATACATTATGATATGATTACGGGCCAATGTTATGAGGTCCACTGTGATTTAAGAAATATATTCTTTTTGACAATATTCGGAAAATGGTAAAGTGATCTATAAGTAAGAACGTGGAGTGTAAATAACTTAGATGTTGGATATCGACAAGTTAAGTAACTCGACATTTTTCATTAAGATGATTTCATACGTTTATTAAACCTTTGGACTTTATCACATGCTTCACCAACAGACTGTAATTTAAAAACTTGAAACCTATTATGAATATATATAATTCTACTTTTCTAAAATGTTTTATGATATAAAGATTTAAATTAATATTAAATATATTTATACGCGTATTATACGTACATAGTTTTATACTTTTACTATACTTTAACTTTACCTTTACTTTACTTTTACTTTACTTTTACTTTACTTTAACTTTAATAATTCACTTTAATAATTCACTTTAATAATTCACTTTAATAATTCATACTTTAATAATTCACTTTAATAATTCATACTTTAATAATTCACTTTAATAATTCATACTTTAATAATTCAAAAATCTATTATAAATAGAATTCAATAGGTTTTATTATTTCATAGAAACTTGAAAATATATTTCTCTAAACTCTCTCAATCGAATTACATATATATATTTACTTAGTATTATTTCAAGATATTATTAGTATACATAAAATACTACGACGGAGTTATATTCAGACGATTTCAAAATAAGTTTTCAAATGGGATAGAGCTAAGGAAATTATGGGTTATAGCTATGGAGGTTATGGATATTTTTCGAGGGTATTGCTCGTGAGGTCAACCTAACGTTTATCATTTTCGTTGCGTCTACGTACTTTCCTGCAATATTGAATCACAATATTGATACGTGAGCATTCATATATTATCTTTTATATATTAATAGTGTATCCCTGACTAGTGCTCGAGTATATATGATTATGCATGTTTGTATGCTTAGTTTCGTCGTTAAATAGTTTATGATAAATCACGAATTTGATACATATGCTACTGAGATAAGGTATATGATATGCATGTCGTTGAAAAGCTAAAGAAAAATTAATAACTTTTCATTTAGAAATCGTGTGGGTTCGATGAACGGATTAAAAGATATGGTCAACTGAATTATTATTAATTTTAATATTATTATTAAAACGATTATTATAATTGTTATCAGTTGATGTTATTACTAAAATTATTTTTATTACTAAAAATTAATATTTTTATTGAAACTATCATTTTATTATTTTTATCATTATTATTATTATCAATATTATTTAATCAAATAAATATGCGTACAAAGATATTTTTACCACACGTAATATAATTACATTAATAATACATACCACTATATTTTTATGATATTAAGTGAATTTTATAAATTTTATTACTTGAGATATATAAAAGTATATTTTTATCATATATGAATTTAAATATAAATTTTTATTTATTAATAAATGACTTGTATTATTTAGTATAATAAGATCTGATAAATATATTTAAATATATAAAACGTCTATATATAAGTTATATAATAAACATGTATAAATTTTGGAAGTCATTTTGGGTCAAGTTGACTTTTGTTGACTTTTACATGTCGGTCTCGAGCATTAGGATTGTGATACACTACGACCTGACCTAAATTGTTAGACAGATATTGACCAACATATAAATATATATATACTTAATATAGGTTCATGAATCCGAGACAAACCCTGCACTTGTTCAGTGCCGTCATATACATAATTGTTACGAAATACAGTATTGTGAGTTTCATTTGCTCCCTTTTTAATTGCTTTTGCAATATATATTTTTGGGCTGAGAATACATGCGCTGTTTTATAAATGTTTTACGAAATAGACACAAGTACTAAAACTAACTCTACGTGGGTTTAAACCAGAAATATACCCTTAGCTTGGTAACATTAAACTACTTGTCTATGTACGGTAGGCGCGAATCCTAAAGATAGATCTATTGGGCCTGACAAACCCCATCCTGACTATGGGATGCTTTAGTACTTCGAGGTTATATTAAACACACCTGATCTGGTGTACTTCAGAGGATAAAACATGAACGTTAAGGCTTGTTACCGGGTGCCTACAACTTATAGAATACTTTTATACACTTGCGAGTGTACATATATTTATAAACGGAAATCTTGTGGTCTATTAATATATTGAAATGATTGATATGATAAACCTATGAACTCACCAACCTTTTGGTTGACACTTTTAAGCATGTTTATTCTCAGGTATTAAAGAAATCTTCCGCTGTGCATTAGCTCATTTTAAGGATATTACATGGAGTCATTCATGACATACTTTGAAAGACGTTGCATTCAAATCGTTGAGTTCATCAAGATTAATATTAAGTCAATTATAGTTGGATGTAATATGAAATGGTATGCATGCCGTCAATTTTTGATGTAAAGAAAGTTTGTCTTTTAAAAACGAATGCAATGTTTGTAAAACGTATCATATATAGGTTAAATACCTCGCGATGTAATCAACTATTGTGAATCGTTTATAATGTATATGAACGGGTCCTTTCAGTATGCTATTTGAGAAGCGTACACGTTGGTTTGCGTGTATTATTAAGATGATTATACAAAGGGTACAAATTATATATACGTTAAGTTTAGTTACCAGGGTGCTCAATTTCGTAGAATATTTTGATAAATGTTTCTGGATGAAACAACTGAAATCTTGTGATCCATCTTTATATACAGATTATGCGAAACATACAAACTATGAACTCACCAACCTTTGTGTTGACACTTGTTAGCATGTTTATTCTCAGGTTCCCTAGAAGTCTTCCGCTGTTTGCTTATATGATAGACAAGCTATGTGCATGGAGTCTTATATGGCATATTTTTCAAGAAAACGTTACATTCACCAATTCATCATCATGTACCTTATTTTGACTGCATTGTCAACGGAAGTACTATTGTAAACTATTATATACGGTGATTGTCTATATGTAGAAATCATCAGATGTCAAAAACCTTTGATTTAAATATTCATTTATGGTGTGCCTTTTCAAAAGAATGCAATGTTTACAAAACGTATCATATAAAGGTCAAATACCTCGCAATGAAATCAATGAATGACGTGTTCGTCCATATGGATTTGGAGCGATTGTCACAGTTGGTATCAGAGCGTTGGTCCTAGCAAACCAGGTCTTCCATGAATGTGTCTAACTGATAGTTGTTAGGATGCATTAGTAAGTCTGGACTTCGACCGTGTCTGCATGTTAAAAGTTTTGCTTATTATTTCTTGTCGGAAATTATATGATTATCATTCTTAAAGTCTAGACACGTTTTCCTGCATTTATTGCATAAATAGTGTATAGACAAAAATTCATATCTTAGCGTATCTGTTACTGTAAACTTTTCCTAACATCTTCCAAAAATTTCTCCTTAATTTACGGGATTTTGGTATTATATATACATATGTAAATTATGTATTGAAGAGTACCAATCTAAATTCTATAATCTATCTTATATCAAAAATCAATTCCCTGATTATATAAGATGGATCACGTATCTAGTTCAAATTCCTTAAACTCCGACAGCTATTCCGATATGGATATTCACCTGAACTCCGAAGATAGTGTAACCGGAATGGATCAACCAATTAGCCATCATCTATTCTGGGTGAATTGGGGATGGGTTCGTAGCCTACTTATTCATTGGAGACAAGAAGAAGGTGATCCCTTCCATCTACCACATTGCCCTCTTGGCGAAGAACCTGAAGCACTTACCGGCGAACCTATTCGAGACACCATTTTCTCTCTCATTTCCAGAGTATCTCGTCATGATAATATACTATCTCAAATTCTAAATCTTATTCATCCGCTCGTCCGAACCGACAATCATCCCGGTGTAGTAGAAGAAGTCAACGAGCTTCGTGCTCGAGTGGTGACTTTAGAGAATATGGTACAAAGGTTACAAGCACCAGCAGCATCACCGGCATCAACAGTACCACCATCATCAACACCAACAGTATCATTACCACCACTAACAACAACATACACATCCCACACCTCAATATCACAATATGTACCTCGAACATCAACGTCATACACACCATAGATATCAAGGAATACCAACAACAATAAACGATGAAGTATTTATTCATAACTTCATCGAAGAAATATTCTGCAGAGAATATGTAGTTTCTAAAAGTGTTAGAGATTATATATTCTAGTCCTAGTCGAAAACCAGATGAGATTAATATTATGTTAACTCATTAAATCCATGATTACATCTAAGGAAACTATATATATAGGTATATTTTCATAAAGATTCTAATTAAGAAAATTATTTTGTACAAACTGTTAATGGTGAGAATATTTTAACGGGTAGGTAATACCAGGAAAATATATAAGTTCACAATTAATATGTTACACTGTACATTCTTCAACTTTGATTCAAAAATTATTAACTATGCTCACAACAATATACAATCGTTTCCATACAAATTCAATTACATATTCTGATATTGACGGATCAGAATCCAAGCCATAACTCTGAACCGGTGACATCATTCTTAGATCTCTACATCTTTCAAAGCTATACTTTGACTTCAAAACGGTGAAAGATCCTTTAGCATTGTTATTACAGAAAATAATCTTGCAATTTCTTTTCAAAGTATCCAGTTTTATCACACTTCCAACCAGTCAACATCAACTTTTTAGATTAAGCCTTATTGTAACCTTGCTATATACGTTTTGTTACTGGGGAACCTTTCATGTTCCGCCACATTAGCAGTAAATTTACCAAACAACTTTATTAATCCTTGACCTTTCGAAAAATTCTTATACTCATTGAAACCCTATCATGTACTCATCCGCATCTTGTAACAATAATTTCCATACCAACCACCGGGAATTAGCAATCAGTATTTTGAATCTTGCAGCATTTTCGACGACAACAGTTATATATATATATATATAACATCTATCTTCTAGACTTACATACTTCGAATGTGAAGTTTCTGAAAAACACCCCAAACTACGAAACTAGTTCTACGAATTTTGGAAAAATGCTGATGAAGCAGCAAAAACTATAAACGACTTTAACAGTCAAAAGTTTAATGATAAAGAGTAGTGTGTTGGAAAAGCACAGAAAAAGAGAAGGTTTGAAACTGGAAAACGGGTTGAGCAAAGTATGAAGGAAGCTGTAGACAAATCACAAGGACAAAATCTACCTTCAAAGAATTCAAATGATTCAGTGTCTACTGAAACCATTAGTAAGAATCTTACTTCTTATTCTAAACCTTCACAGACAGATTTTTCGCATCATCCTCTGATATTAGAAATTCTAAGATATCATCGTATCTTCCATTATAAATATCCTCCATATTTCTGAAGATACTTTCATAACTATTCTTATTTGAAATCATTTATCTCTTCACGCTATCTGTGTACATCATAAAAGAAACTATTTTAGTTTCTAATTTCTGAAAATTTTGAAAAATGGATGTTTTTGAAGTAGTGTTGGGAATTGAAGCATGAGTTAGTATAATATAATGACACTTGATCAACGTGATTATATTACAGTAAGTCATGCTGAGTTTCTAATGGAACATGATAAAGATTCACAGATCATACCCTCATCATGAACCATGTTACATAACTCTTTCATTCTATAAAACCTCTAAACATATCAAGAAAATATTTTTCTTGATGATTCGGTCTTTTTCGAGGTATTCTGGTAATTTGACAAGTCAGATTGTGCCATTACCGTTTCTTTCTTAGAACATTAATTATTTTCATTTCAAAATCCATACCTACGAATTTTGGACCATTATTCGCTTGACTTAAAGTCGGGAAGAGAAAACGAAAGCATGAAGCTCCGAAATATAATGGAAAATATAAAGCCCGAAAATAACCCCGAAATTACAAACCGTGTATATCAATGCGTATAGCAATATAAAGACACGGGAGAATGAAAAACAATATAACCCCAAGGTAATAGTAGAAGAAAATAACCTCCTCTGGTGGCAGATGAAAAAGAAGAATGAATGATATGATAGCCAAGAAAATATCAAGAATCAGAACTGTATGAAGCATTTTTACAAATCTTTTGTAAGTATGAAATAAGAAAGAAGATTATAGGAGTGGTGAAAATAAATGAAACGGAAGAGGTTAATTTATAGCAAAGTATTAGACATAGCAATCGAGGCAGATTACGCATTTAATCAAAGGAAATCCTATTTTCCTTAAATTTCGAAGAATAAAATCTTATTTAAATTATGAAGATTTTCTATTCCTTAAATTCCGGAAATCAATCGTTACTACATCAAGAGATAAGACGAATCTCTATTCTCCATTTCACTCTATTACGATAACTTCTCTCATACGCTTCGAATAATCGGATTGTTTTATCCATATTATTCAACGGCGATAAAACTCTATTTATCAATACATGTACGTCATGAAAACATTTTTATTGTTAGTCATGACGACCTCACTTAAATTTCGGGACGAAATTTCTTTAATGGGTAGGTACTGTGATGACCCGGAAATTTCTGACCAAATTTAAACTTAATCTTTGTATGATTAACATTTTCGACACGATAAGCAAAGTCTGTAAAACTGAATCTCAAAATTTTTGAACCACTTTCATATATTCAAATACCTTTCTTAATGACCATAATTCAAATCCTTTCATATATTCAAATCCTTTATCAAAACTTAATCTTTGCACAGCTTGCTCAGATAATGCAACAGCGGAAGACTTTCTTAATGACCTGAGAATAAACATGCTTAAACAGTCAACACAAAGGTTGGTGAGATATATAGGTTTAGCATCGATATAAATATAGACCATAAGATTTCTTATTTATAAATATATGTACACTCGCAAGTATATAAAAGTATTCTATAAGTTGTTGAGCGCTTCGGTAACCATACTTAACCATTAATGTGGCATATTCCCTTTATTATGAAATCTCCCTACACTGTACCAAGTGTAGTAAAAACGAAGTACTATGCAACCGTTTACGATACTAGAGCGACTAGCCCGGTTGGGGTTGTCAAACCCGATAGATCTATCAATAGGATTCGCGTATACATGTTCTTACAACATGTAAATATTAGTTACCAAGCTATTAGGGAAGATATGCAAAGTGGTACAACTCAACGTAGAATATATTTTAAGTACTTGTGTCTATGGCGTAAAACATAAAATGCATGTATTCTCATCCCAATATATTTGTAGAGTTTAAAAATGGGACTATATACTCACGGTAGTAAAATTATATTAATAATAAGTTTTCAACTTATTAAAAATATGGTCGTCGTCCTTGGATTCACGAACCTATAATAATAATAACGATTCAGATAATAATACGACATATGAATAAAATAAAGCAAGTTCATAGAATACTTATATAATAATTTTTAACATTTTATGTTAGTAGTCCATTGTTAGTAGTCCTTTGTTAGTAGTCCAAAATAGTTCGAAAAGTCCAACAGTCCAATAATCGGTATATATATATAATCTTAGAATTACCCCACGACGTATTGTATACGTATTGTCTTTGCATCAAATCAGAGATGTATTGTATACATATTATCTTAGAATTAACTAAGACGTATTGTGTACGTATTGTCCTAGGATTTATCAAAACGTATTGTATACTTATTGTGTTAGGACGTACCAAGAATATTATTATACATATATACAATCACAGAATTAACCAAGATTATAATATTTTGTTATACTACTGATAACATGTCCAAAGATATATATGATATAGGAACAGTTAACAAGGATATGGTTAATATAGTTTTTATAATATAAATTTCGTCCATACAACGTTAATTTTAGCAGATTTTGTTTTGCTCGCCATATATTCCTTACAATTCCGTTTAAAGTGAATCAAATTGCTATGGATTTATTAAGAAGTAAATTTTACAAAACCAATTCGAAAATTTCATCCCAAGTAGTAATTTTTAGAGCTTTACCCTCTTTTTTTGTCGGTGGACAGATTTGGAAAAATCCCGGCATCCACCCAATATATGATTTTTGATAAAATACTTCCACTCTATCTAAAATCATGAAACAAATACTGGAAGTCTTATTTACATATATTAACATATTTCCAAAGTCTTAGCCTCGAACTCAAAGTCTAAGATAGGTTTTTAATTCCCAACCCAAAACAGCCCGCTTTTTACCGAATGGAGATTAAAGGATATATGTTAAGTTTCAAGGTGTTCTTAATATGTACAAGTTATAAGTTCTTATATTAACTTAATATAACATCATAATACATATAAATAATTGTTATTAGAGTTAAGTTTGTAATATTAGATTAGTTCTTTAAACAAGTTTAGAATCAACTAAACTATGTTCTAGTTTATAAACTCTTATATAGATAGCTATAAACATATGAATTGAACAAGAGTTGAAGTAGAGTTTTTACCTCAAGTTTAGAATGTAAAGTTACTGAAAAGAAGTAGTAGAATAAAACTTGAGAGAGTTCTTGTAAGTGTGTGTGAAAATTGGAAGTAATGAATGTGTAAAAATGAGTTAGAAATGGTGCTTATTTATAGGCTTGAAAATTTGTTTTTTAGTGAAAATATCTAGTATAAGTTAAAATGTATTTAGTCATGGATGACATATTAAATTGATTAGGTCATGGATGACATATTACACAAATAATTGCAGATTTCTATTGGTATATACCAATAGTAAATACTTCTAGAAGCTGTGTATAATACGGGTAAAAATACCGTATGAATGCGAGTAGAATTCTTGAGGAAATTGAACGGAAATACGAGTATAGATATCCTTTATATGTATTGGTATATTATAAAGTGTATTCAATACTTGTAAGGATGTATTTCACTCGTAATACATTATATATAAATACATTTTAACATAAGTTAATTACGTCGTTTAAATAGTAACATATATATTGTTTGAAAACTCTTTAAATTAGTAATATGAAAATATATATATAATACTTTGTTAATATACTTAATGAGATATTTAATTATCATATTTTCAAGTTAAATATATATAAATCCATATATATACACAATAATTAAACAATTAAACAATTAAATCAGTTATGACGTTCGAGAATCGTTGGAATAAAAGGGTGACCAAAAGCTTGTGTAAAACTCTTTTCGGAGGTTCAAGATTTATTAAAATTCATTGCTTATCAAGTCGAAATTATATAAAGATTAAGTTTAAATTTGGTCGGAAATTTCCGGGTCGTCACACACACTTTCGCCGGTGTCGCCCTCACATGGAGGAACACCTATGTACAATCGGTGGTTACCGATGAAGCTCACGCCCTCTCTTAGGCCGACTTAAGGGAAAAGATGATCGTCGAATATTTCCCTCGTGAAGAAACCCGAAGGCTCGAACAAGAGCTAAGAACTTTGAAGGCGGTCGGAAACGATCTCAAGGCTTATAATCAACGATTTTCTGAACTAGCCTTGATGTGCCCAAACCTTGTAAACCCCAAGCTTTAAGGGTTAAACTTTACATGGATGGTCTCCCAAAGAGCATCAAACACGGGGTAATGTCATCCAAACCCACTAATCATCAAGAAGCTTTAAACATGGCCCGCAAGTTAATAGAAACGGTGGACGAAATTATAGTGCCGGCACCTAAAGCCGAGGATAAGTCGGGTAACAATAAAAGAAAATGGGAAGCCCCCAATCAAGCAACAACAACTTTGCCAAGAAGCCTTACACCTCCGACGGCAAGAAAGGTTATGCCAGAAACCTACCTCTTTGCAACAAATGCAACAAGCACCACTTTGGTGAATGTGGCAAGCTAATTTGCCATCGGTGCCAAGGAGTTGGTCATAAGGCCAACGAATGTAAAAGTGTCGCCCCCATCACTCGAAAGGGGCCCAATGCACCAAAAACGGGCACTTGTTACGAATGTGGCCAAATGGGCCATTATAGAAATGCATGCCCGAAGAAGAAAGATAACCCTAATACGCGCGGTCGAGCTTTCAACATCAACACCGAGGAAGCTCGAGATGACAATGAATTAGTCACGGGTACGTTTCTTCTCAACAACACTTATGTTACTTGTTTATTCGATTCGGGTGCCGATAAATGCTTTGTATCCAAGACTTTGATTCATTCTTTTAGCACTCCACCACTCCCACTAGATACCACTTATACCATTGAAGTGACCAACGGGAAACTATTGAGTGCCGACACATATTACCAGGGGCGTACGTTAAATATTTTGGGTAATGAGTTTGAAATTGACTTGATACCCATGGAACTAGGAAGCTTCGATGTAATAATCGGTATGAATTAGTTAGCCAAAATGAAATCCCACATCCTTTGTGATCTTAACGCAATCCGAATTCCTATCGAGAATGGTGAACCCTTGATTGTTTATGGCGATAAGAGTTGCACCGGACTCAACCTTGTTTCGTGCCTTAAAGTTAGAAAACTACTCCGTAAGGGTTGTTTTGTAATCCTTGCCCATGTTAAGAAAGTCAAGTCTAATGAGAAGCATATTGATGATGTGCCAATTGTTAGTGACTTTTCCGATGTATTTCCCGACGAATTGCCGGGTCTTCCACCTCATCGACCGATTGAATTCCAAATCGATCTTATTCCGGGAGCCGCACCCGTAGCACGTGCACCATATAGACTCGCTCCATCCGAAATGCAAGATTTGCAAAGTCAAATCCAAGAACTACTTGATCGTGGTTTTATCCAACCTAGCCATTCACCTTGGGGCGCTCCGATTTTATTTGTTAAGAAGAAAGATGGGTCCCTACGAATGTGCATTGACTATCGTGAACTAAAACAATTGACGGTTAAGAACCGATATCCTCTTCCGCGCATCGATGACCTCTTTGATCAATTACAAGGATCACGGGTATATTCAAAAATCGATCTCCGCTCGGGTTATCATCAATTAAGGGTTAAGGGGGAAGATGTCTCCAAAATCTCTTTCCGAACTCGTTATGGTAGTTATGAATTCCCTGTCATGCCATTTGGTCTCACTAATGCACCGACGGTGTTCATGGACCTTATGAACTGCGTGTGCAAACCGTATCTCGATAAATTAGTCATTGTGTTCATCGATGACATCTTGGTCTATTCTAAAAGCGAAGAAGAGCACGAACAACATCTCCGACTTGTGCTCGAACTCTTGAGACAAGAACGACTATATGCCAAATTCTCCAAGTGTGAATTTTGGTTGAAGGAAGTTCAATTTCTTGGTCATGTTGTAAGTGATCAAGGTATTAAAGTCGATCCAACGAAAATCGAAGCCATTAGTTAATGGGAGACTCCTACTACTCCTACTCACATTCGTCAATTTTTGGGTCTCGTCGGATACTATCGTAGATTCATCAAGGATTTCTCTTTGGTTTCTCGTCCCTTAACCGCATTAACTCACAAGGGAAAGAAATTCATTTGGGCGACCGAACAAGAATTCGCATTTCAAATCTTGAAAACAAAGCTAACCACCACTCCTGTCTTGTCACTTCCCGAAGGCAATGACGATTTTGTTGTATACTGCGATGCCTCGAAACATGGTTTTGGGTGTGTATTGATGCAACGAAAGAAAGTCATTGCTTATACCTCTCGACAATTGAAAATCCATGAACGAAACTATACGACACATGATCTCGAACTCGGAGCCGTTGTCTTTGCACTTAAAATGTGGAGACACTATCTTTATGGAACCAAAAGTACCATCTTCACCGATCACAAAAGCCTTCAACACATCTTCGATCAAAAGCAACTAAACATGAGAAAACGACGGTGGATTGAAACTTTAAACGATTATGATTGTGAGCTTCGTTACCATCCGAGAAAGGCAAACGTAGTAGCCGATGCCTTGAGTCGAAAAGAAAGAGCTGTGCCTCTTCGTGTTCGAGCTTTAAACATCACCATTCACACCAACCTAAATGGTCAAATTCGTGTAGCCCAAGACGAGGCTCTCAAGGATGAAAACATCTCTCTCGAACACTTGAACGTCCTCACCTCTCGATTCGAAGTTAAAGAAACCGGACTCCGATATTTCGCCGGAAGAATTTGGGTGCCTAGTTATGGGGACTTGCGAAGCCTTATTTTAGACGAAGCCCATAAGTCATGATACTCAATTCACCCTGGTGCCAATAAGATGTACCATGACCTTAAAGAACAATATTGGTGGCCGAACATTAAAAAGGACGTTGCTACTTATGTTGGAAAGTGCCTAACTTGCTCCAAAGTCAAAGCCGAACATCAAAGACTGTCCGGACTACTTCAACAACCCGAAATCCCACAATGGAAGTGGGAAATGATAACGATGGATTTTATCACCAAACTATCAAAGACGGTTGGCGGATATGATACTATTTGGGTTATTGTTGACCGTCTCACCAAATCCGCGCATTTCCTAGCCATGAAGGAAACCGACAACATGGAGAAACTCGCACAACTTTACATTAAAGAAATCGTAGCCCAACACGGTGTACCCTTATCGATTATCTCCGACCGAGATGGCCGTTTTGTTTCTAGATTTTGGCGTACTTTACAAGAAGCGTTGGGAACACGTTTAGACATGAGCATCGCATACCATCCGCAAACCGACAGACAAAGCGAATACATAATTCAAACCTTGGAAGACATGCTACGAGTTTGTGTTGTCGACTTTGGAAAAGCTTGGGATAAGCACTTGCCTCTCGCCGAATTCTCCTACAATAATAGTTATCACGCGAGTATTAACGCCGCACCATTCGAAGCTTTATATGACCGAAAATGTCGTTCACCTCTTTGTTGGGCCGAAGTAGGCGACACACAAATCACCGGACCCGAACTCATTCATGAAACAACCGAGAAAATCGTTCAAATCCGAGATAGGCTTAGGACGGCCCGAAGTCGTCAAAAGAGCTATACCGACAAATGACGCAACGACCTCGAATTTCAAGTCGATGATTGCGTAATGTTAAAAGTCGCACCTTGGAAAGGTGTAATCCGTTTTGGGAAACGCGGGAAGCTAAATCCGCGGTATATTGGTCCTTTCAAAATCTTGGAGCGTATTGGAACCGTTGCTTATCATTTAGATCTTCCATCTCAATTGAGCTCCGTTCATCCTACCTTCCATGTATCTAACTTGAAAAAGTGTCTTGCCGAACCCGATATCATCATCCCTCTAGAGGAACTTACTATTGATGACAAACTTCATTTTGTGGAAGAACCAGTTGAAATTGTGGACACCTCCGTCAAGACGTTGAAACAAAGCCGAATCCCGATTGTCAAGGTTCATTGGAATGCCAAAAGAGGACCCGAGTTTACTTGGGAAAGGCAAGATCAAATGCAAAAGAAATACCCTCAATTGTTCCCGGTTCCGGAAACACAATATTCCGATGAAGAAACAACGACTACTACGCCTACTTAAATTTCGGGATGAAATTTCTTTTAAGGAGTAGGTAATGTAACATCCCGCCTTTTTCCGTTTACTTTTCCGTTTAATTATTTAAAGTCCGTTATATGATTATAACATCCTTCGTTAATACGCGTTTTAAAAATATCTCGTTTAGGTAATTCACGCAACCGCAACCGAACTCGAGGGACTAGTTTTGCCAAGGGAGCAAAGATGTGACTAGCTTTTGACTAGTCAACACCCATCTCCTTTCATTTCTATTTTCCATTTCCATTTTCTTTTAACACTTCCACATTTTCTTTCAATTCTCCATTACAAAGATTCATCATCCAAATCAAATATAGCAAGCTTCAATCCAAACAAATTACATATTTGGAATCCTTGCAACTTTCTCTTCGATTCCATACCGATTTCATTACATTTGGGTCAAGACTAGCATTCATTCTTGTACGCGTTTACTTGTTGAAGTACTTTTACATACGTGCACTCAAGGTGAGATCATAGTCCCACTTATACTCTTTTGAACTTACATTTGGGATGAGAAAACTTAAACGTTTCTTTTTACTAAGTGAACACAAGTACAGGAAAACAAACATTCTACATACGAGTTTGAACAAAAATCCTCAATTCGATTATCATTAGTTACACTTGCCGGGTGTAAGCGAGAACTTATGTTATATGGCCATATGGGTTTGACAAACCCTCATTCAAACGGTTCGCTACCATTTACGAATGGAATATATTTTCGAGAAACAGTATATGTTCTAACACTATTGTGATGGGGTTCTATGGAAGGAATGTTAAACATTGATAATTGGGTGCTCGTGAAACAAACTTTTGGAATGTATTACTATTATATCAATGTTACAAATCTTGTGGTTCACTTGTACTTACTTACTTAAACCTATGATTTCACCAACGTTTTCGTTGACAGATTTCTATGTTTTTCTCAGGTCCTTGAACGTTTTGTGATACATGCTTCCGCTCTTTACTTTTGATACTTGCTTGGATGTCGAGTATACATGCATAAGTGGAGCGTCTTTTGGCTACTTTCAAATTGTGTCGCATATGTTTCAATTGTACTTTAAACTTTGTTATGTAACGAGTTGTCGAACTACTTTGTAAACCTTGAAACATCTTTACTTTTGAAATGAATGCGACATACTTTTGGTCAAACGTTGTTTTAAAGACTTATGACCACGTAACGGGACCTAAGTAGACGGCGCCGTCAATGACGATTTTGTCGGGTCGCTACATCTAACATGAGCCATGTTGTGAATGCAAAGAAAGAAAGAGATTATGGAAAAAATAAATACTATTAATTATGGAAAAAATAAATACTATTAACTTGTTGGTAGATACTGCTTCTGCCACTGCTATGGATGTGGAGGAGAAAGACTCCTTTGTTTTAGAGATAGATCAAATTTTCAAGATTGAGGATGTGGACATGTTGCAAACGGGTTAAATGGAATGTGGAGGATGTCAAAAACACAAATTTTTTTTCATAATGTGTTAAAGTAAAGAAGAGTTGGGCATGCTTTTAAAGGCATTAATTCAAATCGGGACTGGTTAACCGATCTGTCACAAATTAAAAGAGAGTTTTTGTGTAACGACCATATCTTACAAAGTTTACTAAATAATAATGAAAAAGAAACTTAACATACAAAAGGGCGTTACCTAATCTTATTCAAAGTCAAAGCGAAAGTCAACTGTAACTGACATTAAACTACAAGTACTATAGTTTGAAAACTCTAAGGCAAAGGTACTAGTCCTCCTTAACTCTACACTCTTCCCTCGATCCCAAAGCCCACTGATCACGTGTCGTATAAGAAAGAAAAAAAGGAATACGACAGAGCCAAAGCCCAGCGAACGGATATAATAACGAACGGAGTATAATATGACATGCAAAGACTTATTTTAACAAGATCTTATTTCAAAACAAAACTTATTTCAGCACAACTTATTTCTAAAACGAACCATTTTTCAAAACGAACTTATTTTCAAAATAGAAGTATTTCAAAAGCAAAGTACAAACTGGTATAGATCCACAATACCACAAATGTTAATATATCAAGTATTGTTCTAAGAGATAAACAAAAATTCATAAAATAATGCACGAAGAGTCAAAACAAATTAGTCACAAAGTATCAAAATGAACTCATAGGGTAGCTTCTCCACTAATCATTCATATCGGTGACGTTTCGCATGACACTACGATAAACGTCCACCGTCAAAACAAACCAAATCCTAGGATTGACCCATACGCCTCCTATCAAAATCTAATAACAAAGAGCTCGTACCAACTACCGGGTAATCAAAAGGAGACACCGTAGATAAAACAAAATACACCGCTACGGTCGATGCCACATTAACGGTGTCACAATAATGCGCCCACGAGATCTCCATGGATAGGTTACTTTTAGGCATATTTTAAGAAACCGTTTTAACCAACTTATGATTATAAATTTCCAAATACTTTTCAAATGATTAAAGAACTTTAAAATATATTTAAAATGAATTAAAAACAATGAACTTAAATATTTTACGCTTGAATAATACTTAAAATGTTATATAAAATGGTAAATCGTCTTATAATTAAAATCACGTGTCAACCCAACCACTCGGTCTAACTTTTGTCACGAGTCATGTTACATAATATTTTAGCCCTTTTCAAATTAACAACTTAAACGGGACTTAACGGGACATGTAAAGCCACATGGAATGAGGGACACTTGATACAAATCACCGTACAACTCGCCATACTCACACACATTCTTTACCGGGATATTTTTGGGATATTTCGGTCCTGTTTTCAGGACTTTAATGGTCTGTTCCGGAGCTGAAATAGCAGCTACTACTGGCTGATTTCGGGACTATTTCAGGACTAGCTTCGGGTCCGAGTTGGTTGGATTTTGAGCCACAGTTTTGACACAATTTACAAAGATCAAAATATTATGAATCCTCAATAAGCAAACTAATTAGCAACTTCGTTAGTACATCAAAAATGAGGAAACTATAACATAATTTATAGACTAGTCAACATAACGAATATTCAAAGAAGCATGTCATACCAATAATTTTTATACACAATTCGAAACAAAGTTTTGAGAGGAAATATTTACCGAAGCGATCCTAGAACCACCTAGAATATTGTACCTTATGTTGAATGACGAAATTCCAAGGACAACAAAATACACCAAAGGAGGTGATCACCGAGTCAAATCTAATGAATACACACGTATGAGTATAAAACGCATTCAAATAGGGAGTATATAATATCCTTTTTTTAATAGTATTACCATACGATTCTTATGTGTTTATTTCAATCCAAATTGTTTCATGAGTTTTATACTAACGATTTAGTTAGACTACCATATATTATTATTATTATGACTTTCAATTTCAAGTTGTTAGTAATATACGGATTTTAAGACTCAAAAGTCCCACTATCTTGGTCGAAAATATGGACTCCATAATCGGTTTCTATTTCCCTTCTATATTATAAATAGGGTGGATTATCCACCCAAGTTTATACTATCATTTCATATTTAAATTTTTTTCGTTTAGCAAATTACGTCTTTAAGATTTTAGCGTGTTAATATTAATAGTGGTCACATGTCTCTTTATGGACGATAGATTAACACATCCATAGTTAAACCTCAATGCCCATTAATTATTATTTATAACTTTATAAGTACTCGTATCAACTTTTAAAAAGAACATAGACCTGAAAATTTGTACACTTTTCAACCAGCTCTTTTTTTAAATCATTTATTGATGCCCATAGTTTAGTACGTGGTTTATTTTTTCTTTGAAACGGATACGAGTCATAAGAAGTATATGTATATGTATGGGAATTAGACATATGGATAAAATAAAATAATAGTCTCATTATTAAAAGGTAATTATATGTGTGAAATTATCACTTTGATAAACTAGTCACATATTTACGTTTACATATAAGTTTAAAATACTCCTTTAATAAACATATGTCTACAAGTTGTTTATAATCAACATTCACAAAAGATATCCATTTGTACCCAAAATCTTAATATCTCATCTTCATTATAATCAAAGTGATATGTAGTCAATCTAAACCAATAAGTTGATTAAGATAGCCAATAAACAATTTATACATCAATAATAAAGATGGTGGTTAATAGTTACCTCTAACACGTGATTGTGTTAGGACCGAAAATAGGCCCGCAAATACTTTGTATCTTCTTTGAATTCTCTATTGTCTTCTTCTTAAAATTATGATGGATTGTAGTGAGTAAAATGGCTATCAACTTGGTGAATATTTCATTTGGTTTGGTAAAGAGATTTCTAAGTGAATGATACTTGTAGATATATAACTCCATGAGACCTATTCCATTCCTTTTTAATAAATGTTGGCCTTTCAAATTCTATGTTAGTGACTAGTATTTGACAATTTTAATTAATCTACAGTATGTCTAACATAATACCATTTGAGTTTTTATACGTTCTTAATATTAGTAGTTGAGATATTTTGTTATTAATTTACTAATCAACTCATATAACACTAATTACATATGTTTCAATCTTATATATTTTATTTATCTTAATTTGGGTATTATAGTTTGTAAGAGTGATTATATATTAATTATGATTTTTTTTAAATTGTTTTAGTTTTATAGGATATTACAACTCCACCTACCTAAAAAATTTTATCCTCAAAATTGTAAGAAGTTATGAAACCGAAACGCACGAGATAGCGAACAAACAAAGTTAAGAAGGTTTTGTGAGTTTGTTTAGTTCATAAAGAATATTATAGAGTTTAATTGCAAATTACATTAATATACAGTTTTCTTTTCTTTTGTAACATATGTGGATTAGTTGATTAGCGTTCATTATTAATGCTCGTATATCACACATCACATTCTTCAAACTTAGGTATGTTATATATAAATTATAGTGATAATTACTTTTGAATCTCAAATAACTTATTTAACGATAGTAGTAATTTTACGGTCAACACATCTCAAGTAGATAAACAATTCACATTTTAAGAACTTATATGTGTTAAATATTAATCTATGTGTCAAATATTTATCTAAGTAGAGTAAATATAGCATATAATATTTCATAACAATATTCCATGATTTCCATAAGTTCATACATAATAACTTAATCACGATCGCGCCGGCCGGACTTAATAATGATTAATTTGTACATGTATGTTCATATCGTTATCACTTCATACCATAATTTAATTTTTTACATATGTAACTAACTTTATCCTCTAGCAAAGTTGGTAATCATTATCAAATCAAATATATATGATGCATGTTTAGGCTATAATTATTAATTTCATTTTCACTTAAAAAAAAATTCTTCAAATTTGCGTGTAAAATATCATTAAGAGTTAAAGACAACAAAAATTAAAATAGATAAATTCAAAACATGCAATCAAAACATATGCATATAATATGAAACTAATCATATATGTGTTTACTCCTAAAGGTGACCAGTTGTTGATCGTTACATCTTTTTTTAATTTTTCTTAATTTCAATAATGCATTTAATATTTAAATACATGAGATAAAACATCAAATATAATTTAATCACCTTAACATATTACTCATATAATATATTATTAGTACTAATGCGAAAGTTAATGGCATGCTTAGTATTTTCAAGACTCGTTAACACTTTATATTACTTATGAACGATGTTTATGAAACACTTAAAAACTCAGAAGACTAACTAAACACATATTAAACCACATATCGCTTATTAGATAACGAAAATTCATAGAACATACTATTTGAAAATGGAAGTAAAGGAGGATAAAGGATGAGGGAATTTATATATGATCGAGAAGATGAAATGGCAATGTATCAGAGAGTTATAGAGTGATAACGAATCCTAAATCTTGATCTACCCTAACCTCATAGGTCAAACTTAATAAAATCTACAGTTTTGAACCTAAAGCTCTGATACCATTTGTAACGACCCTATCTAACAAAGTTTACTAAATAATAATGAAAAAGGAACTTAACATACAAAAGAGTGTTACTTAATCTTATTCACAAAGTCAACTGTAACTGACATTAAACTACAAGTACTATAGTTTGAAAACTCTAAGGCAAAGGTGCTAGTCCTCCTCAACTCTACACTCTTCCCTCGATCCCAAAGCCCACTGATCACGTGTCGTATAAGAAAGAAAAAAAGGAATACGACAGAGCCAAAGTCCATTGAACGGATATAATAACGAATGGAGTATAGTATGACATGCAAAGACTTATTTTAACAAGATCTTATTTCAAAACAAAACTTATTCCAGCACAACTTATTTCCAAAATGAACCATTTTTCAAAATGAACTTATTTTCAAAATAGAAGTATTTCAAAAGCAAAGTACACACTGATATAGATCCACAATACCATAAATGTTAATATATCAAGTATTGTTCTAAGAGATAAACAAAAATTCATAAAATAATGCAGGAAGAGTCTCAATTTAAACTTAATCTCTACATGTTTTCAATACGATAAGCAAAGTTTGTAAAGTTGAGTCTCAAGAATTTCTGAACTATTCTTATGAATTCATATGACCTTTGACTATGCCCGATGATTAACGAACAATTGTGTGTAAAATAAATATGTAAGGATATATATATACATATTAATAAAATACATATTAATCAATTAGAATTAAAAAGGTAAATTAATAAATAAAATAGTTAAGATACCATTAAAATAAATATATATGATTTATAATTATTTGTAATATATAAAATATATAAATAATAAATAAACTTTATTATATAAGATAATATTACATAATTAATAAATTGTAATATTAATAAATTACAAGTTCAATTATAGTTATTATATTATTATTACTATTAGTATTAGTAGCATTAAAATTAATAATATGAAAATTGTTATAAATTAAACTATAGTTGTTATATTAATGTTATTACCTTCATTATTATTATTGATAGTAATATCAGTATTAGCAATATTAGTATATATATATATACACACATAAAATTTGATTAAGTTAATTTATAATATTATGATTATCATTAATAATATCTGTGTTATTATATATAGTAGTAAAAGTTTATGATTTTAATTATTATTGTTAATTTGATAACTACCATTACTATAAAAATCATTATTTACAATATAAAGATTATTATAAGAATAACACAATTTATTATTATTATCATTGTATTAAGATTATTATTGTTATAACTATTGTTGTTATTAGTAACATATGTATCATAAAAATTTTACATGTAATTTGTTATATTATTACTAGTATCATCATAATCGTTATTATTATTACTTGTTATTAACAATGTTATCATATTATCTTTATCAATATTATTATTATTTTGTTTTATCATTAATATCATTACTAAACTTATTAAGATCATTATTAATGTAATTAGTAATATCATCATAATATTTTTACTATTACTCCAAGTATCATTATTATTATTATTATTATTATTATTATTATTATTATTATTATTATTTATATAACATAATTATTATTATTATTAATATTATTATTAATATTATATCTATTTAATTATTACTGAAATCCAAGAATCAGATAAGAAGCTAGGATCCGTTTCACATCTTAAACAAACTTTATATGATTTTGTTTTTATCTTCTAAATCGTTATACATCCACATCGTTCCTACAAATTAATGGTAAATTATAAAACTACTTTTGTATTTTTATTTGTGTATTCCTGCTCAAAGATTATTCTGTCGACAAGTTTAGGGATAAATTCAACGAACTGAGCCATGTTAGTGATAAATCATCCAGCTCATTATTTCCCTTACCAATTATCAATCACAACTGTTTTGCTTTATCGATTGAATTTAAATAGAAAAAGGCAAGAATAAAACTCGTACCCTGTTCTTGTTACAATTTTCTAAAAGCTTGAATTCGAAATCCAATTCAAAATCCATAAACACAGTTTTGTTAGGAATTCTTTGAACAAACTATCTGCAAAACCTTAAACTCCAAATTTCAATATCGAAATCAAATTTTGAGGTCAAAGTTTTGGGTTTTCAAAGTCAACAATTGTTCTTTGCTCAAATTCGTGTTCGTTATTATGTTTCTGTTTCAATTAAGGTTGGAGAAAGATTCTACACAGGTTTTAAAATGTATTTCATTCAGGGATTTTGATCTAAAACACCCTAAAAATCGATTTCTGTGTTTGAGTTCATAGAGCCACTTCGCGAACTGTTTTTTTTTTTTTTTTTGCTGTATATATATATATTTTTTTAGTTGTTCTCTATTAATACAACTCATTCACAACAAGTCATTTTATTTAAATTACAAGTCTTAAAAAATAATGGGAAATTCAATGTTAAATTGAATGGTTGGGTTCTGATCGATTAAAAGAAGAGGGAGATGAAGAACACATAACTGATGGGTTTTAAATAAGAGAAGGGATATATTTTTAGGAAATACGAATTAGAGGAGTGGTTTGGGTGTTTGGTGATGAGTGGGAGGTCACGGGTTCGAGTCACGTCTTGGGCTTTTCTTTTTAGAAGAAGTTTTAAAAGGGTATATATATTTTTATTTCCATTTCCATTATTATTATTATTATTATTATTATTATTATTATTATTATTATTATTATTATTATTATTATTATTATTATTATTATTATTATTATTATTATTATTATTACTACTACTACTATTATTATTATTATTATTATTATTATTATTATTATTATTATTATTATTATTATTATTATTGTTATTATTATTATTATTATTATTATTATTATTATTATTGTTATTATTATTAATATCTGTTATAGTTATGTTAAAATAAATAATATGATTAATGTTATCATCATTTTTTTATATATATTGCTAAATAATATCATTGAGTAACATTAGTATTATTAATATTAATTATTACTATTATTATTATTAATATTGATATAAGTATTATTATTATTATGATTATGATTATGATTATTATAATTAGTGTTATTATGAAAAATAAAACAAGTTATTATTAGGGTTATTATCAATTTTAATGAACATAAGTATTATTACTAATATTATTATTATTATAAAAATGATTATCATTATTAGTATTATCATCATTAATATTAATATTAAGATTATTATTAATATTACCACTAATATGATTATAAGTGTTATCATGAATATTACTATTATGTAACTACTAAAATCATTATCATAGCTATCATTAACAGTAAAATTAATACTTTTATAGTTATTATCATTAATATCATTATTAGTAATATCACTAATAGAAATATTAACATTATTACCTTTATTAGAAAACTTAAGTATTTTAATTATTATAATTTTACCATATTTAATATTATTTTAGTATTATTATAATTACTATTTTTCCAACAAATGATATATATATATATATATATATATATATATATATATATATATATATATATATATATATAACATAATAAAATTTATATTTTTATATACAAAATGAAAGTATGAAGACATATACATATTATTAATATAAATATGACATAACTAATAAATTCATATATATACAATTGTTCGATTGCAAATATGTGTATTAATATATACAAATGATATAGGTTCGTGAATCCGAGGCCAACCCTGCATTGTTCAGTTGTTTAATGTCGTCATATGTATTTTTACTACAAAATACAGTATTGTGAGTTTCATTTTCTCTCTTTTTAAATGCTTTTGCAATATATATTTTTGGGACTGAGAATACATGCGCTGCTTTTATAACTGTTTTACGAAATAGACACAAGTACTTGAAACTACATTGTATGGTTGGATTACTATACCGAATATCGCCCCTTCAAGTCTGGTAACCTAAGAATTAGGGAAATGGCCCCTAATTGACGCGAATCCTAAAGATAGATCTATGGGCCTAACAAACCCCATTCTGGAATTTGGAATGCTTTAGTACTTCGATTTAAATGGTGATTGCGATTGCCAATATTATGGCATACTTGCGAGTATGCGGGGGATATTCTATATGCATTATGTTAATTTCGGTTACCAGGTGTTCATCATACGAATGGATTTTTATACACTTGCGAGTGTAATGATATTTATGAAAATGAAATCTTGTGGTCTATTAAGATTATGGAAATGATTATTATGATAAACCTATGAACTCACCAACCTTTTGGTTGATACTTGAAAGCATGTTTATTCTCAGGTATGAAAGAAATCTTCCGCTGTGCATTTGCTCATATTAGAGATATTACTTGGAGTCATTCATGACATATTTCAAAAGACGTTGCATTTGAGTCATCGAGTTCATCAAGATTATTATTAAGTCAATTATAGTTGGATATATTATGAAATGGTATACATGCCGTCAACTTTCGATGTAATGAAAGTTAGTCTTTTAAAAACGAATGCAATGTTTGTAAAATGTATCATATAGAGGTCAAGTACCTCACGATGTAACCAAATGTAATGTATTTCCAGATGGATTAGGACGGGTCGTTAAAGTTGGTATCAGAGCGGTGGTCTTAGCGAACCAGGTCTTCCATTAGTGTGTCTGACTGATAGTTGTTAGGATGCATTAGTGAGTCTGGACTTCGACCGTGTCTGCATGTCAAAAGTTTTGCTTATCATTTTTAGTCGGAAATCATCTACTTATCATCTGTAGGAAATTACCTACTTATTATTTTTAGTCTAGACACATCTTACTGCATTGATTGCATGAATAGTGTATAGACAAAATTCATATCTTAGCGTATCTGTTACTGTAGACTTGCCTGATATTCCGTAAATTTCTCCAAACTCTACGAAATCTTTAGATATTCTATGTAGTTAGAATATCATCCAATATTCGAAAATCATTTCATATCGAAAAATCCTTTATTCAATCGTACGAAATGGAATTCGCCACTAGTTCAAGTCCCTCTGATTCCGATATAGAATATCACTCGAGCTCCGAAAGGAGCATCACCAAAATGAATCAACCAATCAGCCATCCCCAATTCATCTGATGGGTTCGTAGTCAACTTAATCAATGGAGGCGAGAAGAAGGCGATCTTTTCCACCAACCGAATTCACCTCTTGGCGATGAACCTGAAGCACTTACCGGCGAACCTCTCCGAAACACCATTTTCAACCTTATTTCCAGGGTATCTCGACACGATTATATTCTATCCATAATTCTAAACCTTATTCATCCGCTCGTTTCGACCGACAATCATCCCGGAAGTGATAGAAGAAGTCAACGAGCTTCACACCCGAGTTGTAGCATTGGAAAATATGGTGCAAAACGTACCAACTTCAGCAACATCACCGGCACCAACAGTACCATCAATAACAGCACTAGTACCATCAACAATCCATGCCTCAACATCTTATTCTGTACCTCGAGTATAATCATAGTTCTACGTATCATTCTACATCATTTATCTTCGTTCGACATGGCGATTATGTAATCTCTAGTGTTTTAGAGATTATATAATCTTGTTCTAAAGGTAAATCAAATGAGTTTAATATCATATTAACTCATTAAATCCATGATTACATCTGAAGAAAATATATATGTATATATGTTTTCAAAAAGATTGCAATTAAAAAAAAAATTCTTTTGTACAAACTGTTAATGGTGAAAATATTTTAACGGGTAGGTAATACCCGAGGAATATTTAGATTTCACATTAATAAGTTAAACTGTACATTCTTCGAATCTAATTCAACAGTCATTTACTATCCTACTTACATCCACAGATATACGAATCCGTTCACCACAGAATAACCATTTTCATTCAATTTCATATTTGGATTCTGATCTATCAGAAATCCAACAAGTGGCATAATGAAGAAAACATTGGACAAAATAAAAATTGTTAGAAACAAACAAATTAACTATGATAAATTATGTTAAGAATCCACGCTAACAAAATCCTAGCTAACTGTTCCTAGCTAACTGTTAATTCCTTATTACATTTTAATTATTGCAATTTAATTATCGCAATTTAATTATTGCAATTTAATTTAATTATCGCAATTTTAATTTTCGCAATTTTATTTATCGTTATTTAATTTCTGTTATTTATTTTACGCACTTTAAATATCGGGACACGTATACAAGGTTTTGACATATCATATCGACGCATCTATATATATTATTTGGAATAACCATAGACACTATATATGCATTAATGCTTGAGTTAGCTATACAGGGTTGAGGTTGATTCTACAATAATATATATACTTTGAGTTGTGATCGAGTCTGAGATATGTACACGAGTTACGATACGTATTAATTAATTCGAATATTATATATTAAGCTATATGAATTATTGGACTGTTAACTGTGGACTATCAACTGTGGACTACTAACATTGGACAATTAAAATGAATTAAAATACTGATTATAACATATGAAACTAAACAATTCTTCAAGTTTGCCACTTGATTTCATTTGTATCTTGACGATTCCAATCTGCGTTCAAATTTTTCATGATTCTTAAAAACACCTCAATCGAGAGGATGAACCAACCGCACTTTATCTACCACATTATCTTGACGATTCCAATCTGCGTTCAAAGTTTGCCACTTTATCTACGGAAGGAAAGATTTATGCATATAGTTATGCACCTGAAAAACTCTCAGAAACTGAGTAAACATTTAACACGTAGTTGTGCTAATTCCTTTAGCGTTATTATTATCGAAAATAACTTTGCAATTCTTGTTCGAGATAGCCAGTTTTGTCACAGCTCTAGCAAATCAATTTCGACTTTCATTCGAATAAGCCTTATTATAACTTCGATATATAAGTTTATCTTTCGTTATCGTTGCCAAGGAATCATTTATATTCCACCACAGTAGCAGTAAACTTACCAGCAACTTCATTACTCATTGATTTAAGCCTCTCTGGAAAAAAAGCTATTACATTTGTTCATTAAAACCCTATCAAATACTCATCCACATATTGTAACGAGAATTACCATACCAATTACCAAAAATCAGCAATCAGTACTTTGAAATCTCGCAGCATGTCTACATCAACAGTTATAAGTATAACATTTATCTCTTAGAATTATGATCTTCCATTCTGAAATTCTGAAAAGCACCCAGTCTACGAATCAATACTTCGAATTTTGAAATTTTCTGATGAAGCAGCAAAAACTGTAAACGACCTTAACAGTCGAAAGTTTGATGATAAAGAAGAATACGTTGGAAAAGCTCAAAAGAAAATTTGGTACTAAAAACGGATTAAGCAAACCATGAAGGAGGCTGTGGACAAATTACAAAGAATAAACCTACCTTCAAAGAAACTAAATGATTCAGTATCTACTGAAGTCATTAACGAATACCTTGCTCCTGACTCTAAACCTTTGCGGAGAAATCTCCATCATCCTCCATCTATATTAGAAATTCTAAGATATCATCGTATCTTTCATTATAAATATCCTCGATATTTCTGAAGATATTTTCATAACTATTCTTATCCGAAATCATTTATCTTCTCGCGTTATCAGTGTTACATCAGAAAGGAAACTGTTCTCGTTTCTAAATTTTGAAAAATTCGAATCAAAATATGAATATTTTTGAAGTAGTGTTGGGAACTGAAGCATGAGTTAGTATAATATAATGACACTTGATCAACTTAATTATATTACAGTAAGTCATGCTGAGTTTCTAATAGAACATGATGATTCACAGACCATAACATCATCATGTATCATGTCACACGACTCGTACATTCTACCTAAGCTCCAAACATATCGAGAACATATCTTCTTGACAATTCTATCTTTTCTCTTGAATTCTGGTAATTTAACCAATCAAGATTGTGCTATTACAATTTTCCTCTTAGAACGTTAGTCATGTTCATTCAAAACTTCATACCTACAAATTCTGGATCATTATTCGCTTGACTTAAAGTCGGGAAGAGAAAACAAAAGTATGAAACTCCGAAATATAAGGGAGAATATAAAGCCCGATAACAACACATAAATTACAAATCTTGTATATCATTGTTTATTGCAACATAAAGACACGAGAGAATTAAAAACATTATAACCCCAAGGGCGAAGTAGAAGAAAACATATTCCTTCGGTGGTAGTTGAAAAAGGAGAATGATTGTTGAGATAGTAAGGATAAGGACAACAATCAGAACTAGATTAAGCATTTTCATAATCCTTTGAATTTGTGAATTTAGTATAGGAATGGTGAAAATAATGGAACGGAAGATGTTAACTTATAATGAAATAATCGATAAAGAAATCAAGGCAGATTTCTGCATTTAATTAAAGAGATCCTAATTTCCTTAATCCCGAGGAAATCAGATCTTATTCCGATTTCAAAGATTTTCTTCAAATCCATTGAACTCCGGAAATCAACCCTATCTACGTCAAAAGTTATGACGAAAATTTATTTCCTCATTTCACTTTTTTGTGATAGCTTCACTTTTACTCTTCATATAAATGAATTGTTTTATCCATATTACTTAATGGTGATAAAACTTTAATTTTCAGTTCGTATGTGTGATGAAAACATATTTATTGTCATCCATGACCATACTAATCAAATTTCGGGACGAAATTTCTTTAACGGGTAGGTACTGTGACTACCCGGATATTTTCGACCAAATTTAAACTTAATCTCTACATGTTTCCAATACGATAAGCAAAGTTTGTAAAGTTGAGTCTCAAGAATTTCTGAACTATTCTTATGAATTCATATGACCTTTGACTATGCCCGATGATTCACGAACAATTGTGTGTAAAATAAATATGTAAGGATATATATATATACATATTAATCAATTGGAATTAAAAAGGTAAAATAATAAATAAAATAGTTAAGATACCATTAAAATAAATATATATGATTTATAATTATTTGTAATATATAAAATATATAAATAATAAATAAACTTTATTATATAAGATAATATTACATAATTAATAAATTGTAATATTAATAAATTACAAGTTCAATTATAGTCATTATATTATTATTACTATTAGTATTAGTAGCATTAAAATTAATAATATGAAAATTGTTATAAATTAAACTATAGTTGTTATATTAATGTTATTACCTTCATTATTATTATTAATAGTAATAGTAATATCAGTATTGGCAATATTAGTATATATATATACACACATAAAATTTGATTCAGTTAATTTATAATATTATGATTATCATTAATAATATCTGTATTATTATATATAGTAGTAAAAGTTTATGATTTTAATTATTATTGTTAATTTGATAACTACCATTACTATAAAAATTATTATTTACAATATAAAGATTACTATAAGAATAACACAATTTATTATTATTATCATTGTATTAAGATTATTATTATTATAACTATTATTGTTATTAGTAACATATGTATCATAAAATATTTTACATGTAATTTGGTATATTATTACTAGTATTATCATAATCGTTATTATTATTACTTGTTATTAACAATGTTATCATATTATCTTTATCAATATTATTATTATTTTGTTTTATCATTAATATCATTACTAAACTTATTAAGATCATTATTAATGTAATTAGTAATATCATCATAATATTTTTACTATTACTCCTAGTATTATTATTATTATTATTATTATTATTATTATTATTATTATTATTATTATTATTATTATTATTATTATTATTATTATTATTATTATGATTATTATTATTATTATTATTATTATTATTATTATTATTATTATTTATATAACATAATTATTATTAATATTAATATTATTATTAATATTATATCTATTTAATTATTACTGAAATCAAAGAATCAGATAAGAAGCTAGGATCCGTTTCACATCCTAAACAAACTTTATATGATTTTTTTTTATCTTCTAAATCGTTATACATCCACACCGTTCGTACAAATTAATGGTAAATTATAAAACTACTTTTGTATTTTTATTTGTGTATTCCTGCTCAAAGATTATTCTGTCGACAAGTTTAGGGATAAATTCAATGAACTGAGCCATGTTAGTGTTAAATCATCCATCTCATTATTTCCCTTACCAATTATCAATCATAACTGTTTTGCTTTATCGATTGAATTTAAACCGAAAAAGGCAAGAATAAAAATCGTACCCTGTTCTTGTTACAATTTTCCAAAAGCTTAAATTCGAAATCCAATTCAAAATCCATAAACACAGTTTTGTTAGGAATTCTTTGAACAAACTATTTGCAAAATCTTAAACTCCAATTTTCAATATCGAATTCAAATTTTGAGATCAAAGTTTTGGGTTTTCAAAGTCAACAATTGTTCTTTGCTCAAATTCGTGTTCGTTATTATGTTTCTGTGTCAATTGAGGTTGGATAAAGATTCTACACAGGTTTTAAAATGTATTTCATTCAGGGACTTTGATCTAAAACACCCTAAAAATCAATTTCTGTGTTTGAGTTCATAGAGCCACTTCGCGAACTGTTTTATTTTTGCTGTATATACATATTTTTTTAGTGGCTCTCTATTAATACAACTCATTCACAACAAGTCGTTTTATTTAAATTACAAGTCTTAAAAAATAATGGGAAACTCAATGTTAAATTGAATGGTTGGGTTCTAATCGATTAAAAGAAGAGGGAGATGAAGAACACAGAACTGATGGGTTTTAAATAAAAGAAGGGATATATTTTTAGGAAATACGAATTAGAGGAGTAGTTTGGGTGTTTGGTGAATGAGCGGGAGGTCACGGGTTCGAGTCCCGTCTTGGGCTTTTCTTTTTAGAAGAAGGTTTAAAAGGATATATATATTTTTATTTCCATCTCCATTTCCATTATTATTATTATTATTATTATTATTATTATTATTATTATTATTATTATTATTATTATTATTATTATTATTATTATTATTATTATTATTGTTATGATTATTATTATTATTGTTATTGTTATTGTTATTGTTATTATTATTAATATCTGTTGTAGTTATGTTAAAATAAATAATATGATTAATGTTATCATCATTTTTTTATATATATTGCTAAATAATATCATTGAGTAACATTAGTATTATTAATATTAATTATTACTATTATTATTATTAATATTGATATAAGTATTATTATTATTATGATTACGATTATTATAATTAGTGTTATTATGAAAAATAAAACAAGTTATTATTTGGGTTATTATCAATTTTAATGAACATAACTATTATTACTAATATTATCATTATTATTATAAAAATGATTATCATTATTAGTATTATCATCATTAATATTAATATTAAGATTATTATTAATATTACCACTAATATGATTATAAGTGTTATCATGAATATTACTATTATGTAACTACAAAAATCATTATCATAGCTATCATTAACAGTAAAATTAATACTTTTATAGTTATTATCATTAATATCATTATTAGTAATATCACTAATAGAAATATTAACATTATTACCTTTATTAGAAAACTTAAGTATTATAATTATTATAATTTTACCATATTTAATATTATTTTAGTATTATTATAATTACTATTTTTCCAACAAATGATATATATAAATATATATATAACATAATAAAATTTATATTTTTATATACAAAAAGAAAGTATGAAGACATATACATATTATTAATATAAATGTGACATAACTAATAAATTCATATATATACAATTGTTCGATTGCCAATATGTGTATTAATATATACAAATGATATAGGTTCGTGAATCCGAGGCCAACCCTGCATTGTTCAGTTGTTCAATGTCGTCATATGTATTTTAACTACAAAATACAGTATTGTGAGTTTCATTTGCTCTCTTTTTAAATGCTTTTGCAATATATATTTTTGGGACTGATAATACATGTAACACCCTGTTTCTGTTTCTGATTTTGTAGTAGATCGGGACGCCGTCCAGATAGGGGGACGCCGTCCAGCAACAAAAGGTGGGACGCCGTCCAAGGTTTGGGATGCCGTCCAAACTGTCTGTCGAGCCAGCTGTTTTAATTTGTTATAAATGGGTAAAATGGTAATTTCACTTGGGTGCCGGTTTGGAGCCTTTAAGGCTGATCCCTTGATCATTTTTGGATCACTTTACACCCATACAAACACTCTCAACCTCATCTAGAGAGAGATTAAGGGTTTTAGAGAGAGAGAGAGAGAGGTAAATTTGGAGAAGGAGTCGGATTCTCGCTAAAGCTCGGGTTCTAAAGTTGTTCATCTCGCTCCTAGCTACGTTGTGGTAGTATTGGTAAGCTCGAACTCTGAATTTCAATTGTTAGATTTGATATTCAAGTTAGGGTTTTGAGCTAGTTTGTTGTAAAACCCTTCTAGATGATAAATAGGTTTATGGTGACTTGTTATTCTTGTCACTTAGCGGGTTTTGGGTCGGTTGACGATTTGGCCTTGATTAGGGTTTGATAATGAGTTTAATCACTAGGCTTAGTGATATTGGAAGTGTTGGAACACTTTTGGGTGTGTTTGGTTAACTAATTTTGAAATGGGTTAAAATTAGGGTTTCGGTGTCAAAATGGGTATGACACTTGTTTAACACTTGTGATCGGGTTTAATTGGTGTGCTAGGACCATTTTCACTCGTGTTAGTGAATATTGGTTAGTTTGGGCGCGGTTTGTGCTTGGAAGTGCAATTGGGTCGAAATTGCACTAAGTGTAAATTGGGTTGGTTTGTAAATCCACCCTAATTATGTTGTGGTATTTGTGATAATGGAATAGGTATTTTCCATTGACGAGTCACGGATTACTTGGAAGCATTCAGCAAGGCGACAAGGTGAGTGTTAATATCCTATATGCGTATGTATGTGTAGGATGGGTGCGGGTTGGGTGAAGGGGTTCTCGCTTATAGAGCTCGCTTCTCGTATAGGTGGAATTGTTGGACTTGTGTATAGGTCCAATTGGCACGGTTGTGCGTTTTAGTTGACCACTTTGGCGAGGTGCACACTTTTTGTGTAGGTTATCACATGGACATGTGATGTGGACTTATATAACCCCAATGACGAAGGGTTAATATAGTGAGTGGAATAATTATATGCGTAGGTATATAATGTATTTATTTGTTGTAGTGTGAGATGTGAAGTGTTGATGTGCTAAGACACCACATTTCAAGTGACGAGTGAAGTGTCGATGTGCTAAGACACCACTCAAAGTAATGTGACGGGTGAAGTGTCAATGTGTTAAGACGCCACCCGGGGTGAAGTGTCGATGTGTTAAGACACCACCCGGAGTGAAGTATCGATGTGCTAAGATGCCACTCCAAGAGAATAACGGGTGAAGTGCCGATGTGTTAAGGCGCCACTCGAGGTGAAGTATCGACGTGTTAAGATGCCACCTCAAGTAAAATGAAAAGTGAAGTGTCGAAGTGTTAAGACACCACTCGGGGTGAAGTGTCGACGTGTTAAGACGTCACCCGGGGTGAAGTATCGAAGTGTTAAGATGCCACCCGTGGGCTTAGTGTACGAAGTGTTAAGTGCACTAATGGTTGTTATGAACATCGATGACTTGTTTCACGAAGTCATTCCCTTGCGAAGATTTGGTTAACCATGGTTATTGTGTTGTAAGCGTAAGCAAATTATGTTATTCGATATATATATATATATATATATATATATATATATATATATATATATATATATATATATATATATATATATATATATATATATATATATATATATATATATATTGTCGTGATGTAGCTAACCCTCCGGGTGTAGCTTATTGGTATTGTTCACATCGTTGTTGGTGAACTTATATTTTGTTGATGTATCTTTAGCTCGTTTCTTAGTGATCTTACGGTATGCTTAGACTAGCTTGCCTTTATGCTTGGATGCTCTGGTATGGCGTGTCCATTTTATGCATATATATATGTATGTAGTATATTCTCACTCACTAAGCGTTAGCTTACCCTCTCGTTGTTTACATTTTTATAGATTGCATGGATGAAGTAGCTCGGGTAAGCGTGGGAACTAGTGGACTTGCGTAGTTTGCTTTAGAAGACTTTCTTTTGGATTTGATTAGGATTGGTAGCGTATCCCCAATCCCATGCTCGGTCTATGTTTTGAATTTAACTAAGTGGGTCGAAATGGTCACTTTGTGGTAATTTGGGTCCATGTGGGCCCGTTGTTGTAAAACTCGGTTTTATTGTGAAAAACTCTTAGTTTTAATTATTATAACATATTGTGAAAGTGTCTTGGTTTAAAAGTGTCGGGAAGCAGGTTTTTCGCCCGTGTGAAATCGTTAAGCAAAACAGAATCTGGCATGCATTCTGGACGCCGTCCAAGCTTTTGGACGCCGTCCAGAAGGGCTGTCTCAGGAAAAAAAAATATTCTGGCACGTTTTCGGATGGTTAACGGGTTGGGTTGCTACAATACATGCGATGCTTTTATAACTGTTTTACGAAATAGACACAAGTACTTGAAACTACATTGTATGGTTGGATTACTATACCGAATATAGCCCCTTCAAGTCTGGTAACCTAAGAATTAGGGAAATGGCCTCTAATTGACGCGAATCCTAAAGATAGATCTATGGGCCTAACAAACCCCATTCTGGAATTTGGAATGCTTTAGTACTTCGATTTAAATGGTGATTGCGATTGCCAATATTATGGCATACTTGCGAGTATGCGGGGGATATTCTATATGCATTATGTTAATGTCGGTTACTAGGTGTTCATCATACGAATGGATTTTTATACACTTGCGAGTGTAATGATATTTATGAAAATGAAATCTTGTGGTCTATTAAGATTATGGAAATGATTATTATGATAAACCTATGAACTCACCAACCTTTTGGTTGACAATTGAAAGCATGTTTATTCTCAGGTATGAAAGAAATCTTCCGCTGTGCATTTGCTCATATTAGAGATATTACTTGGAGTCATTCATGACATATTTCAAAAGACGTTGCATTCGAGTCGTCGAGTTCTTCAAGATTATTATTAAGTCAATTATAGTTGGATATATTATGAAATGGTATGCATGCCGTCAACTTTCGATGTAATGAAAGTTAGTCTTTTAAAAACGAATGCAATGTTTGTAAAATGTATCATATAGAGGTTAAGTACCTCGCGATGTAACCAAATGTAATGTATTCATCCAGATGGATTAGGACGGGTCGTTAAACAAAATAAACTCATAGGGTAGCTACTCCACTAATCATTCATATCGGTGACATTTCGCATGACACTACGATAAACGTCCACCGTCAAAACAAACAAAATCTTAGGATCGAACCATACGCCTCCTATCAAAATCAAATAATAAAGAGCTCGTACCAACTACCGGGTAATCAAAAGGAGACACCATAAATATAACAAAATACATTGCTACGGTCGATGCCACCTTATCGGTGTCACAATAATGCGCCCACGGGACCTCCATGGATAGGATACTCTTAGGCATATTTTAAGAAACCGTTTTAACCAACTTATGATTATAAATTTCCAAATACTTTTCAAATTATTAAAGAACTTTAAAATATATTTAAAAAGAATTAAAAACAATGAAATTAAATATTTTACGCTTGAACAATACTTAAAATGTTATATAAAATAGTATAACGTTTTATTATTATAATCACGTGTCAACCCAACCATTCAATCTAACTTTTGTCACGAGTCATGTTACATAATATTTTAACCCTTTTCAAATTAACAACTTAAACGGGACTTAACGGGACATGTAAAGCCACATGTGTAGTGATCCAAACTTTTTCATGATTATATATTATATGAAATTCATATTTACTTGATTAAATGTTTCTAACATGTTAAGCAATCAAACTTTTTAAGACTTGATTAATTGAAATGAGTTTATGTAGACAATTGACCACCCAAATTGACCGGCGATTCACGAACGTCATAACTTGTGATAATTATATAATCATTTTATTTATTTATTTTTATGATGTAAGTTTTTATTTTATATATATATATAAGAAGAAATACAATTAAATCAAAGATGTACAAGTAAAACACTATTTGCTACAGTAAAACACTATTTGCTACGGTAGAACACTATTTGCTACAGTAGTAAAATACTATTTGCTACAGTAAAATACTATTTGCTACAGTAGACACTATTTACTCGTATTCAATCCGTATTCATACTCGTACAATACCCAGCTTCTAGATGTATATACTATTGGTATATACACTCAATGGTCAGCTCCTTAGGAGCCTTAATGAGTCATCAAATATGTGGGAACCATCTTTTGGCAACTAGCATGAATGATTACACAAAATTACAAACTAATGGAGCCTATATTGCCACCCCATGTTCACGTAAATGATCACCAACACAAACACATTTTCATTTCCATTTTCATGCATCAAACTCATCTCTCTCAAGTTTTCTCTTGATGTTCTAAGTGTTCATCAAAATCTACATCAAAATCTACATCAATCTAGCTTATAAATCCATACATAAACCAACTTACAAAACAACAACTCAAGAACACATCAAGAACACTTTCAAGTTTGCTAGCTTACTTCCAATCTTACAAATCCATTTCAAGTGATCATCCAATCTCAAGAAATCTTTGTCATTTATAGTAGGTTATCTTTTTAATTCAAGGTAATACTCATATTCAAACTTTGATTCAATTTCTATAACTATAACAATCTTAATTCGAGTAGTAATCTCACTTGAAATTATTTTCGTGTCATGATTCTACTTCAAGAACTTTCAAGCCATCCAAGAATCCTTTGAAGCTAGATCATTTCTTGTCACTTACAGTAGATTTAACTACTATACTTGAGATAGTAATGATGTTCATAACATCATTCGATTCATATATATATATATATAACTATCTTATTCGAAGATTTAAACTTGAAATCACTATAACATAGTTTAGTTAATTCTAAACTTGTTCGCAAATAAAGTTAATCCTTCTAACTTAACTTTTAAAATCAACTAAACACATTTTATATATCTATATGATATGCTAACTTAATGATTTAAAACCTGGAAACACGAAGAACACCGTAAAACCGAACATACGCCGTCGTAGTGAAACAGGGGGCTGTTTTGGGTTAGATAATTAAACACTATGATAAACTTTGATTTAAAAGTTGTTCTTCTAGGAAAATGATATTTTTTATGAACATGAAACTATATCCAAAAATCATGGTTAAACTCAAAGTGGAAGTATGTTTTTTTCAAAATAGTCATCTAGACGTCGTTATTTCGACTGAAATGACTACCTATTACAAAAATGACTTGTAACTTATATTTCTGACTATAAACCTATACTTTTTCTGTTTAGATTATAAATCTTTCATTCGATATGAAACCATAGCAATTTGATTCACTCAAAACGGATTTAAGACGAAGAAATTATGGGTAAAACAAAATTGGATAATTTTACTTGTTTTAGCTACGTGAAATTTTGTAACAAATCTATACTAACCATAACTTAACTAACTTATATTGTATTACACATGTATTCTAACATATATTATGTAGTCTTGATAGACTATAGACACGTATACAATGTTTTGACATATCATATCGACGTCATCTATATATATTATTTGGAATAACCATAGACACTCTATATGCGGTAATGCTCGAGTTAGCTATACAGGGTTGAGGTTGTTTCCAAAATAATATATATACATTGAGTTTTGATCGAGTCTGAGACTTGTATACACTGGGTCGTAGCTTGATTCGAGATAATATATATATATCGATTTATTTCTGTACTACTAACTGTGGACAACTAATTGTGGACTACTAACGTTGGACTGTTAACTTAACAAACTTAAATCGTTAAAACGTAATAAAATATGGTATGAATATATTTCTATCATACTTTGATATATGTATATATTGTTATAGGTTCATGAATCGACCCGTGGCCAAGTCTTATTTTTCGACGAAGTGAAAATACGTGAAAGTGAGTTATAGTCCCATTTTTACTATCTAATTATTTGTGAGATGAGAATACATGCTATTTTATAAATGTTTTTCGAAATAGACACAAGTACTTGAACTACATTCTATGATTGATGGATTACATCGGATATTTCCCCTTTTTCTGGTAATCTAAGAATTAGTGTTTATTATATACCCCTCATGCTGGAAAATGGTATGAGGCCTGTATTATGGCCACTAATTGACGCGAATCCTAAAGGTAGACCTACGGGCACTAACTCCCCTCATACTGGAAAATGGTATGCTTTAGTACTTCGAATTCTTTTATATTAGCTGCGCGCTGTATACTGGGGAATATTCTATATGCATGTTGTTAAGGTCGGTTACCAGGTGTTTATCATATGAATGATTTTTATACACATGATTTGTGTACGCTATTTATAAAATGAAATCTTGTGGTCTATTATTATTATGAATTATTATATAGGAATAAACCTATGACTCACAAACATTTTTGTTGATGTTTTTAAGCATGTTTATTCTCAGGTGATTATTAAACGCTTCCGCTATTGTATGTTAACCCAAAGTCAAGATTTGGAGTCGGCATGCCTTTATTAATAAATAAACTTGCATTCGGAACTTGTGTTTGTAATATATTGTCGACTTTGATGTAATGGTGTATGTAAAAACTATGTACTTTGAGGAGATTGTCTTTGATCGACAATCTAAATTTATGTCATTAGTCCTTTATTCATATAATAAAGGTTATGGTTGTTTTTAAAACGAATGCAAGATTTGAAAAACGTCTCATATAGAGGTCAAAACCTCGCAAAGAAACCAATTAATATGAAATGTTTATAATCCATATGAATGGGGCATTTCAATTGGTATCCGAGCGGTGGTCTTAGAAAACTGGAAAAATTTTCATTAGTGTGTCTAACCGATTTTTGTTAGGATGCGTTAGTGAGTCTGGACTTCGACCGTGTTTGTTTAAAAATGATTACTTAACACTTTTTGTTGGAAACATAGATTATTAACATGTAAATATTATAAGATATATTATTCTCTTAACGTGCTCGCTATTGTGTGATAGATGTCTACCTCTAGCATCGAATTTATTATCTCATTTACCGACTCCGAAGATGAATTTCTAGCAATGAAACCGATCATTATTTGATCAAGTGATGAAGAGGATACAAAGACAGATGCGTCTACCATCCATATATATAATGATGGATACGATGGAGATGATGAGGATTTTTGGGAAGATTCACAATTTCCGGATGAACCGGAAGTGAAAGAATCGGAAGAGGATCCAAAAGAGGTTCCAGAAGAAGAAGTGATCGAGATTTCAAGGGAAAAATTCGATGAAGCAGTAAAACTTAAGAAATCTTGGGGGAAATCTTTAACCCTAAAACCCGAACTTGACATATCTTCACCTTATCCTAAAAATAACCGACCTTTGGTTATCAGGGACAATCATGATTCTTCCAGCCGAAGCCATCCTTATAAAACTGATTCAACCGTACCTACCACTTCAGGACCCATTACACGAAACCGAAAAACCACCCGTATGACTTGCAAACCATATTGGGAAATTAAAAAGCATCAGGATTCACCAAACGACAAGAAATCGCGTCATTTCTAATATGTTTTTGCAGATATTTGACTTCACGCCTTGTATAATAATATATAGTGTGCTATATTTTACATATGTTTTGTAAAATAGAGTAGTATGATGTTATTGTAAAATATTGTACAAAAAGAATAAGCGTGAAGTATTAATGCATTAAGTTTTTCATAATAGAATATTATTTAATCATAGTAGTTATTTGTGTACTAGCTATTGAGTATGAATTTTAACGGGTGGGTACTACCCGAACCACAATAATAAAACGCTAATATGAAGAAAAGGCTTTTATAATAACAAATTCATATTACGCTACAAAGTGCTATTAACTACTCATAATATTCTATATGATTAACTCATTCGGCTATTTTTGAAGGAAAGGGCCCCAGTCACGAGACAAAGCTTGAACACTGAAGAACTTCAAGCCTTTGCGGCAAGTGTTGCTGCAGTGGTGGCTGCAATGAACAACAACAACAACCAATCGGGCTCCAGCAGTGGAGAGAACAATACAGGCAACCGTGTAGGGTGTTCCTACAAAGCTTTTATGGCCTGTAAACCAAATAATTTTGAAGGGACCGAAGGACCCATTGGATTAAAATGGTGGACGGAGAAAGTTGAAGCCGTGTTCACAGATAGCAACTGTTCTGAAGAGGACAAAGTGAAGTATGCCTCACATACTTTTAAGGATACTGCATTGACATGGTGGAATACCTACATGGATCATGTAGGATAGAATACCGCCTACGCTCTTCCATGGTCCGCCTTCAAGCACATGATGAAGGAAGAATACCGTCCCCGAACAGAAATCAACAAGCTCAAGACAGAGCTTAGAGAACTGACAACCCAAGGTTATGACGTCACCAGCTACGACCGACGTTTCACAGAACTGGCTTTAATGTATCCTGGAGCATTTGAGGACGAGGAAGCCAAAATAGAAGCATTCGTGAAGGGATTACCGGAACGAATTCAGGAGCATGTAGGTTCAAACGACCCTACAACCATGCAGAAAGCAAGTCGTATGGCCCAAAAACTCATAGGCCAAATTGAAGGGAGGATGAAAGTGCAGGAGGCCGAGGAAGCCAAAATGAAAGAAGGTAAAAGAAAGTGGGAAGAAAGTAGTGACAAGGGTCACCAACCCAACAACAATAACCAAAACAACCACCACAACAACAACAATTACAACAATCATCGCAACAACAATCGCAACAACCATCGCAACAACAAAAATCGCAACCCCAACAACAACTACAACAACAACCCCAATTCCAACAATAACAACAAGAACAACCAACAACAACAATAACCCCAATTACAACAACAACAACAACAACAACAACAACCTCAATCGCGGCAACAATAACAACAACTATAACAACAACAGGAGGCAGAAAGTTCCATGCCCAAGATGAGAAACCAATCATCCGGAAATGTTCTGTAGGGTGTTATGTCCAAGTGTAATAGGAAAGTCCATAGTGCGGCAAAATGTGAGATTTACGGACCACTGGCTTACGGAAATAGAGGAGCAAATAATGGCATCATTATTTGTCATGGATGTGGGAAGCCGGGCCATTTTAAAAACGCATGTCCTAATCAAGGAAATAATAACGGGCAAGGTCGTGGAAGAGCCTTCAACATAAATGGGGCAGAAGCACAGGAAGACCCGGAGCTTGTTGCGGGTACGTTTCTTATCGACAATACACCTGCTCATGTTTTATGTGATTCGGGTGCGGATAGAAGTTTTATGAGTAGAAAATTTTGTGCCAAACTAAATTGCCCATTAACGCCTTTGGATAATAAGTGTATAGTCGAAGTAGCAAACGGTAAACTAATTAAGGTTGATAAAATTTACCGTAATCGAAAAATTAGTTTAGCTAGTAAAACGTTTGCAATTAATTTGATACCGGTGGAATTGGGGAGCTTCGACGTAATTATTGGTAAGGACTAGATGTCCAAAGTAAAAGTCGAAAAGGCGATTCACATCCAGAGCAAAAATGGATTACCCTTAATGGTGTACGGAGAAAAGGGTAATGCAAAATTTAATCTTATTAGTAGTTTGAAGGCGCACAAACTAATAAGAAAAGGATATGCCTTACTAGCACACGTCGAGAAGGTCAAAACCGAAGAAAAGAACATCGATGACGTTCCCGTCGTAAGAGAATTTCCTGAGGTGTTTTCGGACGAATTACCGGGACTACCTCCACACCGATCCGTCGAATTCCAAATAGATCTTGTACCAGGAGCAGCACCTACAGCTCGTGCTCCATATAGACTTGCACCTACCGAAATGAAAGAATTGCAAAGTCAACTACAAGAACTATTAGAGCGTGGTTTCATCCGACCGAGTACATCACCATGGGGAGCTCCAATTCTGTTCGTCAAAAAGAAAGATGGGTCTTTTCATATGTGTATCGATTACCGTGAGCTAAACAAAGTAATCATCAAAAACCGATACCCTTTACCGAGAATCGACAACCTATTCGATCAGCTTCAAGGTTCGAGCGTATACTCCAAAATCAATTTAAAGTTGGTTTATCATCAACTGAGGATCAAAGAAGCCGACATTCCGAAAACAGACTTCAAAAATCGTTATGGCCTCTATGAATTCATGGTTATGCCATTCGGTTTAACTAATGCACCCGCAATATTCATGGACCTCATGCACCAAGTATGTAGTCCATATTTGTGACGACCCGAAAATTTTCGATCAGATTTAAACTTTATCTTTATATTATTTCGACACGATAAGCAAAGTCTGTAATGTTGAAGTCTCAAAAACTTTGAACTGTGTTCATGTATACTTTTGACCTTGGACTAATCCAGACGATTCACGAACCACTATTTGTAAATAGATACATATATATTTGAATAGGTATATATATATATTTTAATTTAGAATATAATTTGAAATAAAATATGACTTAACTGTTAGAAATAAATATGCAAAAATAAAATAATAAAATGTAATGGGAAATATTAATATATGTGAATATATATAGATATGTATATATATATATATATATATATATATATATATATATATATATATATATATATATATATATATATATATATATATGAATATTACTTGTAAATATATAAGATTATATTTTATATTTATTTATTTAAATATATATTTTTAATATATTTATTTATGTAATAAAACGTGTTAATAAAGTGTATTTATATATGTACATACAGAATATTAAAAATAAAGGATTTCGAGCCTAAATAGAGAACGGATGTAATATTCGGTTGACATTTTGTTAATGTTCATATAGATCTAATGCGAGTTTAAGAATGTTTCAAATAAGAGTTAGACCATAAATAGATTACGAAGGTTCTTGGGTTGATAGAAATATTTTCATCTTTTTAGTTTAAATTTTAGTACTCCGTATATAGTATTTGGAACTAAAAACAAACAATGGACGGATAATCTTGATCAGGTTTCAATCAGTTAATGATCAGAATAAATAAATGATCCTAATTTAAAATTTGGGGATTTTTCTTAATACTTGTATATATAAACTATTTAGCAGCGAGCACGAAACAATATCCATATGATTAAAAATGTTGACTGCATAATACCAAAAAGGCCGATGGCTTTACTGTATGCTATTTTGTTTCAATCATTTTCCACTAACATGTCAATTTTTATATTTATTTATAAGATGAACTAGGGAATCAAATGAGAGCACTCCTTTTCATCTTCCTTATAAACCATCGGCCATTCCTGCCTCCGCCACCATCAAAGTACCGGCCATCACCTACAACCTGTCAACACCACCACACGCCACCATCACCACTCTTCTCCATCGCCTCCCTCTCTCTCTATCATTTATCTCTCTCTCTTTATTTTCTTCTTCCTGCAATTCACGATTACCATTATTGTTTGTTTTCGTTTTCTCTTTCATTCCATAAAACCAACAACCAATCACCACCGTGAGAATCAATCGCCACAACCACCATCGTTTTCACCATACACCATCACCTGCACCACCTTTTATACCTACAACACCCATGACAACCACCATAACCCATCAAGAACCATTTTTACTTTCTTTCATTCTGTTTTCAATTGAATACCACTAAACTTATGCTGATGCATTTTTTTTCTTTTCTGTTCTGATTTAAGTCGAGCACAACACCTAACCACCATCGACACCCATCAACGTGTAAACAATCATCACCTTATCATCGTTGTTTACTGCTACTGTTCTACAGTTCGATCACCATCACCAAAATATCGAAAACAGGTTGCTACACCCCAATCTTTCTGCTACTACAGCTGCGAAATTTACAGCTTTTAAAACCAATAATATTCTTTAAATTATTACTAGACAAAACCACCCAACTATCATGAAACCACTTGTATATTTTTCTCCTTTTTCTGTTGATTGAGTGAGCTGTAATATAGATAAGTGGTAATACTTTAACATGGCAAAACAAGTGGTGAGTGGGTCTTGGCTGTCGGGTCAAAAAGGAGGGTAAATCACCAGAGTTAAAATAGGTAGAGTATATGTCCAAAAGAATTATGATGGGGACTATGCCATATAAAATAACGATGAAGATATATATAAATATTTTTTTATGCGTTTGGCTTCTACAACCTCGAACTATTGTGGAGCCACCCAACAAAACTTGTTTGATTTAAGCTACTGCTATACCTGATTTCCGTTCAGAAATCATCACAAACCCACACCGTAACATCGCTAAATGTTCGTTAATTGTCACTGTCTTTGTTTTCTGTTAAACCGAAGGCCTACTTCTCTACTGCTAGCCGAACTGCTATGATAACCAGGATGAATGATGGTGTATGTTGATAGGTGATGGAAGATGAGGTGATGATGAGGTAACAATGATAATGGGCATGCGCATTTTTATCTGTTTCTATTTCTTCACGCAAACCCAAACCCTACTTGTCGTCCACTTTATTTTTCCACTTTTTCCTTTTCTTCTGTCGATTCCAAACCACCAGGACTATGGGCCGAAGTATTATATGTATATATATATATATATATATATATATATATATATATATATATATATATATATATATAAGTCGTAAACCTTTTTATGGGATAACACAAGTTGGGCCGAATGATTTGCTATTGGATCGATTTGTTTTGGACCAAGAACTGTTGGGCCATCAGGTTTTCGTTTGGGGCTTGAACAAAAAAACGCGAGTTAAATGGAATTAAAGGATGAAATAAAACAGAAAAGTAACAGAGTGCAATGGTTGAGTGTGATATTGCGTGTACGGGAGGTCGCGGGTTCGAGCCCGGGCTACGACAATTTTTTTCAAAAAAAAAGCTTGATTTCTAAGGTAGTCTTTGTTTATGATTCTATTATTATTATTATTATTATTATTATTATTATTATTATTATTATTATTATTATTATTATTATTATTATTATTATTATTATTATTATTATTATTATTATTATTATTATTATTATTATTACATTCATATTAACTAAATTGTTATAACAAATAAATATTTTCTACATAGAGTATAATTATTACAACTATCATATAATTATTTATTAGGATTATTTATATAAATATTTACATATAACAGATTATTGATTTTTAATATAATATTAACCATATGTATATAAAACTATATAAACATTAACTATTTTAAATATTTATACAAATTAAAAATATAAGATATAAAACTTAAGACATAATATATAAGTTTGTTTGATTACGATTATATGTATTAATATATATACAAATGATATAGGTTCGTGAATCCAAGGCCAACCCTGCATTGTTCAGTATTGTCGTATGAATATTTTTACTACAAAATATTGAATTGTGAGTTTCATTTGCTCCCTTTTACTCTTTATATTTTTGGGACTGAGAATACATGCGCTGTTTTTATAACTACTTTATTAAATACTTTTGAAATATATTTTTGAACTGAGAATACATGAAATGCTTTTATAAATGTTTGACGAGATAGACACAAGCAAAACATTCCTCGAATGATTTATTATGCAGACAGAAGTTCTGTGGATTATTATTGAATTAGTTGAACGTGATAATTGCTACTAATTGTTGTGAATATTTTTCCCTGATTATTATTGCTTGGTAACCTAAGAATTAGAATCGGGTATGACCTTAATTCACGCGAATCCTAAAAGTAGCTACCGGGTTTAACACCCCCACCCAGAATGTTCACTAGACGGTAGGGCTAGTGGGCGTGGTGTTTAGTACTTCGAAGTTTATATGATTATTATACAGACGAGATGTTCTGTTTTGGGAATATTATTTATGCGCATTATATGTTAAGGTCGGTTACCAAGCCAAGCTATGAAAACAATGAAAAGTAAATGTTATGTATCGAGAGAATGATTTTATACACAGGTTATGTGTATGTTATTTTGTGCACGAGATATGTGTACGGTTACTAAGATTTATAAAAGATGATTTCGTACACGAGAAAGGTGTACTGTATTTAAAAGATATCGCATGTACATTACAGGTGGGTATAGGATTCGGGCCCATTTGTACCATGCAGGATTTAAATATTGTGGTCTATCAAAATGATAATTTTATTGTTTTATGATAAACTAATGAACTCACCAACCTTTTGGTTGACACTTGAAGGCATGTTTATTCTCAGGTACGAAAGAAATCTTCCGCTGTGCATTTGCTCATATTACATGGAGTCGTTCATGGCATATAGAAGTCAGAACCTCACAATGGGACCAACTGTTGAAGACTTCGTCCAGATGGATTAGGATGGGTCGTTAGAGTTGGTATCAGAGCGGTGGTCTTAGCGAACCAGGTCTTGTATTAGTGTGTCTAACTGATAGTTGTTTAGATGCATTAGTGGGTCTGGACTTCGACCGTGTCTGCATGTCAAAAGTTTTGCTTATCATTTAGTGTAGAAAATTATTTGCTTATCATTCTTAAAGTCTAGACACGTCTTACAGCCTCTATTGCATAGACAGTGTGTAGATAAATTCATATCTTAGTGTATCTGTTATTGTTACCTTTGCCTGACAGCTTCCATAGATTCCTCGGTAACTTATGGGATTTTAGTATTATATATGCATATGTAAATTATGTATTGCATGGTACTAATCTACATCCTATAATCTATTTCTTATCGAAAATTCTTCATCTGATCGTACGAGATGAATCCCTCAACCAGTTCGAGTCCTCAGATTCCGATAGCTATTCCGATAGTTATTCCGACAGCTATTCTGACATGGATGTTCACCTAAGCTCCGGAAACAGTGTCACCGGAATGAATCAACCAATCAGCCATCATCAATTCTGGATGAATTGGGGTTGAGTTCGTAGTCGACTTAATCAATGGAGACGAGAAGAAGGCAATACTTTTCATCAACCAAATTTCCCTCTTGGCGATGAACCTGAAGCACTTACCGGCGAATCTGTTCATAGTACCATTTTCTCTCTCATTTTTCCCGAATATCTCGTCACGATTATATTCTATCAAAAATTCTAAACCTTATTCATCCGCTCGTTTCGACCAACAATCATCCCGGAATAATAGAATAAGTCAACGAACTTCGCGCTCGAGTAATCAATTTGGAGAATATGGTGCAAAATTTACTAGCTTAAGCAACATCATCGGCACCAACAGTACCATCAGTAATAGCACTAGTACCATCAACAATCCATGCCTCAACATCTCATTCTGTACCTCGAGTATAATCATCATTCTACGTATCGTTCTATATCAATTATCTTCGTTCTACATGACGATTATCTAATCTCTAACGTTTTAGAGATTATGTACTCTAATTCTAGCCATAAATCAGATGAGTTTAATATCATATTAACTTATTAAATCCATGATTTACATCTGAAGAAAATATATATGTATATATGTTTTCATAAGGATTGTAATTAAAAATTCTTTTGTACAAACTGTTAATGGTGAAAATATTTTAACGGGTAGGTAATACCCGAGGAATATTTAGATTTCACATTAATAAGTTACACTGTACTTTCTTCAAATCTGATTCAATGGTCATTTACTATCCTACTTACATCCACCGATATACGTATTTGTTCACCACAGAATAACCATTTTCATTCAATTTCATATTTGGATTTTGACTTATCAGAATCCAACAAGTGGCATAATGAAGAAAACATTGGACAAAATAAAATTTGTTAGAAACAAACAAATTAACTATGAGAAATTCTGTTAAGAATCCACGCTAACAAAATCCTAGCTAACTATTCTTAGCTAACTGTTAATTCCGTATTATATTTTAATTATCGCAATTTATTTATCGCAATTTATTTATCGCAATTTAAATTCTCGCAATTTTATTTACCGTCATTTAATTTATGTTATTTATTTTACGCACTTTAAATATCGGGACACGTATACAATGTTTTGACATATCATATCGACGCATCTATATATATTATTTGGAATAACCATAGACACTCTATATGCTGTAATGTTCGAGTTCACTATACAGGGTTGAGGTTGATTCTTAAATAATATATATACTTTGAGTTGTGATCGAGTCTGAGACATGTACATGGGTCACGATACGTATTAATTAATTCGAATATTATATATTAAACTATATATGGATTATTGGACTGTTAACTGTGGACTATCGTCTGTGGACTAATAACATTGGACAATTAAAATGAATTAAAATATTAATTATAACATATGAAACTAAACAATTCTTTAAGTTTACCACTTGATTTCATCTTAAACCTCATTTGTATCTTGATGATTACAATCTGCGTTCAAACCTTTCATGATTCTTGAAAACACCTCAAACTAGAGGATGAACCAATCGCACTTCATCTACGAAAGAAAAGATTGATGCATATAGTTATGCACCTAAAAACACTCGGAACCTGAGTAAACGTTTAACACGTATCTGTGCTAGCTCCTTTGACGTTGTTATTACTAAAAATAACTTTGCAATTCCTTTCCAAATTAGCCAATTTTGTCACAGCTCCAACAAATCAACTTCGACTTTTCATTCGGATTAGCCTTATTATAACCGTGATATATAAGTTTGCTTTTCGTCATCATTATCAGGGAACCGTTTATATTCCGCCACATTAGCAGTAAAATTACCTACAATTTTATTGATCTTTAACTTTCCGGAAAAAAAATCGTTATCTTTATCGAAACTCTATCATATACTCATCTTCACCTTGTAACGAGAATCGCCATATCAATTACCAGGAATTAGCAATCAGTATTTTGAAATCTCGCAGTATGTACAATTATAACATTTATCTCTTAGAATTTTGATCTTCAATTCTGAAATTCTGAAAAGCACCCAGCCTATGAATCAGTTTTCTGAGTTTTGAAAAAGCTGATGAAGCAGTGAAAACTGAAGACCGCCTTAACAGTCAAAAGTTTGATGATAAAGAATAGTATGTTGGCAAAGCTCAGAAATATTGGAATTGGAAAACGGATTAAGCAAACCATGAAGGAGACTCTGGACAAATCACAAAAGACTAAACCTGCCTTCAAAGAATTCAAATGATTCAGTATTTACTGAAGTCATTAACGAATATGTTGCTCCTGACTCTAAACCTTTACGGACAAATCTTCTTCATCATTCTTCGATATTAGAAATTCTAAGACATCATCGTATCTTTCATTATAAATATCCCCAATATTTCTGAAAGTATTTTCATAACCATTGTTATCTGAAATCATTTATCTTTTCACGCTATCTGTAGTACATCAAATAAGAAACTGTTTAGTTTCTATATTCTGTAAATTTTCGAGTTTAAATTATGAATGTTTTTGAAGTAGTGTTGGGACCTGAAGCATGAGTTAGTATAATATAATGACACTTGATCAACGTGATTATATTACAGTAAGTCATGCTGAGTTTCTAATGGAACGTGATGATTCACAGACCCTAACGTCATCATGTGCCATGTTACACAACTCTTACATTCTATCTAATCTATAAACATATCAAGAACATATTTTCTTGATAGTTTTATCTTTTCTCTTGAATTCTAGTAATTTAACCAATCAAAAATCGTGCTATTACAATTTCTCTCTTAGAACATTGGTCATGTTCATTCGAAACTCCATACCTACGAATTCTGGATTATTATTCGCTTGACTTAAAGTCAGGAAGAGAGAACAAAAGTATGAAACTCCAAAATATAAAGAAAATGTAGAGGGTGGATTTATAGTGAAATATCCGACAGAACAATCAAAACAGATCATCGCATTTAACAAAGAGGATTCTAATTTCCTTAATTATCGAAGAATCAAATCTTATCATGAAGATTTTCTTCAAATCCCTTGAACTCCAGAAATCAACCATATCTACGTCAAAGGATATGACGGAACATTATTTTCTCATTTCACTCTTTTGTGATAGCTTCATTTATACTCTTCGCGTAATTGAATTGTTTTATCCATATTACTCAATGATGATAAAACTTTAAATTCTAGCTCGTATGCATCATGAAAACATATTTATTGTCAGCCATGACCATCCCAATCAAATTTCGAGACAAAATTTCTTTAACGGGTAGGTACTGTGACGACCCGAAAATTTTCGATCAAATTTAAACTTTATCTTTATATTATTTCGACACGATAAGCAAAGTCTGTAATGTTGAAGTCTCAAAAACTTTGAACTGTGTTCATGTATACTTTTGACCTTGGACTAATCCCGACTATTCACGAACCACTATTTATAAATAGATACATATATATTTAAATAGGTATATATATATATATATATATATATATATATATATATATATATATATATATTAATTTGGAATATAATTTGAAATAAAATACGACTTAACTGTTAGAAATAAATATGCAAAAATAAAATAATAAGATGTAATGGGAAATATTAATATATATGAATATATATAGATATGTATATATATATATATATATATATATATATATATATATATATATATATATATATATATATATATATATATATATATATATATATATATATATATATATATATATATATATATATATATATATATATATGAATATTACTTGTAAATATATAAGATTATATTTTATATTTATTTATTTAAATATATATTTTTAATATATTTATTTATGTAATAAAACGTGTTAATAAAATGTATTTATATATGTACATACAGAATATTAAAAATAAAGGATTTCGAGCCTAAATAGACAACGGATGTAATACTCGATTGACATTTTGTTAATGTTCATATAGATCTAATGCGAGTTTAAGAATGTTTAAAATAAGAGTTAGACCGTAAATAGATTACGAAGGTTATTGGGTTGAAAGAAATATTTTCATCTTTTAGTTTAAATTTTAGTACTCCGTATATAGTACTTGGAATTAAAAACAAATAATGGACGGATAATCTTGATCAGGTTTCAATCAGTTAATGATCAGAATAAATAAATGATCCTAATTTAAAATTTTGGGATTTTTCTTAACACTTGTATTTATAAACTGTTTAGCAGCGAGCACGAAACAATATCCATATGATTAAAAATGTCGACTGCATAATACCATAAAGGCCGATGGCTTTACTGTATGCTGTTTTGTTTCAATCATTTTCCACTAACATGTCAATTTTTATATTTATTTCTATGATGAACTAGGGAATCAAATGAGAGCACTCCTCTTCATTTTCCTTATAAACCATCGGCCATTCCAACCTCCGCCACCATCAAACTACCGACCATCACCTACAACCTGTCAACACCACCACACGCCAACATCACCACTCTTCTCCATCACCTCCCTCTCTCTCTATCGTTTATCTCTCTCTCTTTATTTTCTTCTTCCTACAATTCACGATTACCATTATTGTTTGTTTTCGTTTTCTCTTTCATTCCATAAAACCAACAACCAATCACCACCGTGAGAATCAATCGCCACAACCACCATCGTTGTCGCCATACACCATCACCTGCACCACCTTTTTGTAACATCCCGATTTCCTTATATATGACTTAAGGTGCGTATTTTTACCTTGTAAACGTTTAATATTAACCGTGATCAATTATGTATAGTTTAAAGTGTTTATCGCGAAAGTTGTGTTATTTTCCTCTATTTTGAAGCTCTTATGTTATCGCGGGTTATAAAGGTTGTGGGTATAAGTTCGATTGGTTAAAAGTGCAAGAAAATGTCCAAAAATTGAAGTCTTGAATGTGTGAGGCGCGCTTGTTAGGGTGTGAGGCACGCACGTATGAAGAAAAAGTGATCAGTCAAAAATTACACTAGGTGTGTGGGGCGCACTTTCATGTGCGCGGCTCACAGAATTTACACTTGGTGCGCGGGGCGCGTATTATAGTGTGCACGGCTCACACAAATTACACTTGGTGCGCGGGGCGCGTATTATAGTGCGCGCGACGCGCACACCCCTGAATCAGCATACCTTTTTATTTTGTAATTTAAGAAAAAGGGTATATTGGTCTTTTCATTTGTGGCCGGTTTTGGGAGTCTAAAAGCTGGTTCAAGCTTATCCTAACTTCATTTATCACATTCTCATCTACCCAAATTAAATTTAGAGAGAGAGATAAGGTTTTAGAGTGAGAGAGCTCCCTTTGGTGAAGAAGAAGGCAAAATCTCACCCGAACCCAAGCTTTAAAGTTGTTCCCTACGTCTCTAGCTACACTTTGGTAGTCTTGGTAAGTCCTAACTCTATGATTTGAGTTTTAATTGGTTTATGGTTAGGGTTTTGGCCACTAGAGACTTGTATGACCTATTTGGGGTTAAAATGGGTGAACTTGGGTCATGTGATGAAAGGAAAACCCTAAATAGATGTAATCTAGGGTTTGGTCTTGTTTAATGAGAATTTTAAGTGTAAATTGTGTTGTTAAGCATCAAGACACTTGTTTAAAGTTGAAAGAGATGTTAATTGGGTCATGTTAGACTAAGTTTGTAAGTGTGAGTGTTATGATGGGTCAAATGGGTAATGTTGACCTAGTTTGGGTGAAATGGGTATGAATTACCCTAAGTTATGTTAATTGAAGTTAGTAAACTTTAATTCACTAGCTTTGATTAAAGTTGGGTCTTGGCCATTTAAGGGCGGTTTTGGTGCGGTTGAGTCATTTAATGCGAATCAGGTCATTAAATGCTCAAGTATGTGTAATGTGCTTAATTCCACTAGTTGTGTAATTGAATGTGTACTTATGTAATAGGTACTTGCTTTGAAGCATTCGGAAGCATTAAATCACCACCGAGGTGTTAAGGTGAGTGGAATAATTATAGGCGTGCATATATGATGTATTTATTTGTGTAGTATGAGTTGTGAAGTGTTAAGACACCACTTCTCACGTGACGAGTGAAGCATCGAGGTGTTAAGATGCTACTCAGGGTGAAGCATCGAGGTGTTAAGATGCCACCTAGGGGCGAAGTGTCGAGGTGTTAAGGCACCACTCCGTAGAGTAGATGGGTGAAGCATCGAGGTGTTAAGAAGCCACTCAGGGTGAAGTATCGAGGTGTTAAGATGCCACCCGTGGGGTTAGTGTACGAGGTGTTAAGTGTACTAATGGTTGTTATGAACTCCGACGGTCTTTAAACACCGTTCCCTCGTTCGATGGGTTAACCATGGTTGTGTGTGGATTGTAGCATATCATATTGTTTAAACTATATGCAATTGTTATGCTAGCTCGATATGTGGAAGGTTTAGTATTATACTTGTGATGGTATGATTAGTTATGTTGCTAGCATGTATGCGGTAAATGTATAAGTGATTGCAAGTAAGTAGGTTGTATATGTAAACGTATAATTGTTGCACTCACTATGTGACAACCCGGAAATTTCCAACCAAATTTAAACTTTAATCTTTATATGTTTCCGACACGATAAGCAATATTTGTTAAGTTAAATTTCAAGAATTTTAAACTATGTTCATACATTCATTCAACTTCGAACAAGTTCCAACGATTCACGAACTATTAAACGAATATGATTATATATGTATATGTGTATATATATTATAACTTGAAACGTAAACAAAATATTAGATTAAATACTTTATATGATTGTATCTGTTTCAAAATGTTTATCAATGGAATTAGAAGATAAGATCAAATGATTGAATTATCAGATATATTGAATTATGATTACAAGTCTCTGTTGAAAGGCCCACGTTGATTTGAGAAATCTTTCCATTTTAACAATATTTGGAAAATGGTAAAGTGATTTATAAATAAGAACAAATTGTCAATCATTGAGAACTAGACAAAGGATAGTGGAAGATTGAATGTCATAAAGACTCGATTGATCTATTTAGTTTTAAACGTATAAAAACGTTTTCAGTTTAAAAAGAACTTTATTATTAAAACGTATATAACTTTTATAAATATCTAGAACCACTTTTGACAACTCATTACTTAACTAGTATGATAAAGATAACGATATTTATATTTTATTTTATATATATAACGATTTAAATTAATATTATATATATTTATACGCGTATTATACGTACATAGTTTTATACTTTTACTATACTTAAACTTTACCTTTACTTTATTTTTACTTTACTTTAACTTTAATAATTCACTTTAATAATTCATACTTTAATAATTCACTTTAATAATTCATACTTTAATAATTCACTTTAATAATTCATACTTTAATAATTCACTTTAATAATTCATACTTTAATAATTCACTTTAATAATTCATACTTTAATAATTCACTTTAATAATTCAAAAATCTATTATAAATAGAATTCAATAGGTTTCATTATTTCATAGAAACTTGAAAATATTTTTCCCTAAACTCTCTCAATCGATTTACATATATATATATTTACTCCGTATTATTTCAAGATATTATTAGTATACATAAAATATTACGACGGAGTGCTGTCCGAGTGATTTCGAAATTGTTTTTCAAGTGGGATAGGATTAAGGAAATTATGGGTTATAGCTATGGAGGTGATTGAGTATGGTTCATGGGTATGCTCGTGAGGTCAATATAGTGTTTATCATTTCCGTTGCGTCTACGTACCTTTCCTGCAATATTGAATCTCCATATTGATACGTGAGTACTCATAATTTAACTTTTACATACTAATAGTGTATCCCTGACTAGTGCTCGAGTATTTAGGATTATGCATGCTTGTACTTTTAATATTGCCCTTAGACAGGTTAGGTTGAATGTTGAATTAGTTACACTTGCGGTTGAGATAAGGTATAAGATATGCATGTCCTTGGAAAGCTAGCGAAAAATTAAGAACTTTTCCTTTAGATATCGAATGGTTTCGATGAACGGATTAGAAGTTATAATCAATTGAATTTTCGATATTTTTATTAAAAATGATTATTATTATCGTCGTTTTTATCGTCGTTCAAGTTTTATCTTATTATTATGATTATTATCATCTTTATCAATAAAAGGGATTTATCATTAAAAATTGTTATTTTTTTTATTATTACTATCGTTATTATCGTTAAAGTTATAATTAGTATTATTATTATTATCCAATTATTATTATTATTATTATTATTATTATTAGTATTATTATTATTATTATCGTTATTAATATATATATCATTATTTAAAAATGGTTATTGTTATTGTTATTATTTTTATTACTATATTATCATTAAGATAATTATTAGTATTATCGTTAATAATGTTATAGTAACTATCATTATTAATATTAGTGTATTTAAAACAAATATTTGTAACACCTAATTATTTTGATTACTATTATTATCATTGTTATGAACACGATATAAAAGACGATTAAAAGCTATTAAACGAAACGATTAGGAAATAATGAGTAAGAGTATCATGATGAAATAAAAATATTATAAGATATTGATTTAGATAAAATTATCGTTCTTATTATTTTTATCATTACTATTATTATTAAAAGTATCGTTAGTATTAAAACTATCATTTTAACAAAAATTATCATTTTAATAGAAATGTCATTGTTACTATAAAATATCATTATTATTAATATTTTAAATAGAATTATTATTTTAAAGATAATATTAAAAATTATCTTAAATATTAAAGTTATCATAATTAGAATTATCATTTTATCATAATGTCATCTTAGTAATTATAAATATTGATATTTTTATAATAATAATTATTATTACAAAATAATACAACTTTTACTTACTATCATTATAGATATTATTTTATCAAATAAATATGTGATACAAACATATTTTACTACGTGTAATAACTTACTTTAATAATACCTATCATATTATCTTTATGATATTAAATGAACCCTATAAATTTTATTACTTAATATATATAAAAGTATATTTTATTATATAAATTTAATATAAAATTTTATTTATTAATAAATAAATTATATTATTTACTCTAATAAATCTTTTAAAAATATTTAAAAATATAAAATGACGATATTTAAACTATATATTAATCATGTATAGATTTTTGGAAATTATTTTGAGTCAAATTTACTTTTGTTGACTTTTGCATATTAGTCTCGAGCATTAGGATTGTGGTACACTATGACTTAACCTAATTTGTTAGACAAATATTGACCAACACATAAATATATATAATTAATTTAGGTTCGTGAATCCGAGGTCAACCTTGCACTTGTTCAATGACGTTATATGTATTTTTACTACGAAATACAGTATGGTGAGTTTCATTTGCTCCCCTTTTACTCTTTACATTTTGGGGCTGAGAATACATGCAAATGTTTTATTAACTGTTTTTACAATATATATATATATATATATATATATATATATATATATATATATATATATATATATATATATATATATATATATATATATATATATATATATGTGTGTGTGTGTGTGTGTGTGTGTGTGTGTGTGTGTGTGTGAGTTTCATTTGCACCCTTTTACTCTTTACATTTTTGGGCTGAGAATACATGCAAATGCTTTATTAACTGTTTTACAATATTTATATGCGTGAGTTTCATTATTCCCTTTTTAAATGATTTCGCAATATATATTTTTGGGACTGAGAATACATGCGCCGTTTTTATAACTGTTTTACGAAATAGACACAAGTAATTGAAACTACATCATATGGTTGAATGATCGAAATCGAATATGCCTCTTTTTATTAAGTCTGGTAATCTAAGAATTAGGGAACAGACACCCTAATTGACGCGAACTCTAAAGATAGATCTATTGGGCCTAACAAACCCGATCCAAAGTACCGGATGCTTTAGTACTTCGAAATTTATATCATGTCCGAAGGAGGATCCCGGAATGATAGGGGATATTCTTATATGTATCTAGTTAATGTCGGTTACCAGGTGTTCACCATATGAATGATTATTTTTGTCTCTATGCATGGGACGTATATTTATGAGAACTGGAAATGAAATTCTTGTGGTCTATTAAAATGATGGAAATAAATGATTATGATAAACTAATGAACTCACCAACCTTTTGGTTGACACTTTAAAGCATGTTTATTCTCAGGTGTTAAAGAAATATTTCGCTGTGCATTTGCTCATTTTAAAGATATTACTTGGAGTCTTTCATAGCATATTTCGAAGAACGTTGCATTCGAGTCATTGAGTTCATCAAAGATTATTATTAAATCAATTTATAGTTGGATAGTGGATATTATGAAATGGTATGCATGCCTGTCAATTTTCGATGTAAAGAAAGATTGTCTTTTAAAAACGAATGCAATGTTTGTAAAATGTATCATATAGAGGTCAAATACCTCGCAATGTAATCAACTATTGTGAATCGTTTATAATGTATATGAACGGGTCCTTTCACACTAAGCATTAGCTTACCCCTCTCATTGTTTATCTTTTAGATGCAGGTGCGGATAAGGGCAAATGGGTTGTTGGGCACTAGGTGTCCCTTGATGATGTTATGTTGGATCTTTTGGAAGTTGGCCTAGCATTCTGGGTAGTTTAGTCCCAAACCATGCTTGATGTGTTGTTTGGTTTAAAACTATCATTCTTGTATTGGTCAAACTTGCATCACATTCGTTAATGGCCTTTGTGCCTTTTGTAAACGTTTAAATTGTTGTACGTTTTAAACGAAATGTGTAGAATGGTTTACATATTTAATTGGCGCGTAAATGTGTATTATTTTTTAAAAAAAATTATCGTATGTAATACGGGTTGGGTTGTTTCAAGTGGTATCAGAGCATGATCTAAGGTATTTAGGCGACTTGAGATAGGTGGCTAGACTTAGACTTTATTGTGTGTACGCTTTATGCGGGACTTGTAGGACTTTGGGTCTAATCGGGAATTATTAGTATTTTGGTTTATGTGAACTAACCTTGTGCTAATTGTTTTGTGTTGGGTTTAGCAATCATCAAGCGAGATGAACGTGGTACTGGCAAGTTAATGCGACGTGCTCGCGTAACAATGATTAGCTACCATTGTTACGGGTGCAAATCGTGTCAAACAAGTGATGTACGATGATTGTCGAGCAAGATAGGGTAGTGTGGTGTATATGTATATACATTCGTGTTAAGTCCTTTTGCTTCGTCGTTTAATCCTTTTTGTTTTATAGAATGAAGACGAGAAATGGACCCGATGTTGATAACGGGGGTACGAGTGAGGACGTTGAGTTCACGGCCAAGGTTGAGGCCATCTTTAAACGTCAAAAGGTGGAGTTCCTCGAGGATGTTAAGAAAATGTTTCTAGATACGATTGACGAGCAATTAGTCAATGTATTCAAGGAGCAAGTAAAGGCCGTTCTTCACGAAGATAATGTGGGAAGACGAGACTTTTACTATAAGAACTTCAAGGATTCTCAACCTCCCACCTTTGAAGGTGAAAGAGACCCTCTTAAGATTGCCCGATGGATCTCCGATATGGAGGGGGCTTTCCGTACTTGTGAATGTCCTCTCGATAAGAAGACAAGGTACGGGTGTAGTATGTTGAGGGGCGATGCTAAATTGTGGTGGGACGCGAAGATCCAACTTTATGGTGAAGAACAATGCATGGAATTCACTTGGGATGAATTCAAGAAAGAGTTTTTCGATGAATACCGAACTCCGGCCGATCTTACTAGGCTTAAGGACGAGTTACGTTCCTTGAGGCAAGGGTCGATGGATTTGAACACTCTCAAATCCGTGTTTTTGTCCAAGACCCAATTTTGCCCGGAGTATGTCGGGAATGATAAGATATTGAAGGAAGACTTTTACCGAATCTTGAATGACAATTATCAAGAAAAGATTAGTGTGAACGTGGTGAAGAGTTTTGATGAGTTGTTTGATATGGCCAAAGGGTTTGAGTCGCTCATCTTGAGAAAGAGTGGCTTTACCTTCGGCAAAAAGAAGTTTGAAGCTATTAGTCATTCGAACTTTTCTAACAAGAAGCACAAGAAGGGCTCCGAGAGTGTTGGTAGTGTTAAGAAGGGTGCTTCCGGTGATTTTACTTATGCTTGCTACAATTGTGGGCAAAGGGGGCACATGGCTCGTGAGTGCCCAAAACAATCATCCACAACCAAGCTCACTTGTTTTAATTGCGGTAAAGAAGGGCATAAGAAGCCGGAGTGTCCCGACTTGCGGGGTGATCATGTTAGGAGGTTAGAGAAGGCGGCGCGCACGGCTAAGGGGCGAAATTATTTGATGACCAATGATGAGGCCAAGCATTCCAATGAAGTTGTCTCAGGTACTTTCATGGTTAATTCTAATCCGGCAAAGATATTATTTGATAGCGGTGCTAATTTATCTTTTGTGTCGCCTCGATTTGTGCCTAAGTTAAATAAACCGCTAGTTAAGTTGAGTCGTCCGGTAGAAGTTGAAATAGTGGATGGCAAGACGGCGCTAGTGGTTGATGTGTGTCAAAATTGTAATGTTGTGTTTGGTACCCAAACGTTTAAAATTGATCTCATCCCGATGACTTTGGGTGAGTTTGATATTGTTGTTGGTATGGATTGGCTCGATCGTTATAGAGCCGATATTGCATGCCATGATAAGTTCATCCGTGTCAAGACCCCAAGTGGGGGAGAGTTGATTATTCATGGCGACAAACGAAGAAGACTCGTACCATTATGCACTTATGCACGGGAGTGACGTTTTCTCAAGAGTGGTGGTATATGTTATCTTGCTCATGTGATTGATACTCGTGATGAGCCACCACCCATTCGTGAAATTCCGGTGGTTAATGAATTTGAAGACGTTTTTCCGGATGAGTTACCGGGTGTTCCGCCGGAAAGACAAGTAGAATTTCGCATTGAGTTGGTTCCGGGAGCTATTCCCATTGCTAAAACTCCTTATCGTTTAGCGCCGATGGAAATGCAAGAGTTGTTAAATCAAACCCAAGAGTTGCTTGAAAAGGGTTTCATTCGACCGAGCTCCTCGCCATGGGGTGCTCCGGTCTTATTTGTGAAAAAGAAAGATGGAAGTATGCGGATGTGCATCGATTATCGGGAGTTAAACAAAGTGACGATCAAGAATCGCTATCCTTTACCTAGGATTGACGATTTGTTTGACCAACTCCAAGGTGCAACGTATTTTTCTAAGATTGACTTACGGTCCGGCTATCATCAAGTGCAGGTCCGTGAGGAAGACATAGAGAAAACGGCTTTTCGAACGCGTTATGGGCATTATGAGTTTGTAGTTATGCCTTTTGGTCTTACGAATGCACCGGCGGCATTCATGGATCTTATGAACCAGATGTGCCAACCTATGTTGGACAAGTCGGTAATTGTGTTCATCGACGACATACTTGTTTATTCTAAGAGTATGAAGGAACATGAGCACCATTTGCGTGAAGTGTTGAAGACATTGCGGAAGGAGAAGTTGTATGCAAAATTCTCCAAATGTGAATTTTGGCTAAGGGAAGTTCAATTCCTTGGCCATATTGTGAATCAAGAAGGAATTCAAGTAGACCCGGGGAAGATAGAAACGGTGAAAAGTTGGGGACAACCGACTACGCCTACAGAAATCCGAAGCTTTCTCGGATTGGCCGGTTATTATCGTCGGTTCATCCAAGACTTTTCCAAGATTGCTTCTCCTTTGACTAAATTGACGAGGAAGAACGTAAGATTCAACTGGGAGAATGAGCAAGAAATCGCTTTTCAATTGTTAAAAGAGAAACAAGCCTCGGTGTTAGTGTTGCAGGAAGGGGTAGAAGACATGACGGTTTATTGTGATGCTTCTTTAAATGGGCTCGGGTGTGTTTTGATGCAAAGAGGTAAAGTCATCGCTTACGCCTCTCGATAATTAAAGGAACACGAAAAGAGATACCCGACTCACGATCTTGAATTGGCGGCGGTGGTTCATGCGTTTAAAATTTGGCGCCACTACTTGTATGGTGTCAAGTTTACGATTTATTCGGACCATAAGAGTTTGAAACATCTCTTTACTCAACGAGATTTGAATTATCGTCAACGTAGGTGGATGGATGTGGTAAAGGATTATGATTGTGAAATACTTTATCATCCGAGTAAGGCGAACGTGGTCGTGGATGCGTTAAGTAGAAAGAGTCAACATCCGGTAATACGAGTAGGGTCGTTACGCATGATCATCACTAACGATTTCCTTGTAAAGCTTGGTGAGATTCAAATAGAGGCGTATGTTCACAACAAGCATGAAGAGCGGATTGTGGGACAAATGGAGTCCATTACTATGGGCTCGCGTGGTTTATTATCATTTCAAGGAAGAGTGTGGGTACCTAAGATGGGTGGTAACCGACAAGTGCTACTTGATGAAGCACATAAGTCAAAGTATTCCATTCATCCGGGTGCAATAAAGATGTACTATGATTTGAGGAAAGATTATTGGTGGCCCGGTATGAAACGTGATGTGGTTAAGTATGTTGAACAATGCGTCACGTGTTTGCAAGTTAAAGCCGAACACCAAAAGCCGTATGGTAAGTTACAACCATTGGAAGTCCCGAAATGGAAATGGGAGCACATTACCATGGACTTCATTACCAAGTTACCAAAGACGGCGAGGACCTAATATGATACGATTTGGGTGATAGTTGATAGATTGACGAAGAGAGCTTTGTTTCTTCCCATTCGGGAAACGATATCATCGGAGACTTTATCCAAGTTGTTTATCAAGGAGGTGATATCGAGGCATGGGGTTCCTATATCTATTGTTTCGGATCGAGATACTCGTTTCACGTCTCGATTTTGGAACAAGTTTCATGAAGATATGGGTACTCAATTGAAAATGAGCACGGCATATCATCCTCAAACGGACGGTCAAACAGAGCGTACGAACCAAACGTTGGAGGATATGTTAAGGGCGTGTATTATTGATTTTGGTGGTAGTTGGGATGAGCACTTACCATTGGTGGAATTCTCGTACAATAATAGTTACCACACTAGTATTGGTATGCCACCTTGTGAGATGCTCTATGGGCGTAGGTGTCGAACTCTCATTTGTTGTGGAGAAGTGGGTCAACGAGAGATCGGAAGTTCCGATTTGGTTTTGGAGACGAATAGTAAAATTGAGATGATTCGGGCTCGACTTAAAGCGGCGCAAGATCGACAAAAGTCTTATGCCGATAAAGGTAGGAGAACGATTGAGTTTCAAGAAGGTGACATGGTGATGCTTAAGGTTTCTCCATGGAAGGGTGTTATCCGGTTTTGGAAACGAGGAAAGTTAGCTCCTCGGTTTATTGGTCCTTTCAAGGTTTTGGCACGTGTTGGTGAGGTTGCTTATCGACTAGAGTTACTCGAAGAACTTGCGGGAATTCATAACACATTTCATGTTTCCCATCTTCGTAAGTGTCTTGCGGATAACTCGACTTGGGTGCCGTTAGATGAGATTACGTTGAATAATAAGTTAGAATATGCCGAAGAGCCAATTGCAATCCTTGATGAGAAGGTTAAAATGTTGCGGAACAAAGAAGTTAGAAATTTCAAGGTGTAATGGCGACATCGAAAGGGTTCTGAATTTACATGGGAATCCGAAGAGTTTGTTTTGGTTTATCTCCCGGCTTGTCATGCGGCTTGGATCGCGAGGCCGCGCTCCGATTCAAGTGGGGGAGAGTTGTAACATCCCGATTTCCTTATATATGACTTAAAGTGAGTATTTTTACCTTGTAAACGTTTAATATTAACCGTGATCAATTATGTATAGTTTAAAGTGTTTATCGCGAAAGTTGTGTTATATTCCTATATTTTGAAGCTCTTATGTTATCGCGGGTATAAAGGTTGTGGGTATAAGTTCGATTGGTTAAAAGTGCAAGAAAATGTCCAAAAATTGAAGTCTTGAATGTGTGAGGCGCGCTTGTTAGGGTGTGAGGCGCGCACGTATGAAGAAAAAGTGATCAGTCAAAAATTACACTAGGTGCGCGGGGCGCACTTTCATGTTCGCGGCTCACAGAATTTACACTTGGTGCGCGGGGCACGCATTATAGTGTGCGCGGCTCACACAAATTACACTTGGTGCGCGGGGCGCGTATTATAATGCGCGCGGTGCGCACACCCCTGAATCAGCATACCTTTTTATTTTATAATTTAAGAAAAAGGGTATATTGGTCTTTTCATTTGTGTCCGGTATTGGGAGTCTAAAAGCTGGTTCAAGCTTATCCTAAATTCATTTATCACATTCTCATCTACCCAAATTAAATTTAGAGAGAGAGAGAGAGATATAAGGTTTTAGAGTGAGAGAGCTCCCTTTGATGAAGAAGAAGGCCAAATCTCTCCAGAACCCAAGCTTTAAAGTTGTTCCCTACGTCTCTAGCTACACTTTGGTAGTCTTGGTAAGTCCTAACTCTATGATTTGAGTTTTAATTGGTTTATGGTTAGGGTTTTGGCCACTAGAGACTTGTATGACCCATTTGGGGTTAAAATGGGTGAACTTGGGTCATGTGATGAAAGGAAAACCCTAAATAGATGTAATCTAGGGTTTAGTCTTGTTTAATGAGAATTTGAAGTGTAAATTGTGTTGTTAAGCATAAAGACACTTGTTTAAAGTTGAAAGAGATGTTAATTGGGTCATGTTAGACTAATTTTGTAAGTGTGAGTGTTATGATGGGTCAAATGGGTAATGTTGACCTAGTTTGGGTGAAATGTGTATGAATTACCCTAAGTTATGTTAATTGAAGTTAGTAAACTTTAATTCACTAGCTTTAGTGATTAAAGTTGGGTCTTGGCCATTTAAGGGCGGTTTTGGTGCGGTTGAGTCATTTAATGCGAATCGGGTCATTAAATGCTCAAGTATGTGTAATGTGGTTAATTCCACTAGTTGTGTAATTGAATGTGTACTTATGTAATAGGTACTTGCTTTGAAGCGTTCGGAAGCATTAAATCACCACCGAGGTGTTAAGGTGAGTGGAATAATTATATGCGTGCATATATGATGTACTTATTTGTGTAGTATGAGTTGTGAAGTGTCGAAGTGTTAAGACACCACTTCTCACGTAACGGGTGAAGCATCGAGGTGTTAAGATGCCACTCAGGGTGAAGCATCGAGGTGTTAAGATGCCACCTAGGGGCGAAGTGTCGAGGTGTTAAGGCACCACTGCGTAGAGTAGATGGGTGAAGCATCGAGGTGTTAAGATGCCACTCAGGGTGAAGTATCGAGGTGTTAAGATGCCACCCGTGGGGTTAGTGTACGAGGTGTTAAGTGCACTAATGGTTGTTATGAACTCCGACGGTCTTTAAACACCGTTCCCTCGTTCGATGGGTTAACCATGGTTGTGTGTGGATTGTAGCATATCATATTGTTTAAACTATATGCTATTGTTATGCTAGCTCGATATGTGGAAGGTTTAGTATTATACTTGTGATGGTATGATTAGTTATGTTGCTAGCATGTATGCGGTAAATGTATAAGTGATTGCAAGTAAGTAGGTTGTATATGTAAACATATAATTGTTGCACTCACTAAGCATTAGCTTACCCCTCTCGTTGTTTATCTTTTAGATGCATGTGCGGATAAGGGCAAAGGGGTTGTTGGGCACTAGGTGTCCCTTGATGATGTTATGTTGGAGCTTTTGGAAGTTGGCTTAGCGTTCTGGGTAGTTTAGTCCCAAACCATGCTCGATGTGTTGTTTGGTTTAAAACTATCATTCTTGTATTGGTCAAACTTGCATCACATTGGTTAATGGCCTTTGTGCCTTTTGTAAACATTTAAATTGTTGTACGTTTTAAACGAAATGTGTAGAATGGTTTACATATTTAATTGGCGCGTAAATGTGTATTATTTTAAAAAAAAATTATCGTATGTAATACGGGTTGGGTTGTTTCACTTTTACACCTACAACACCCATGACAACCACCATAACCCATCAAGAACCATTTTTACTTTCTTTCATTCTGTTTTCAATTGAATTCCACTAAACTTATACTGATGCATTTTTTTTTTCTTTTCTGTTCTGATTTAAGTCAAGCACAACACCTAACCACCATCGACACCCATCAACGTGTAAACAATCATCACCTTATCATCGTTGTTTACTGCTACTGTTTTACAGTTCGATCACCATCACCAAAATATCAAAAACAAGCTGCTACACCCCAATCTTTCTGCTACTACAGCTGCAAAATTTATAGCTTTTAAAACCAATGATATTCTTTAAATTATTGCTAGACAAAACCACCCAACTATCATGAAACCACTTGTATATTTTTCTCATTTTTCTGTTGATTGAGTGAGTTGTAATATAGATGAGTGGTAATACTTTAACATGGCAAAACAAGTGGTGAGTGGGTCTTGGCTGTCGGGTCAAAAAGGAGGGTAAATCACCAGAGTTAAAATAGGTAGAGTATATGTCTAAAAGAATTATGATGGGGACTATGCCATATAAAATAACGATGAAGATATATTGTGACGATCGCTCCAAATCCATATGGACGAACACGTCATTCATCGATTTCATTGCGAGGTATTTGACCTCTATATAATACGTTTTGTAAACATTCCATTCTTTTGAAAAAGCATACCATAAATGAATATTTAAATCAAAGGTTTTTGACATCTGATGATTTCTACATATAGACAATCACCATAAATAATAGTTTACAATAGTACTTCCGTTGATAATGCAATCAAAATAAGATACATGGTGATGATTTGGTGAATGCAACGTTTTCTTGTAAAATATGCCATGTAAGACTCCATGCACATAGCTTGTCTAACATATAAGCAAACAGCGGAAGACTTCTAGGGAACCTGAGAATAAACATGCTAACAAGTGTCAACACAAAGGTTGGTGAGTTCATAGTTTTAATGTTTTGCATAATCTGTACATAAAGGTGGATCACAAGATTTCAGTTGTTTCATCCAGAAACATTTATCAAAATATTCTACAAGATTGAGCACCCTGGTAACTAAGCTTTAACGTTATAATAAGTACCCCTGTTTTAACATACATGCAACCAACATGTACAATACACGCAAACCAACATGTACTAAACTCAAATAGCATACGTCTATTTTATAGTTCAGGCTAAGGTTTCTATACCTGGAACAGACGGGGATGTCAAGCCCTATGGATCCATATATAACTACTCGCGCCCACCAGTTCTTATAACCGGCAGTTACTAGTTACCAAAGCTAAGGGATTTTCGGTTCAAACTCGGTGTAGAATTTAGTATGTACTTGTATACATTGCGTTTAAAATAAAGTGCATGTATTCTCAGCCCAAAAATATATATTGCAAAAGCAATTAAAAAGGGAGCATATGAAACTCACCTTAACAGCACATAAAGTCGTTCACCGAAATGTGACCGAAACTTGGAATACCAAATAACCGTAGATCTCAACCTAGAGAACATATGTTGGTCAATAAATGTCTATCAAGCTAGGTCAGGTCATAGTATATCATAATCCTAATGCTCGAGATCGACATACAAAAGTTATCAACAGTCATTTCAAAAGGTCAATTTTGACAATAGTTCAACAAAACGAGACGTACCTTATATAAGGATTCATTTACTCGGTAGGTAATATTCAAAAATCCAATTTATCAATATCACAAACAAGTTGTTTAAATATTAATTGCAGATTCAAAATCAATTCCAATTAACGTCAATCATAATTCAGTTGACCATATCTTTTGATTCGTTCATCGAAATTACGCGATTTCTAAATGAAAAGTTATTGATTTTTCGCCAGCTTTCCAAAAACATGCATATCTTATACCTTTTATCAGTAATATATGTATTTAATTCGTGATTCATCATAAACTGTTTAACGACGAAATTTAGCATACAAGCATGCATAAACATATATACTCTAGCACTAGTCAGGGATGCACTATTAATATATAAAAGATAAGATATGAATGCTCACGTATCAATATTGTGATTCAATATTGCAGTAAAGTACGTAGACGCAACAGAGATGATAAACACTAGGTTTGACTTGCGAACAGTACCCATGAATATTACCCATAACCTCCATAGTTATAACCCATAGTTTCCTTAGCTCTATCCTGTTTGAAAACCAGTTTTGAAAGTGACACGCTCATGACCTCGTCGTAGTATTTTATGTATAAATAATAATAATACTAATACTACTAATAATGATAAGATTAATAATAATATTAATCTTAATAATAATAATAATAATAATAATAATAATAATAATAATAATAATAATAATAATAATAATATATAAATATATACATAGAGAGAGATATCGAGAGATATAGATTGATAAAACTGGAACCAGATCGAGTGCTTTTATAGCACATTTTGTCACCAGCTCCCCCATGCGATCGCATGGGTTTGATGAGCACTGGCCCTGCGATCGCATGACCTATTAATCCAGCTCAAAAACGTTTAACTTCTAGTTTTTCGACATATTATTTAATTATAAATATAATATATTTTATTTATATAATTAATTATATATTATATTAAATTCACATGCATAGTTGACTTGAAATTTTTGTTTCGATAAGTCGTACGTCATCACTCGACTTATGTCCCGGTTCCGGTTTTTCGAATGTCCTTTCGTACACTTAGAAAAAATGCATTTTACGTTTCGTGTCACGTAACTTTGTCAAAATATAGCCTTAAATTATCCCTAAACTATACCACTCAAAGTATATTTTAAACTTTCGAGTGTTTTGGTCATTTACTTCTATAAATCATCGTCTCGTAGTATATACATATACATATATACATTTTCATTTTGAAATAGTGTTTTACTGTAGAAAATAGTGATTTTCTAAAACACTGTAGCTTTTCGGGTACTGTAGCAATTCAAAAATACTGTAGCAAATTAGTGTTTTACTGGTTCATCTTAAACGTTTTAGTTAACTTATCTAAATATCAATCGAATCAATAATCGAATGTTACTATCGTTTACTAAATAACTTGAAATCATATATATATATATATATATATATATATATATATATATATATATATATATATGCACATTAATATATATATATATATATATATATTGTTCGTGAATCTTCGAGAATAATCAAAGAATAATTGATTACATGAATATAGTTCCAAAACTTTGAGACTCAACATTACAAACTTTGCTTATCGTGTCGAAAACATTAAATCATTTAAAGATAAAGTTTAAAATTGGTCAAAAATTTCCGGGTCGTCACATATATATAAATATTTTTTTCTGCGTTCGGCTTCTACAACCTCAAACTATTGTGGAGCCACCCAACAAAACTAGTTTGATTTAAGCTACTGCTATACCTGATTACCGTTCAGAAATCATCACAAACCCACACCGTAACATCGCTAAATGTTCGTTAATTGTTACTGTTTTTGTTTTCTGTTAAATCGAAGGCCTACTTCTTTACTGCTAGCCGAACTGCTATGATAACCAGGATGAATGATGGTGTATGTTGATAGGTGATGGAAGATGAGGTGATGATGAGGTAACAATGATAATGGGCATGCGTATTTTTATCTGTTTCTATTTCTTCACGCAAACCCAAACCCAACTTGTCGTCCACTTTAGTTTTCCACTTTTTCCTTTTCTTCTGTCGATTCCAAGCCACCAGGACTATGGGCTGAAGTATTATATGTATATATATATAAGCCGTAAACCTTTTTGTGGGATAACACAAGTTGGGCCGAATGATTTGCTATTGGATCGATTTGTTTTGGACCAAGAACTGTTGGGCCATCAGGTTTTCGTTTGGGGCTTGAACAGAAAAATGCGGGTTAAATGGAATTAAAGGATGAAATAAAACAAAAAAGTAACACAGTGCAATGGTTGAGTGTGATATTGCATGTACCGGAGGTCGCGGGTTCGAGCCCGGGCTACGACAATTTTTTTCGGAAAAAAAGCTTGATTTCTAAGGTAGTCTTTATTTATGATTCTTATATTATTATTATTATTATTATTATTATTATTATTATTATTATTATTATTATTATTATTATTATTATTATTATTATTATTATTATTATTACATTCATATTAACTAAATTGTTATAACAAATAAATATTTTCTACATAGAGTATAATTATTACAACTATCATATAATTATATATTAGGATTATTTATATAAATATTTACATATAACAGATTATTGATTTTTAATATAATATTAACCATATGTATATAAAAATATATAAACATCAACTATTTTAAATATTTATACAAATTAAAAATATAAGATATATAACTTAAGACATAATATATAAGTTTGTTTGATTATGATTATATGTATTAATATATATACAAATGATATAGGTTCGTGAATCCAAGGTCAACCCTGCATTGTTCAGTATTGTCGTATGAATATTTTTACTACAAAATATTGAATTGTGAGTTTCATTTGCTCCCTTTTACTCTTTATATTTTTGGGACTGAGAATACATGCGCTGTTTTTATAACTGCTTTATTAAATACTTTTGAAATATATATTTTGAACTGAGAATACATGAAATGCTTTTATAAATGTTTGACGAGATAGACACAAGCAAAACATTCCTCGAATGATTTATTATGCAGACAGAAGTTCTGTGGATTATTATTGAATTAGTTAGACGTGATAATTGCCACTAATTGTTGTGAATATTTTCCCCTGATTATTATTGCTTGGTAACCTAAGAATTAGAATCGGGTATGGCCCTAATTCACGCGAATCCTAAAGGTAGCTACCGGGTTTAACACCCCCACCCAAAATGTTCACTAGACGGAAGGGCTAGTAGGCATGGTGTTTAGTACTTCGAAGTTTATATGATTATTATACAGACGAGATGTTCTATTTTGGGGATATTATTTATGCGCATTATATGTTAAAGTCGGTTACCAAGCCAAGCTATGAAAGCAATGAAAAGTGAATGTTATGTATCGAAAGAATGATTTTATACACAGGTTATGTGTATGTTATTTTCTGCACGAGATATGTGTATGGTTACTAAGATTTATAAAAGATGATTTCGTACACGAGAAAGGTGTACTGTTTTAAAAGATATCGCATGTACATTACAGGTGGGTATAGGATTCGGGCCCATTTGTACCATGCAGGATTTAAATATTGTGGTCTATCAAAATGATAATTTTATTATTTTATGATAAACTAATGAACTCACCAACCTTTTGGTTGACACTTGAAAGCATGTTTATTCTCAGGTACGAAAGAAATCTTCCGCTGTGCATTTGCTCATATTACATGGAGTCGTTCATGGCATATAGAAGTCAGAACCTCGCAATGGGACCAACTATTGAAGACTTCTTCCAGATGGATTAGGACGGGTCGTTAGAATATTTAGATAAGTTTGTTATTGTCTTTATTGATGACATTCTTATCTATTCGAAGAATAACCAAGAGCATGAACAACACTTGAGACTTGTGTTAGAGTTGTTAAGAAAAGAACAGCTTTATGCAAAATTCTCTAAGTGCGCTTTTTGGTTAAAAGAAGTACAATTTCTTGGCCACGTAGTCAGTAGTAACGGAATCAAAGTTGATCCCGCCAAGATTGAAGCCATTAAAAATTGGGAAACCCCGAAAACTCCAACGCAAATACGTCAAGGACTGCAAGTGGTTATGATACAATTTGAGTAATAGTCGATCGTCTTACCAAGTCAGCACACTTTCTGCCAATGAGAGAAGATGACAAAATGGAGAAGTTAGCACGGCTATACTTGAAGGAAGTCGTCTCCAGACATGGTATGACGACCCTCAATTTTTCATTTCTGTTTACTGTTCTGCTATCAAGACTGCTTGTATTCGTAAACTTTGTTTAACAACTTTGATTAAATAGTAACTTTTGATCAATATTTCCGTTAATATAAAGTTTATGTATTTTCTGTGTTTTTATATTTATAAAGCTATATGTATTATTAAAATTGATATTATATAACCTTTAAGAATTAATATAAACTAAATGAGAACCAAATTAAATTAATAAAAGTTAGGGATTAATAATTAAATAAAATGTAACCCTAATATTAATAATATTAATAATAATAATAATAATAAAATATATAAAATACATAACAAATAAATAACGCCGGTTTTTTTTTAAAATAAGTAAATAATAAGTCTTAACAATAAAAATCGGCTGCTTTAGATAAATTAGGGGAATTAGACTTGATCACTAAGTTATTTACAAGTCCTAGTTAAACTCTAATTACCATCCTTGATCACCAAGAAATTGAGTAGGATTAGGAAACCCAACATCCTTATCTAAACCCTCATGAAATTCATTAACCTCACCACAATTAAACCCCCAATCCAGCTGCATTCTAGTCGAATTTTTCCTCCAACTTATTCCCTCCTATTGTCGACTAAAAACAACAACAAAACCCTCCTGCATTCGATCTCCTGTCCAGCTTCTGTTCCTGCTTTTTGTTGACTCACAACCCCACCAAAACAGCCCTTTAAACAGCCTGCACATTGGTCCTTGTTGCTGCATAGTTGCTATTATTCCTGCTACTTTATTCGCCTTCAATACAGCGCAAGAACCTTCTGTTGTTACTGCGTTTCTGCTGCTGTACCTGCTCGTTTGTGTACGTGATCAAGAAGACCCAAAAGGACCTTGTTTTGGGTCGTGAATTGCTGTTGGGCTGCCACTGTTTTCTGTTTCTGCTTCGTATCATCATCATCTCCAATCCTTGATCTCATTCTTTATAAGGTAGTCTAAAACCCTAGTAAATCTTGTTCTTAATTTAATTACTTTTAAAGTTATATATAAGTATTTTGTTATAAGTAATATATTAAGTATGATGTGATGATTAGGTTAAGTTTAATGAATAAAAAGTTTATGATTTCATGTGAAATTATGAATTGTTTACTGTTCTGCTATCAAGACTGCTTGTATTCGTAAACTTTGTTTAACAACTTTGATTAAATAGTAACTTTTGATCAATATTTCCGTTAATATAAAGTTTATGTATTTTCTGTGTTTTTATATTTATAAAGCTATATGTATTATTAAAATTGATATTATATAACCTTTAAGAATTAATATAAACTAGATGAGAACCAAATTAAATTAATAAAAGTTAGGGATTAATAATTAAATAAAATGTAACCCTAATATTAATAATATTAATAATAATAATAATAATAAAATACAAAACAAATAAATAACGCTGGTTTTTTTTTAAAATAAGTAAATAATAAGTCTTAACAATAAAAATCGGCTGCTTTAGATAAATTAGGGGAATTAGACTTGATCACTAAGTTATTTACAAGTCCTAGTTAAACTCTAATTACCATCCTTGATCACCAAGAAATTGAGTAGGATTAGGAAACCCAACATCCTTATCTAAACCCTCATGATATTCATTAACCTCACCAAAATTAAACCCCCAATCCAGCTGCATTCTAGTCGAATTTTTCCTCCAGCTTATTCCCTCCTATTGTCGACTAAAAACAACAACAAAACCCTCCTGCATTCGATCTCCTGTCCAGCTTCTGTTCCTGCTTTTTGTCGACTCACAACCCCACCAAAACAGCCCTTTAAACAGCCTGCACGTTGGTCCTTGTTGCTGCATAGTTGCTATTATTCCTGCTACTTTATTCACCTTCAATACAGCGCAAGAACCTTCTATTGTTACTGCGTTTCTGCTGCTGTACCTGCTCGTTTGTGTACGTGATCAAGAAGACCCAAAAGGACCTTGTTTTGGGTCGTGAATTGCTGTTGGGCTGCCACTGTTTTCTGTTTCTACTTCGTATCATCATCATCACCAATCCTTGATCTCATTTTTTATAAGGTAGTCTAAAACCCTAGTAAATCTTGTTCTTAATTTAATTACTTTTAAAGTTATATATAAGTATTTTGTTATAAGTAATATACTAAGTATGATGTGATGATTAGGTTAAGTTTAATGAATAAAAAGTTTATGATTTCATGTGAAATTATGAATTGATCATGAAGTGTTATGAATTAATAGAAGTAAGTCTTGTATGAATTAATAAGTTGAGTATGAGTATGAACAAGTATTATTAATGAATTATTAATGTGAATGAATAAATATAATGAATATGATAAAAGATTAAGATCATAAATCTTGTAGGAATAATGATAATGATTATGATTTTATGTTAAAAGTAATAAGGTTAAGTAGGGTTGACATATTAATAATTTGTAATAAGGATGATGATTAGAATAGATTATGAATGAGAATAGGTTATGAAAGATTAGGGTTATTGATTATTAAGCTAGTTAATAATACTAGTTGAAGATTAATCATATGAATTGGTAATTTGTTAGGTTATGATAAGATTGAACATGAGTTGGTTATGATTATATGTGTATAAGTTGATTGGTAAATAATAATGATAATGATATACATGCATGCATGCATGCATGCATGCATGCATACGTGTATATATATATAAGTAGGTATATGCTTGTGTATATGCAAATATATACATAGGTGTATATGTATGAGTATATATGTATGTATATGTACGTGTGTATGTATGTATGAATGTGTATTATGTAAGTTATGTTAAGTTAGTAAATATAATAAGAAAAGTAATAAGTATATATATTTATGTACCACTCTTACGTTAATGTATATATATAACACATACACATATTATACATATATATATCACCTAGTTATAAACATATATATATATGTATGAAAATAAATAAAGAATATATATATATATATATATATATATATATATATATATATATATATATATATATATATATATATATATATATATATATATATGTATATGTATATATGTATGTATGTATCATATAAGTATATTCACATGTAACATAATAGTTGATTATTAAAGTAAATAATAATACTATTATTAGTAAAACTTATACACCTATCTATATGGTAATATTTAATTACACTAAGTATATTATCACTTATATATATAAATATAACTAATAAGTACATTAATAACTTGTTACACTTAACGTGAAGGTTATAATTAAAGATAGCGTACAAAGACTACAAGCATCGCCGCTACTTGTGGCCTAGGGTGATCCTTGGTACCATTATGGGACGCTTGTGGATCACGAATGCCAAGACTTAGATTCTGGTCAACAGATCCTGGGCCGCTCGGTAACAATAGATCATTCGAGTGACTTGCATGTTACCAACGAAGTTTGGGCAAGATTGTACAACTTCTTTTTTAAGAATTATAACCCGAACTTTCTTAAATTAGAAGCTTACTATAAGTGGAAGCTTTTCATAAATAGTAGGTTTCCAAATATAGAAACTTTTGAGAAATAGTAACTTTTCTCGAAAACCGTCACTGTTAATATAGTTTGCTATATTAATAAACAAACTTTATGTCTATTAGACATTAACTAATTAAACATTATATCTCTAGGTTGAGATCTCCGATTACATACTCCGTTCATACTACTTGCGTGGAGTTTCTTGCTTGCTACTAAGGTGAACTTCATAGCCCTACTTTTTAACCATTTCTATTATTTATTTTGAACTTTGGGGTGAGACACATGCTTGCTTTTAAACTGTTTTACGCTTAGACACAAGTACATGAAAACTTTATTTTGATTAGTTCAAACTGTGCTATGACATGCTTTGTTTCATGCTTAATCCCAGCCATGATATCGTTAGTTGCTGAAATTTTAGCAAACTTAATTATTGTGAGTAGCGCTATTGAGAGTGACATCTCTATCCGGATGACCGTTGGTCAATGGGTACATAATAAGGATTTAACAACATGAACGAATAAAGTGATCACATGAGGTAACTTGTTTAGTTTCGATATCATACACCTCGGCACTACTAACGAACTGATTAAACTTTATAATTAAATCTTGTGGTCTAAACACTATTATAAACCTATGTTGTTCACTCAACCATATTGGTTGACACTTTAAGCATGTTTTGTCTCAGGTGAAGATTGCTAAAGATTATTTGCTATTTGGACCTTGCTACTTTTGGAGTCCGCATTTTTACATTCATATTATTGCATTAAAATATTTAAGTTACATTTACATCTTGAATTTACAAATGTAAAGACTTATTACCTTCCGCTGTTTTAAATAAATTAGTTTATATTAAAAACATTTCATATAGAGTCGTTCTCGCTTTACACTTGTGTTATGATATTGGTTAGTCACATATGACCCCCGGTCCCATTTAGGAGGTGTGACACATGGAATACCAATCTCTATTATCTCTGATAGGGATGGCAGATTTGTTTCAAGGTTTTGGCAGATGTTACAACAAGCATTGGGGACTCGTCTAGACATGAGTACTGCCTATCATCCACAAACTGATGGGCAGAGGGAAAGAACGATACAAACACTAGAAGACATGCTACGAGCATGTGTTATTGATTTTGGAAACAGTTGGGATTGACATCTACCATTAGCAGAGTTTTCCTACAACAACAGTTACCACTCGAGTATTGAGATGGCACCGTTTAAGGCACTTTATGGTAGAAAGTGCAGGTCTCCGATTTGTTGGAGTGAAGTTGGGGATAGACAAATTATAGGTCCGGAGATAATCCAAGAAACTACCGAGAAAATCATTCAAATTCAACAACGGTTGAAAACCGCCCAAAGTTGACAAAAGAGCAACGCGGACATTAAAAGAAAAGATATAGAATTTGAAATTGGAGAGATGGTCATGCTTAAGGTTTCACCTTGGAAAGGCGTTGTTCGATTTGGTAAATGAGGGAAACTAAATCCAAGGTACATTGGACCATTCAAGATTATTGATCGTCTCAGACCAGTAGCTTACCGACTTGTATTACCTCAACAACTCGTCGGCGTACATAACACCTTCCACGTCTCGAATTTGAAGAAATGCTTTGCTAAAGAAGATCTCACCATTCCTTTAGACAAAATCCAAATCAATGAAAAACTTCAATTCATTGAAGAACCCGTCGAAATAATGGATCGTGAGGTTAAAAGACTTAAGCAAAATAAAATACCAATTGTTAAGGTTCGATGGAATGCTCGTAGAGGACCCGAGTTCACCTGGGAACGAGAAGATCAGATGAAGAAGAAATACCCGCACTTATTTCCAGATGATGCGTCAACACCTTCAACTGCTTAAAATTTCGGGACGAAATCTATTTAACGGGTAGGTACTGTAGTGGCCCAAACTTTTCCATGATTATATATTATATGTAATTTATATTTACATGATTAAATATTTCCAACATGTTAAGCAATCAAACTTGTTAAGACTTGATTAATTGAAATGAGTTTATGTAGACAATTGACCACCCAAATTGACCGACGATTCACGAACGTCATAACTTGTGATAATTATATAATCGTTTTATTTATTTATTTATTTTTATGATGTAAGTTTTTATTTTATATATATATATATATATATATATATATATATAAGAAATACAATTAAATCAAAGATGTACAAGTAAAATACTATTTGCTACAGCAAAACACTATTTGCTACAGTAAATTTTCGCTTTGCTACAGTAAAACACTATTTACTACAGTAGTAAAATACTATTTGCTACATTGAAAAACTATTTGCTACAGTAAAATACTATTTGCTACGGTACACTATTTACTACAGTAAACACTACTTACTCGTATTCAATCCGTATTCGTACCTGTACAATACCCAGCTTCTAGATGTATATACTATTGGTATATACACTCAATGATCAGCTCCTTAGCAGCCTTAATGAGTCATCAAACATGTGGGAACCATATTTTGCCAACTAGCATGAATGATTACACAAAATTACAAACTAATGGAGCCTATATTGTCACCCCATGTTCACGTGAATGATCACCAACACAAACACATTTTCATTTCCATTTTCATGCATCAAACTTATCTCTCTTAAGTTTTTTCTTGATGTTCTAAGTGTTCTTCATCATCTTCATCAAAATCTACATCAAGCTAGCTCATAAATCCATACATAAACCAACTTACAAAACAACAACTCAAGAATACATCAAGAACACTTTCAAGTTTGCTAGCTTACTTCCAATCTTACAAATCCATTTCAAGTGATCATCCAATCTCAAGAAATCTTTGTTATTTACAGTAGGTTATCTTTTTAATTCAAGGTAATACTCATATTCAAACTTTGATTCAATTTCTATAACTATAACAATCTTAATTCGAGTAGTAATCTCACTTGAATTTATTTTCGTGTCATGATTCTACTTCAAGAACTTTCAAGCCATTCAAGAATCTTTTGAAGCTAGATCATTTCTTATCACTTCCAGTAGGTTTACCTACTATACTTGAGGTAGTAATGATGTTCATAACATCATTTGATTCATATATATATAACTATCTTATTCGAAGATTTAAACTTGTAATCACTAGAACATAGTTTAGTTAATTCTAAACTTGTTCGCAAACAAAGTTAATCCTTCTAACTTAAATTTTAAAATCAACTAAACACATGTTATATATCTATATGATATGCTAACTTAATGATTTAAAACATGGAAACACGAAGAACACCGTAAAACCGGACATACTCCGTCGTAGTGAAACCGGGGGCTGTTTTGGGTTAGATAATTAACCACTATGATAAACTTTGATTTAAAAGTTGTTCTTCTGGGAAAATGATATTTCTTATTAACATGAAACTATATCCAAAAATCATGGTTAAACTCAAAGTGGAAGTATCTTTTTTTTTTTCAAAATAGTCATCTAGACGTCGTTCTTTTGACTGAAATGACTACCTATTACAAAAATGACTTGTAACTTATATTTCTGACTATAAACCTATACTTTTCTGTTTAGATTATAAATCTTTGGTTCGATATAAAACCATAGCAATTTGATTAACTCAAAACGGATTTAAAACGAAGAAATTATGGGTAAAACAAAATTGGATAATTTTACTTGTTTTAGCTACGTGAAATTTTATTACAAATCTATACTAACCATAACTTAACTAACGTATATTGTATTACACATGTATTCTAACATATATTATGTAGTCTTGATAGACCATAGACACGTATACAATGTTTTGACATATCATATCGACGTCATCTATATATATTATTTGGAATAACCATAAACACTCTATATGCGGTAATGCTCGAGAAAGAATTATTAGCAGTTGTGTTTGCCTTAGACAAATTTAGATCATACTTGTGGGGGTCTAAGGTAGTTGTCTTTTCGGACCATAGTGCCCTAAGGCACTTGCTTGATAAGAAAGAGTCTAAGCTCAGATTGATTAGGTGGATCTTATTGCTACAAGAGTTTGATTTGGAAATAAGGGATAAAAAGGTTATTGAGAATGTGGTAGCCGACCATTTATCTAGGATACCCCCGCCACCGTTTGACCCTGCTAAACCAATCCAGGAAAATTTCCCGGACGAGTGCTTGTTTAGTGTTGTGCAGGTACCTTGGTTCGCTCATATCGTTAATTATTTGGTGACTAACAAGATACCGAAGCATTGGAACAAGCACAAGAGGGATTACTTTTTATCGCAGGTTAAGCATTATATTTGGGAGGACCCGATTCTTTACCGAATTGGACCCGACCAAATCATAAGAAGATATGTGGCGGAAGATGAGCATAAGGACATTCTAGCTCATTGTCATACTTTTGCATGTGGAGGACATTACGGAGTCAAGAAAACTGGGTACAAAGTACTCGACTCAGGTTTCTTTTGGCCTACTATTTTTAAAGACGCGTGTAAGTATGTGAAAATTTGTGCTAGGTGTCAAAGGATGGGGGGAATCTATAAGCGTAATGAAATGCCCATGAACCCAATTTTGGTTTGTGAAATCTTTGATGTTTGGGGCATAGATTTTATGGGACCCTTTCCACCTTCTTTTGGGTTTGAGTATATACTAGTAGCCGTTGATTATGTCTCCAAGTGGGTGGAGGCTGAGGCTACTCGGACCAATGACCACAAAGTTGTCCTAAAGTTTGTTAAGAAAAATATTTTTTGTCGTCATGGTGTACCTAAGGCCATAATTAGTGACGGGGGTTCGCACTTTAAGAACTCGCATTTTGCTAAACTCTTAAGGGATTATGGGGTAAATCACTGAATTGCTACGCCTTACCATCCCCAAACAAGTGGGCAAATGGAAGTATCTAATAGGGAATTAAAAAGGATTTTAGAAAAAAACCGTAAATCCTAATCGCAAAAATTGGTCTTTAAGACTAGACGATGCGCTTTGGGCTTACCGGACAGCTTATAAAACCCCTATTGGTACTTCACCTTATAGACTTGTTTATGGGAAGGCATGTCACTTACCTGTTGAAATTGAGCATCGTGCAGAATGGACTATTAAACAGGTGAACATGAACATGGATGAGACAGGAAAAGCAAGAAAGTTAGACCTATCGGCGCTGGATGAGTTGAGATGCGATGCTTATGAAAGTTCAAAAATTTACAAAGAGAAAACGAAAGCATTTCATGATAAGAAAATCGTAAGGCGGATGTTTGAAGTGGGGCAACGTGTGTGGTTGTTTAATTCAAGGCTAAAGTTATTTGCGGGTAAGTTGAGAAGTAAGTGGAACGGTCCCTATGTGGTTACTAAGGTTACTCCATATGGGTCAATTGAAATAAACGATCCGAAAGGTGGGGAGCCGTTCTTAGTTAATGGGCAACGATTGAAAATTGCTTCCGGTTTGTCGCTTGGTGATGATAGGGTAGTTGAAACAATTCGGTTTGAACCCATGAAAGTTCATCAACTTAGAATAATTCGGGTGAACGAATCAAAGAATTATGTTAGTAAAGAGAACATTGATGTGTGGCTTGATCAAAATGTTACTATTAGTCGGATGCCCAATTGTGACGTTTGGGATGATGATGGGCGATTTGATGATGCGCCAGAGGACGAGGTGTCTGAGGTTATTTCAGATGAATGTTTTGATGAGTTTGATGAAAAGTTGTCATTGGAAGAAGATGTTAAGGGAAGGCCGGAGTTCCGTCATCAAGAAGAAGACCCAGGGGAAGTATTGTTCGAATTGAGTTTCGTTGGGGTCTTACCCCATTTTGCTAATGATCATCGTGAATTCAAGGTGATTGCCGATACGGCGTCTACAATTAATATCATGTCATACATAACGTACAAGCGATTATTTCATGACAAATGTTCTCTATGTTCGTTGACTAAATCCGATGCGGTCATCACACTTGGCAACAATACTAAGTGTCAGGCACTTGGTGTACTTCGTGATGTGATGGTTAGTGTGAAAGGTGTCTTCCTTAAAGTACCATTCACCATTTTTGATATGCCTATGGATGAAGATGTTCCATTGTTAGTCGGGCGTGGATTCATTGCAACCGCGGATTGTAAAATTGACCCAGGTGCAGGTTCTATCACTTTTGAAGGAGGAAACGGAACTTTTAGATTTTGTAATTCAGAAAATATGCGTTTTCCTTCGGCATATATAGTGGAGAGAGAATTTGATGAGGGATATTGTATGATGATTAGGATACAAGAGGTTAACACAAATAAAGTAGTTAGTGAAGAAATGGTAGCGGATACTATAGACATGGATGAAATCTATCAAAGTGTTGAGTGTGGGGGTATTAGCCTCAATCAACGCTTAGGTTCCAAGTCAAGCAACGATGAAACCATTTGTGTTAACACGGTTACAGAAACATCCGAAGTAGAACAAGAGCCGGATGTGGATGTAGAGGAGATTCATGAGATGCTTGAAAGTATGTGGGGAAAAGAAAACACGGAAAGATTCATGAACAACACCAAAACATCGTTTGTTGATGATGAGGGGTGGACAATTGAAGTTGAATACGTTGAGTCCAAACCAAAAAGTGAGTCCAAACCAAAATGCGAATTCAAACCTCGCATTAAGTATAGAGATCCGGGCGATTTTTTGGTTATGTGTCAATTCAAAAAGAAGAAGATTTACCGGGCGTTGCTAGATTCGGGTGCGAGTGTTAACATGATGCCAACAAAAATTGCAAAATCAATAGGCATCCGAGAATTGGTTCGAACTAATACAAGTATTCGATTTGGAAACCAAACCGTCGATGACCCAATTGGGATTGCAGAAGATGTTCTTTTCATTATTCACGGTATTGGTTATAAGGAAGATTTCTTCATTATGGATTGTGAACCGGATGCGAATACTCCAATCGTATTGGGACGAGGATTTTTAGCTACCGCCAGGATGTCACTAGATTTTGATACGAGGACTTTGACAATTAAAGATGAAGATAACATGATCACGCTCCGTATGGAAGATGGATTCGGCTCTCGAAAAAATGGGGCCGTTGATCCGGACGAATGCTAATCCGGAAGAGGAGTCGAGTGCACGACTCCATCAAAAAGTCGCACATAGTTGTAAAGTTTGTAAGTTTTTATTTGTTTTGTACATACGGGCGGGGCAAAGTACCATTTTTGAAGTTTAAAATGGGATCGGTTTGAATGACTATCTCTAACTTTTTGCATTGAGGACAATGCAATGCTTAAAGTGTGGGAGGGGGTCAAGGTTTCAGTCCCAAAAATGTTTTGTGCAAAGAGAATGAGAAAAATGGAAGTTTTGTGCGAAATTAAGGCGAAAAATGAAGAGTTAAAAAATTTTCTGTACCTGAGTGTTGGCGTAATTTACGCCAATTTTGGCGTATTTTACCCCTATGTAAAGTGAAAATTCAGAAAAATTTTGCATGTTAGGCATAATTTTACGCCGGATTTTTACGCCCAAAAATGTATTAGCGTATTTTACGCCGAAACTGGCGTAATTTACGCCTTTGTTATTTTTCAGGTGCCGGTTTTTGGGGTTTAAAATGGGTAAAAAATTATTTATTTATTTATAACACATACGCAGCCATAACCCACGAACACCATCACTCTAAACCCTAATTTTTCATCATCTAAACACCAAATCGAAGCTCAAAACATTATCAATTCGTCATAACACTTCACAAGAACACCTAAATCCTTACAAAATCATACAAATTGGGTGTTAATTCGTGTTCTTGGCTAAAACTTAAGTTTGGGAGTTTTGATTAGTGGGTTTAAATATCAAGGTAATCATCATTCTTGTGTTTTTCATTGTTTTTTGATTATCAATTTAGGGTTTTTGCTACTTTCATGTTCATGTGCTAGGGTTAGCCCGAATTAATTATGTTTAAGCATTGCTTTTGTTTTAACTATTGTTAATTGTGTTTAGATTGCTTTTGTTTTAACTATTGTTAATTGTGTTTAGATATGTCAATGGAGTATGTGTGCATGATTAATTTGAAATTTTAGGTTAAAACTTGTTAATTGCTTCTAAGTAGTTGACTAGGGTTGACTTTGACTGAAAAATTGATAATGTTTGTGTCTTGAACGTGTGTTTCCAGTGTTTAATGTTTAAATTGGTGTTTGTTAAGTGGCAATGCACTAATGTTAGGTAGTAAAGTTTATAGTTTTCGTTGAAATGATGATTACAATGATTATGTGATGTTTACTTGAGAAAAGGGGTGTCTAGTAGTGATGATAATGTGTAACATGTTAGATTAAGTGTCGTGTGGTTAAATGAGGTATGCAAGATTGATGTGTTGATTCAGTGAATAAGGTTGGGATTTGAATGTATTGCTAAAAGGTTTTGATGAGATATTTTGAGCAATGACATGTAAGGTGTTTTGTTAAATACTAACGAGTTTGTTGAGTTGTGTAATTGCAGAAAATGTTGAACAGGGCTAAAAGGAGTCGTGGTAATCCAGGAGGAGCTCCAAATTGGCAAAATAAGAAGTGGCTAAGCGAGTTACCATATGAATGGCAAGTCCGACTGTACACCGAGAAGAAAGACCAACTTTTGAGAAACGCTTTTTGCGAGAGGTATATAACTCCAAATGTGTGGAGAAAGTATGGGGTGTTTCAGGTGTTTGTAGACTGGGGTTGGGAAGCTGTCCTTCAGCCAGTTCAAATGGGATTTGAAAGTACACAGTTGGGTTGTTCTTGGGAGATGTCATATCCCACGCAGGTGTTTAATTGGATGTCAACTTTGAAATGGATTCCAGGAGATAATTTCCCACGAACGTTAATTCTGGAGAGTAAAGTGGGGAATTCAGTGATTCCAATGCGGATGGAGACTTTTAATCAATTAGCCCATCCCGACCTTCCATATGATTCGGGGATAAGAATTGCGAGAAAGGATGGGTACGATTATCCGTCTGCCAAAGAGTTGTTTGAGGTTCCAGCTGATAGATATATTCATGTGGTGAGAACGTTGTTTCATGTCGACCGACCTGATATTGAGAATTTTGATCTAGAGAGGAGTAAGCTGAAAATCATTCCGAGGATATTGTCAATAGTGATGAATTACAACATCTATCAAAGAAAGAGTGATCTTACGCTAGTTCGGATGTACGAGTTACCTTTGTTGTATGCCATGGTAACTAATTCAATGGTGCCTTCGTTGCGTTTGGTTATGATGACATGGATTTGGGAGTGCCGGGAGCAATTAAAGCAAAGGGCGGTGATCCCTTATATGCGGTTCTTGTCATTCTTTTTGTGGAGGAATGGAGGGATTTCGAATAATCCCAAAGGAAAAAGAGAAGAAATTAAGAAAGTGAAAGAAAAGGTTCCCGGGTTAGAGTTTATGCGATAAGGGGATGGTTTTGTAATTGAGAACCCAACTTATTTGGAGCAATATACTTTTGGGGTAGAGGATGATAATCTTCCTGAGGAGGAAGAAGATTATAATTCTGTGGATTTATATGAGCGAGTTGCACGAGGATTGGATGATATCTATGATAGGGCTGATCCGGATTTTAACCCTCAAGGTGAGCGATCGAGTAGAGGTAGGCGGTATATTCCGGTAGATAAACAAAGGTGGGCTCGGATGGAGGAGCAACAGAGTACCCTTCTTGATGCAGCTAGGGCTCAGATTTACTTAACTGAGCGATATCAACAAGATGTGTTTGAAAGGGATAACCGAAGACATCAGTATGAGGATATGTTGCATAATCGGCCAGTTACACCGTATTATGAGCCGATTGACTATACGACTTATGCTTCGGGGTTTGCACCAGGGGTGGAATATGTGAATCCACCCGTACCATCTGTCGCACCACCGTTGTTTTATCAGCAACCCACACCACTACCACCGGATATGGAGAGAGCTAGAGAAGAGGGCAGGAAGTCGGTGTTCGACATGGCACCGTTATCGAGAAGCTTATTTAATAGTATTTTTGGTCCTGATCCCCGAATGGGATGAGCCTCTCTGATTTTCATCAGGTCCTGTGCTCCGTCTGTAATAACATGTACACTTTTCTTTTCTTTTCTTTTTCTTTTATTTTATTTTTTTTCTTATTTTATTTTAAGTAGTTAAATGAACTTTGTGGGTATGTTCACTGCAAGCCCTCACGAGACAAAACTCGTCCACCCTAGGGAATCGGGTGGTTTAAAGCGGGATCCCTCCGAAAATGGGCTAGTTAGTTTTTATGTTTTCTTTTGTTTTTGTTTTGTAAGAATAAAGTTGGATGGAAGGAACATGTGTGTGATGAAATTGGAGTTGGTGTACGTGTCACAATGATATTGGGAAGTTGCTTTTAATCCAGGGTAATATTGTTCTTTTTCTTCTTTCTCCTTGTTTAATTTCCTCACTTTGGTCTAACATAACTTTTAAACATGCATACGAGGACGTAGCATGACTTAAGTGTGGGGGGGAGGAAGGAAATTTGCACATTTGGCTTAGCTTGAAAATGCATGTTGTTCAAAGGTTTTATGACATAAATGGTTTTAATGGCCTAGGTGGTAAAAATTTGAAAGAATTTTAATTTCAAGGCTATAATCAAGATGTTGACCCATGAGAGTAACCATAGTTACTAAGAATTAACTTGAAAGTTTTTGACTTGGCAGGTGAGGAATGATAGTGTTAGGCATTTGACTTTGTTAACCTTGGCTAGTTAATTTTAAGGAAATATACTCTTATGGAGAAAAGAAAGGTTAAGAAAAAAAAAAAAGGGGATCCCATGGTTGTATGTTAGGTAACATGAATGATAAAGAAACACTTTAGGATTTTCTTTTAAACCAATTTTTTTTATTTTTTTATTATTTTTGCAGCCAGTCTACCAAGGTCGTTAGTACACGATTGTGTGCTAGAATCAATTAGTAACCATTAGCAGCCTAAACCTTAAAAAAAAAAAAAAAAAAAAAAAAAAGAGAGAAAACCAATTTCCCATTCCTACCCTTATTTGTGGTTATTGATGTCGAATTTAATCTTACTTTATCTTATTTAGATTTAGTAACGCTAGGTGACAACGCAACTCATTTTTGCTAAGACATAATTGGTTTAAATTAGAATTTCAATTATAACTGGCTATCATGTTATAGTGTTTGTGGCTTTTTAATTAGTTTGACTCAGAGTGGTTTCCGAGGTTCCACAATGGATTCCATGATTTACTCACTAGTATGAAAGTGTATAATAATGATGATAGTCACCAATGCAACACTTGTAGAGTTTACTCTTCCCTAGGCAAAGGTCGAAAGGGGATGCTGTATATCACAAGCTATGACAATGATATTCACCACAGCCAACACCCATTATCTATATTACATACATATATCTGTATATCATTGTCACCATCACCACATATTCACCGTTACATCCTAAATGTTCTTATTATGATAAATGATGTGTGCTATCATGAAAAAAAAGGGGGGGGAGGAAGTGAAAGAGACGAATTTGAAATTTATATATGCCAAAAATTGTGAAACGATTGCGTTAAAAAGCATGGACCACTGAGGCATAGAAAAAAAAATGAATAATAGAAAAAAGAGTAGAAGAAGAGTATGCCAAAAATTGTGAAACGATTGCGTTAAAAAGCATGGGTCACTGAGGCATAAAATTCGTTCTCGTTGAAATGTCAAGGCAAGAATGCAAAACTCCTTATAACCTTACAAAGTACCTACACCTTTCATGTGATGCCTCGTATAAATGGGCAATGTAACCAAAATCCACTTCACCGAGCTTGTGGTATGGGGTATTTCTAAAAGACTTAGGGGGTTCATTGGTGTTGGGACTTAAAAGATATGCACTTAGTACTAGTGTAGAAAAGGGCATGAGTTTGGCTAATTGAAAAGTTAAGAAGGACAGAAACACAAACATATGCACGATTCTAGTTATAGTTGACATTCCGATTTAAGTTAACTTATCTTTGTGCGAATGAGGGTCACGTTAAAATCTCTAAACCTTATAAAGTTTGATTGGTTCGACATTCGTAACCGTTTTATACCATTTTAATTGAGTCATGACTAACCCTTATGCAATTGTCCCGGATAAACCCGTTTTGTGTTTCGTTTGACATGTTACTTAGATGCATTTATATTGTTGATTAAAAAGTAAGTGTGGATCATAAAAGCTGTGAAATATAATTGTTCAACTTAGTCTAAGTATTGATCCATTTGATGATTCGGGAAAATGCTTGAGGTTTATGATTAGCGGAGGAATTGTTGAATTAAGGAAAAGTTTTGTTAAAAGAAGTTTATGATTGAAGATGTTAGAGGTTAAAAGTTGTTTGATGTTTTGAGTGATTGACCCATATCGTCCTTACATCTTGATTAATAGTTAATTTTGCTTGTGAAAAATTATTTGAGTTAATACCACCTAGGTGTTGTTGTCTTATAGCTAAAAAAACAAATTTTCTTGAGGACAAGCAAAAGCCAAGTGTGGGGGGTTTGATCGTTCCTTAATTGTCACGATTATTTACGATTAAATACGCAAAATTAACTATGTGTGAGTGAAAAAGGAGATACTTTGATGAGGTTTTATGTTTTACAGGTAAGAAAGATGTTGGTGCGAAATGTGGTACAAAATGGCGAGTTAAAGTGGAGTTTTGACAAGATTTGGGAGCCTGAAAAATGATCAGAGAATTTACAAAGGCGTAAATTACGCCATACCTGGCGTAAATTACGCCAGGTCTCATATACGTCCAGTCCAGAAGTCAATTTCAGGCGTAAAAATACGCCAGGAGATTTTACAAAGGCGTAAATTACGCCATATCTGGCGTAAATTACGCCAGGCCAAATTTCAGCATTCCGGGAAATACGAAAATTAGCTTTTGGATGAAGTTTCCTAACCCCTATTAAAGGAGAGCTTTAGGGTTACGAAAAGATACTTTTTCTCCATCAGTTTTGCAGCAGGAAACCTTCCCAATCACATAAAAACACCATCTAATCACCCTTCTTCAAGGATTCAAGTCAAAATCAAGGTGTCATTCATCATGCAATCATCAAGAAATTCAATGATTATCATCACCACCATGCTTGGCTAGTTTTCTAATCTTTATTCCTTCCATGAACAATTGATACATGTATTCTTTCATTCAAGTTTATGTGGTTTGTAATGTTATGAAACTTATGTCTTTTGAATTGTGATGTTATGAACCTATTGTTTATTGATTAATGCAAGTATTATTGATTGTGATTGTTGCAAGTTGAGTTATAGGGATTTAACATTTTACACTTAATCCACTTAGTGTTAATTAGATTAAGGATAAAGATAAAGTGTCTAGGTTGCATGATTCAATCTCAATATAGTTAGAATTAATAAGCCTAAGAAATCTTGTCTATGAGATTTGATCAATATTTGATAAGCATAATACTTGTTTGAATGAATGCATGTTAGATTGGGATTGTGAAGGGATAAAGGCTCTTAATCAATTGATTACAACTTTCTCGTTTAGCTCACTATTTATGTTTTTAAATATTTAAAGTTTACATTTGCTCAGTAGTTGTTACTCTAGTCTTTACTTTAGTTAATCTTAGTTAATCGCAAACAACAAAATCCTGAAATTGCTTGCTAGTTAACCATAACTTTCCGTGAAACGAATCCTGCTTACCCTAGCTAAGTTAGAGTAATTAGACTATTTTTGATTGACCCTTCGACATCGATCAATGATGGACATCGAAGTACTAGCCATAAATAACTTAATTACCTTAAAATCAATGATTTGTAAAATCAAGCAGAGGCATCCTCGTTTAGTTGCATGAATGGCTATTTATATACCACTAATCCTATTTCTTAGATAATTACGATTTCTTAAAGCATAGACTCCTAAACAAATAGAAGTCTTCTTATTATTCTTTTTATTATTACTTACACAAGAAGTGACATTTTTTTAGAATTGGAACCCAACACAAATTTGAATCCAACTCGTATTCCTTATTTCTCGAATTCGGCTACAGATCAAGAGAAGATGAACCACCTGGGCCTTTTTACAATACTGATGGGCGTTATTATATGGATTCCGACTAAGAAACTTTTTGTATAATATTTTTTATTTTTCAGGATTATTAGGATTTAAATTTATGTAAGATGATCGTATTTTGTATATTAATTATTGATTTGTCCTACGTGTCATATATCCGTTGGTGAGTGTTTACTCAAACGTGCATTCTTAAGGACGGCTTTACTGCTTTTTCTAACATTTATGAAACCAGCCTTTCTAAGGCCGATTTTTTAAGATTAATGGTTATAAAAGTGCATGTTGATTGTTTCATATACATACCTACCATGGATTTGAAGTACGTTTCAATTAACGTATATCACGGCTTTTAATTTGTATGGAATGATGAAAAAAATTCACAGGAGGGCTGATAACTACGCTTGATAATGTATTTGTTCGTGGCTTTGATATGGAGAAGTTCAAAGAGTTCATTCAAGAAACCTTACCGAAAAATTCAGATTCAATGGACATATAATATTACAAACAAGGAATCAATGAACCCGATCAAATGAACTTTGATGAAGAATGGTATACATTAGTAGGGAAAGCGGAAAAATTTGAGTTGTATGTCTTTTTGGAATTTTTGAAGACGTAATTGAATTCGTTAGGCTATATGATAGTGACGGTGAATACTATTACGCACCTAGATTTTTAATATATTTAAGTTAGTTGTAATAGATTTGTAGTGGTTGTGTTTTAATTATTATTATTTATTTATTTATTTTGAAAAGAAGTTGTGTTTTAATTATCTGTCACCTAGCTACTTACCTTAATATGTATTGTATTATTTAATAATATATGTGTAGTTAGTTAATAATTTAAAACAAATCAATTAATATGCGTAACAAACTTAAGACGACTAATTAATACATTAAATTAAGTCAAATATATTACAACAATTGAAGTACAACAAACTTAACCAAATCAATTCGGACACAAATTTCTGTTATGACCTTATTGTCTGCAAACATTATATCTTGGTGGAGCTCTCGATGTGTTGTGATTTTCATTCATCTCGTTAGGGATCCGTACTTGCCGTCTCCTACCCGTATGATCAATCGTGTTGGATCAGTCGTTGTCGTCTACACGAAATTCAGCTATTAAATGTAATGAGTTAAGTATGTTTAGTGTTTTTGAGAATTAACTAATTTAACAAATGTTGAATGATCTTGGAGATTAAATGAGTTTAGCGTGTTTCATATTAACAAAACATGAACTCTATAAATAAAAGAAAATTTTGCAAATTGAAACTAAGAATGAATTGCAATAATGTGCTAGGATTAGATAGAGTTGCAGTTTTGCATCAATGGTTCAGCAATAGTGCAGCTCTGCAACAATAATGGACTGGAATTCAAAAAAGTACTGAAATCGGCGTTTGGAATGCCGGTTTCACTACAATCATTAAAATTCAGGGCTGATTAGGACAAACCGACATTAGCAATCCCGACTTTTGATGACTTACACAAAACCGACATTCTCAATGTCGGTTTTACTATGTTCACAGTTTTTTTTTTGTTGAAAAACTAGTTCTGTAAAATAGTTGTAGAAAACAACTATTTTTTAGAAAAAATTGGTAAACGAATAACATGACATAAAACCGTATTAATTGTTACATCGTTCAAAGATTAGATTATTTATGAAGAGATAATTGCTTACATGTAAAATACGGAGTAGCAAATATCAATACTAATGTATAAGAATTTAGTATGTTCTTTTGATATATACACATATACATATACAAACTTAGTGAAATAACCCGTGAAATCACGGGTTTGTTTAAACAAAATAGTCAAATAATATGTTTTAGGTATTAAATGAATTTAAATGATAAAGCCATTTAGTTTAATGATCGTGGAACCACATATTCTGACTAAGAAACTTCTCATTGTGTTTACAAACATATTGATGTAATTGTAATTAAAAAAATGTTCAATCTTTATATCATGCCTTTCACCAATTATACCTTCCTGATTGACCAGGTTATATTGCAACATCTGGAATCACAAATTCTCCTCCCATATCATTTCCTCCTTATGATTCATCATATTTCCATTCATGTTGTATGAACTACAATTTTCAACCATATCCACAATAAGAATACTATTTTGAGCACTATTATGCAAATTGATAAATTTAATTATATGCATATCACATGGTACACCTGAAAGAATAATTTCACACATTATGCATAATGAAACAATAAGAAGCAAAAGAAAAAAATAAGAAAAACTAAATCATTAGAAATGTAAATGATTACTCGAAGCGGGCTCTAGATAAAAAGCATGAACAAAGCCTGAAGGGCTTGTAACATGCAAGTGTCAAAATGGGCTGACCAATCTTCACACATTTGGTGCCCCATTATTTCCACTTTTAAATAGTACTCTGATTAAGAAAACATGGTTATAATTCTACCTACATTTGAACATGCTCATTTTTCAAACATTCAAACACATTAGAAATATGAAAAATATTATTACTTTATATCTGAATGTGTACATGAATAAGGTTACTATTAGCCAAGTTTTCCATGATCGATAAGAATACATAATCATGCCACGATCATGTAACCTACAACCAGTTTGACCCACATACCCAAACCAAATTCTCTGCCCATTTGGCCACCTACAATTTTTAGTTAACACCACTTAACTTTCAATTTACAATAAAGCCTAACATGTTCATTTGATCAATTTAAAGTACAACTACCAAAATTCAATAACTGGGGTTAGACACAACTTCCAAAATACGACAATGATCACTTCAAAATTTAATCATCTTCATCCTATTATCTGCTTCTGCCTCTCCTCTGTTTAGAACCCTTAAATCCACAAATATAAATGATTGCTTCAGAACAGACCAAACGACACCTGAAAAGAAACAAAAATAGTAATGTATAGCATCAAGTCAACTTAATTGATTATAGACACCCTTAAAACGATACATTACGAATTCTATGGAGTTTTTTAAAAGTGAAACACTACAAAAAAATTGCAGGTAAAGCCCAAACTAAAAAGCTCCATAATATATAGAAAAGCTAGCTGATTAGACCTAATAATTAGTGTCCATCTTACCCATATATGTATGCACTCGCTCATGCTACTTCTGCTTAAGCTTCCTATTATCCTCATCTATGTACCTAGAAAAACAACGATATAAATCAGACAGTGAAGCTTAAAGAGTGACATAAAACTTGTATGTTGTATGCTTAAATGTTAAAAAGCAACTGAAACTCTTATCATTAAATGGTCAATAGCCCGCAAAATCCATACAACGGCATAAATGGGTCAATACTAACATAGCAAAATTCAACTTTAATACTGTATATTGAAAACTGCAAGTTTTTCAAAAATGCAATCACAACAATTTAAACACATAACTCAAATAAAAGTCAGTTTCAAAGCATCGAAGCAAGTTCCTATGGGTCAAAAAGGTACTAAATGCATCGTCAATTTCATTAGTTAAATCAGCACAAAACACACCATGGTAAGCACATACATTTAGCCAAAGTCATTATTTCAACAACCGATTTGAGTAACATTTGATAGCAGATTGCAGACTTTACGGGAAATATAGCACTCATGAGATTCAAAGGTGAAAAGGATGATGGATTTGGGTTACTCAAATGGTGAAACATAAAAGTTGATTCAACAAAAAATGTTTAACCAAACTCCTTATATCAAAAAAACACATCATAAGTCTAAATTGTCATGAATAAAAAATACATTATGAAAACTTTTGCCACTTTTATCTTGTGTCAATCCTAATCAGCTTTAAATCAGGTAAAATCGTGCAGAAATCTTAATCAAACAATAATGATGTAACAAATCTGATGTTAAACCAAACACAATTAAGTTTTCATAAAAGCATTTCATCAAACAGCTAATATGCAAGAAATAAATAATCAAACGAAAGTAAATTCAATGTTAAACCAAACACAATTCAGTTTTCATACAATCAGTTCATCATACAGCTAATATGCAAAAATCAAATATTGTGGAATTGTATTTAGTAACCCTGTCCTATGTTTTAAGAATCACAAAACAGCTATCCAATAAGAAGATGCTTAATAGAGAATAATAGTAACCTGTGTGGACCGATGGAGCTCAGTCGAGTAAAATCTAGAGAATGATGAAAATCGACAAATACAACAGCAACATAATCGATGAGTGAAGGTGATTAAGCCGTTGAACTGCTGTGATTATTGCGGCAAACGAAGATCTGTATGGCATACATCGTCGGAGTTGATTTTGGAAGAAGTTAGGGTTTGCATCTGGTCAAATAAATATAAATACTCCGTATAATTACACACTTTTAATTATAATTAGTTTTTTAATTGTATAATATGATTAATTAATGACATCAGTTTAGTGGCTTAGATTTTTTCCTTTTTCTTTTTGATTTTTTTTAACAAATGAATTAGCCTAATACTGACATCATAAATTTAGAATTTTAATAGAAACTATAGATACTCCATTCCAGATTTATTTTTTTATTTTGTTTTTAAAAGCAAGTGAGATTATATCATTAAAAAGCACCAAAATACAATATATGTGTAACAAATAGTTGTCCACTTTTTAAATATAGAAAGTAAATCTAAGAAAATTTACAATATTTAATTAATTTATAAAAAGGAAAAAATATTTTAATTATTTGATTGAGATAAAACTGTAAAGTTGTAAAAAATACAGAAAAATACATTGTGATAGTGAAATTTCATAATTTGTGTTTTTTTATTTTGTCTGGGACTGAAGGAGTGCAAGTTAATAATAATAAAATTATTAGTATTACTCCATCCGTCCTAATTTTATTTTCACGAGACAAAAAATACACAATTTAAAGAAATGTCATAAAAATATTGTACTTTCTGTATATTTTCAGTTCTATTTTTTATTTTTTTGTTATTTAATCATATTCACATACATTATCGGCGTGTGAGGTGATAATTCCATCATCACATTTACTTGTCCCACAATCATTTCATATTTTTCTTCCAAAATTATCTCTTGATAAATTATAATAAAAATATGGCGACCCGGAAATTTTTGACCAAATTTAAACTTAATCTATATATGTTTCTGACACGATAAGCAAAGTCTACAATGTTGAATCTCAAAAATTTTGAACTGTTATAAGAATTCATTTAACCTTTGACTATTCCCTACGATTTACGAACAATTGTGTGTAAATAAAAATGTAAATATATATAAATATAAATATAAGTATATGTAATGTTTTGAATAAATAAAATACCTATAATCAATTAGAATCAAAAATATAAAATAATAAACAAAATAATTAAGTTGTTATTAAAATAAATATATATAAATAGATATATAATATTATTATAAAACTATATGGTTATAGATATAAAAGATTTCTATATTGAAATAATTATAAAATATATAAATATTAAATATTCAATAGATGTGTTCATATAGTATATGATATAAATTATAATATAAATATATTAAATGTAATTACAAGTTCAATTATAACTATTATATGATTATTATTACATTCATTATTATTATTAATATTAATATCAATATCAATATCATTAAAAATTATAATACCGAAAGTGTTATATTTGATTTGTTAATATCATTATTATTGTCACTTATAGTAAAATTGTAATTTTAGTTATATGATTAATATTAGTAATATTATTAAATATTATTATTACCATTTTCGTTAAGAATTATTATTATTATTATTATTATAAATTATTACATATTATCATTAATATTATTATCATAAAAATAACACAATCTATTAATATTATATTATCATTAATAATATCATTTCTAATATTGTTATTAAAATTTTATTGTAATTGTGATTAAGATTTTTACTAGTTATTATTATCATATAATTATTGTTCTTATTTGTATTATTATTATCAACATATTTATTTACTTATTAATACTAATATAAAGTATGGAATTATATATATATATATATATATATATATATATATATATATATATATATATATATATACATATATATATATACTAATATAATAATTATTGTTCTAATATATATATATATATATATATATATACATATATATACATATATATATATATATATATATATATATACATATATATATATATATATATATATATATATATATATATATATATATATATATATATATATATATATATATATATATATATATATATTACCCCTATATACTAAATGTCATGGGGTTTTTGGTGGTTTTAGTTATAACGTGATGTCGTTTTGAGTTTGCGTTCACACTACAAAGAGCCTCCCAACTTTCGCACAATTTACACATCGCCTCCTCAACTTTACACTTTTTCAGGGGTAAAAAATGTAAATATATAATTTTATTAAAATTAAAAAAACTTATTCCACCCAAATTTATAACGGGCCCTATCTTCTTACTCGGTGCGAGTTACATTTTTCCAAGGCCACCGTTCAACTCGAAAAAATCTCACGAACCCAACGGGACTAACTATATGCGAAACAGACATCGTTAAAAAAACACTAAATAACGGGCCCTATATTCACGCTCAATGCGAGTTAAATTTTTCCGAGACCACCTTTCAACTCGAATTAATTTTACGAACACAACGTGACTAACTATACGCGAAACGGATATCGTTAAAAAAATTAAATATTTCGGGCTAAATAACATACATATACATACACGTCCAACAAACAACCCAATCTATTAGATATATTAAGTACCAAACAAGGTATATTTAAATTCGACCGCGCGCCGAATACAACCGCAGCAACGCGCGGTCAAATTTTTTCTAGTATATATATATATATATATATATATATATATATAATACTAATATAATAATTATATATATATATATATAAAATTATTGTTCTTATTTGTATTATTATATGTATTATATATATATATACGTATATATAATTATATAAATATCGTATATATATATATATATATACATAAATACAAATAAAGTATGTATTCTGTTTTCCATCGTGATCAGGCTATAATAATTTTTTGCTTTATGTTCTCAACCCAGTACGAATCACAATCCATATTAGATAACAATCCAAAATCTGTTGCAAGTCATTGTCATTTTTATTATTTTATTTTCTTTCTTTTGTTTTACTTCTGCTCCTGATTTGATTTCTGTAAACTACTAATTGATTCAAGACAACTTTGAATCAATTATATAAGCTCCATCAATCTTTCATTACTTACAGAATTTATCTAATCACTGCAATTCAAAAAATTTTAAACAAAAATCTTCAGAACCTGAAGCAACACCCCTGTTCTTGAACTCGTTTTGCTCAAACCCCGATTTCGAAATTAAATGTAAAATGTAATAATGCAGTTCAGTTAGGATTCTTATACTCAATCTTTCTGCAAAGTTTCAGCTCCTAATTTTCAAAATCAAAGTCGAATTTGAGAGTCAAAGTTTAGAATTTAAAAAGTCAAAGATTGTTCTTCAAACAAATTTGAATTTTTGTTTGTGTTTCAAGTTCAATCAACGATTCCAATAGTTTCTAGGAAGGATTTGGAAGATAGTTCGCGAATAAATTGTGATCTAAAAACGTATAGAAATCGAAAAACATTAAAAAAAATTCTTTTTTTCGAACAGTGTACGTTGCTATATATATTTTTTATTTTTTATTTTTGTTATATGTAAACATCCCTTTTTCTAGTTCAAATTTTGTCTACAAATTATACGTTCAAAAACCGTCCAATTATGGTTATGATTTTGCCTCGGTACAATTTTAATTATCATGAAGAAGATGAAGATATAAGAAAACAGAATACCGGTTAAATAAAAATGAGAAGGATATAAATCAGGAAAAATAATATGAAGGAATGGTTAAGGGGTGTGTGGGATGACCGGGAGGTCTCGGGTTTGATTCTAGGCTTGGGCAATTTGTTATCTTTTTGAGCCTTTAAGGTAGTAACCATTTTTATTATTATTACTATTATTATGTTTATTATTATTATTATTATTATGTTTATTATTATTATTATTATTATTATTATTATTATTATTATTATTATTATTATTATTAATATTATTATTATTATTATTATTATTATTATTATTATTATTATTATTATTATTATTATTATTATTATTATTATTATTACTACTAGTTATTATTATGAATATAATTGTTATTATTATGATTATTATTGTTATTATTCTTATTGGTATTATAATTATTATTATAAGTAGCATAATTGTTGTTATTATTATTATTATCATAACTATAATTATTATTAAAATCATTTGTATTAACATTAAGATTACTATTATTTTTACTACTAATATTATTATAAGTATTATTATTATTATCATTTAGGATTAGTATTAGTATCATTATCGAAATTATTATTATTACAAGATTATTAATGTTTACCATCGCTATTATTATTATAAGTATTATTACGAATAGGATTATTTTTATTATTGTTGGTATGAAAATAATACAAACTATTATAATTATCATTAACATTAGTATTAGTATCATTTTAGAATTATTATTATTATTATTATTATTAACAAAAGTATTATTATTAAGACTATCACTAGAAATAAGACTGTTATAATTATTATTATTATTATTAGTAAGTATTAGGTATTATTATCAAAATATTATTTTCGTTACCATTACTATTAAATTATTTATTATAAACTACTATTATTATCATTATTATGAGATGTATAATTAAAACTATCATTAATATTACCATTAATATAATTATTAATACTAGTATCATTAATATTAATATTATCATTATTGTTAACATTCTAAATATTATCTTGTATCATTAAAATATTGTTTAACAAATAAATGCCATATATATAAATAAATATACTTATTAAATATAACATAACAAAATTAATATTTTTACATTATAAAATGAATATAAGTTATTAATATAAAAACTATATCACTAATAATAATATTTAAATTCGTTCGATTACGATTATATGTTTTAATATATATACGAATGATATAGGTTCGTGAATTCGAGGCCAAACCCTGCATTGTTCAATGTCGTCATATGTATTTTTATTACAAAATACAGTATTGTGAGTTTCATTACTCCCTTTGCTTTTGCAATATATATTTTTGGGACTGAGAATGCATGCGCTTTTATAAATGTTTGATGAAATAGACACAAGTAATCGAAACTACATTATATGGTTGGATTATTAAACCGAATATCGCCCCTTCAAGTCTGGTAACCTAAGAACTAGGGAAATGGCCCCTAATTGACGCGAATTCTAAAGATAGATCTATGGACCTTGACCAGTCCCATTCGGGGTACGAATGCTTTAGTACTTCGAGATTATTATTATACAGACAAGAGGTTCTGTATGGGGATATTCTATGCATTAAAGTTAATGTCGGTTACCAGGTGTTCAATCCATATGAATGATTTTTATCTCTATGCCATGCGAAATGCCTGATATGAGATTATGTTTATGAGAAATGGAAATAAAATCTTGTGGTCTATTAAAATAATGGAAATGATTGTTTATGATAAACTAATGAACTTACCAACCTTTCGGTTGACACTTTAAAGCATGTTTATTCTCAGGTATGAAAGAAATCTTCCACTGTGCATTTGCTCATATTAGAGATATTACTTGGAGTCATTCATGACATATTTCAAAAGACGTTGCATTCGAGTCGTTGAGTTCATCAAGATTATTATTAAGTCAATTATAGATTGGATATATTCTGAAATGGTATGCATGCCTGTCAACTTTCGATGTGATGAAAGTTTGTCTTTTAAAAATGAATGCAATGTTTGTAAAATGTATCATATAGAGGTCAAGTACCCTGCAATGTAACCAAATGTAATGTATTCGTCTAGATGGATTAGGACTGATCGTTAAAGTTGGTATCAGAGCGGTGGTCGTAGCGAACCAGATCTTGCATTAGTATGTCTAACAGGTAGTTGTTAGGATGCATTAGTGAGTCTGGACTTCGACCTAGTAGTTGTTAGGTTATATTAATGAGTCTGGACTTGAACCTGGTCTGCATGTCAAAAAGTTTTGCTTATTATTTCTGGTCGAAAAATATCTACCTATCATTGTCAGTCTCAACACGTCTTATTGCAATTATTGCATAGATGATGTACAGACAAATTCATATCCCATCACATTAAACTTTGTAGGACACGTTTCCTTAATTCCCTCCGTAATCTATGGAATCTTATGTACTATATACAAGTATTCTATGTAATTAGAATATCGTCCAATATCCGAAAATCATTTCATATCGAAAACCCTTTATTTAACCGTACAAGACGGAACTCACAACTAGTTCAAATTCCTTAGATCCCGACAGCTATTCCGTTATGGATTTTGACTCGAGTTCCGAAGACAGTGTAACCAGAATGGATCAACCAGTTAGCCATCATCAATTCATCTGATGGGTTCGTAGTTGACTTAACCGATGGAGACGAGAAGAAGGCGATCCCTTCCACCAACCGAATTCACCTCTTGGTGAAGAACCTGAAGCACTTACCGGCGAACCTGTTCGTAATACTATTTTCTCTCTCATTTCCAGGGTATCTCGCCATGATTATATACCATCTCAATTCCAAAACCTTATTCATCCGTAGTCCGAACTGACAATCATTCCAGAGTAATAAGTCAACGAGCTTCGCGCCCGAGTTGTAGCCTTGGAAAATATGGTGCAAAACGTACCAGCTTCAGCAACATCAATAGCATCAATAGTATAATCTTCATTCTAGATATCATTCTACAACAACAATATCCGCATCACACGTCTTGACATCACAATCTATACCTCGAGTATAATCTTCGTTCTAGATATCGTTCTACATCAATTATCCTCGTTCTACATGGCGACTATGTAATCTCTAATATTTTAGAGATTATGTATCATAGTTCTAATCGTAAACCAGATGAGTTTAATATCATATTAACTCATTAAATCCATGATTACATCTGAAGAAAATATATATGTATATATATATATATTCATAAAGATTGTAATTAAAAATTCATTTGTACAAACTGTTAATGGTGAAAATATTTTAACGGGTAGGTAATACCCGAGGAATATTTGGATTTCACCTTAATAAGTTACACTGTACATTCTTCGAAGCTGATTCAACAGTCATTTACTATCCTACTTACATCCACAGTTATACGAATCCGTTCACCACAGAATAACCATTTTCATTCAATTTCATATTTGGATTGTGACTTACCAAAAATCTAACAAGTGGCATAATGAAGAAAATATTGGACAAAATAAAATTTGTTAGAAACAAACAAATTAACTACGAGAAATTTTGTTAAGAATCCACGCTAACTATTCCTAGCTAACTGTTCCTAGCTAACTGATTACATTTTATTTATCGCAATTTAATTATAGCAATTTATATTCTCGCGATTTTATTTATCGTCATTTAATTTCTGTTATTTATTTTACGCACTTTAAATATCGGGACACGTATACAAAGTTTTGACATATCATATCGACGCATCTATATATATTATTTGGAATAACCATAGACACTCTATATGCAATAATGCTTGAGTTAGCTATACAGGGTTGAGGTTGATTCTATATATATACTTTGAGTTGTGATCGAGTCTGAGACATGTACACGGGTCACGATACATATTAATTAATTTGAATATTATATATTAAACTATATATGAATTATTGAATTGCTAACTGTGGACTACCAACATTGAATAATTAAAATGAATTAAAATATTGATTATAACATATAAAACTAAACATTTCTTCAAGTCTGCCACTTGATTTCATCTTAAACCTCATTTGTATCTTGACGATTAGAATCTGCGTTCAAACCTTTCATTATTCTTGAAAATACCTCAATCGAGAGAATGAACCAACCGCACTTCATCTATGGAAGAAACGATTGATGCATATAGTTATACACATGAAAACACTCGGAACCTGAGTAAACGTTTAACACGTATATGTGCTAGCTCCTTTGGCGTTGATATTACCGAAAATAACTTTGCAATTCTTTTTCAAATTAGTCAATTTTGTCACAGCTCCAGCAAATCAATTTCGACTTTCAGTCGGATTAGCGTTATTATAACCTTGATATATAAGTTTGCCTCTCGTCATCGTTATCGGGGAACCATTTATATTTCGCCACATTAGCTGTAAACTTACCAGCAACGTCATTGATCTTTGACTTTCCGAAAAATCATTATATTTGTTCATTAAAACCTATTCATATACTCATCCGTATCTTGAAACGAGAATGGCCATACCAAATTACCAGGAATCAGCAAATCAGTATTTTAAAATCTCGCAGCATGTCTACATCAACAGTTATATGTATACATATAATCTTTATCTCTTAGAATTATGACCTTCCATTCTGAAATTCTGAAAAGCACCCAGCCTACGAATCAATACATTGAACTTTGAAAAACTGATGAAGCAGTGAAAACTGAAGACTGCCTTAACAGTCAAAATTTTAATGATAAAGAATGGAGTGTTGAAAACACTCAATGGAAAAATTGTACTGAAAAAATGGATTGAGCAAACCATGAAGGAGACTCTGAACAAATCACAAGGACTAAACTTGTACATAAAGAATCCTGATGATTCTGTTTCTGATGAAATCTTTAGCGAATACCTTACTCCTTAACCGCTCTAAATCATCGTGAATGAATTTCTTCATCACAATTTGATTCTGAAATTCTAAGATATCATCGTATCTTTCTTTATTAATATCTGCAATATTTCTAAAGATATCTTCATAAATATTCTTGTCTGATATAAATTATCTCTCCGTTCTATCTGTGTTATATCATAAAAGAAACTGTTTTAGTTTCTAAAATTCTGAAAAATTCGAATTTGAAATATGAATGTTATTGAGGTAGTGTTGGGAATTGAAGCATGAGTTAGTATAATATAATGACACTTGATTAACGTGATTATATTACAGTAAGTCATGCTGAGTTTCTAATGAAACGTGATGATTCACAGATCATAACATCATCATGTGCCATGTTACACGACTCTTATATTCTATTTAATCTCCAAACATATCGAGAACATATCTTCCTGATAGTTCTATCATTTCTCTTAAATTCTGGTAATTTGACAAATCAAATCATGCTAATACGTTCTTTCTTGTTTAGAACATGATGTTCATTCGAAACTTCATACTTACGAATTCTGGACCATTACTCGCTTTATTAGAGGTCGAAAAGAGAATAAAAAGGCAAAGAGCTCCAAAATATAAGAGAAAATATAAAGCCCAATAACAACACGGAGATTATAAACCGTAGATATTAATACGAATAGCAATATAAAGACACGGTATAATTAAGAATAGTATCACCCCAAGAAAATAGTAGAAGTAAACAGACTTTTATGGTGAAAGATTGAAAAGAAGGATGACAGAAATTATAATTAGGAAAATATCAAAGATTAGAACTAGATTAAGCATTTTCACAATCTTTTGGATGTATGAACTAAGAAATAAAGTATAGGAATGGTGAAAATAATAGAACGGAAAAAGTTTAATTTATAATGGAAATATAAGACAAAGTAATCAAGGCAGATCACCGTATTTAATTATAGAGATCTTAATTTCCTTATTCTCCGAAGAATCAAATCTTTTAGATTTCGAAGATTTTCTTTAAATCCCTTGAATTCCGGAATTCCACCATGACTACGTCAAAAGTTAAGACGAATTTGTATTTCATTCATTTCACTATTTGTGATAGCTTCACTCGTACTCTTTGAGTAATCGAATTATCTTATCCATATTACCCAATAGTAATAAAACTCTATTTATCAGCTCATATTCGTCAGGAAAACATCCTTATTGTTAGCCATGACGATCTCGATCAAATTTCGGGACGAAATTTCTTTAACTTGTAGGTACTGTGACGACCCGGAAATTTCCGACCAAATTTAAACTTAATCTATATATGTTTTCGACACGATAAGCAAAGTCTACAATGTTGAATCTCAAAAATTTTGAACTGTTATAAGAATTCATTTAACCTTTGACTATTCCCGACGATTCACGAACAATTGTGTGTAAATAAAAATGTAAATATATATAAATATAAATATAAGTATATGTAATGTTTTGAATAAATAAAATACCTATAATCAATTAGAATCAAAAATGTAAAATAATAAACAAAATAATTAAGTTGTTATTAAAATAAATATATATAAATAGATATATAATATTATTATAAAACTATATGGTTATAGATATAAAAGATTTCTATATTGAAATAATTATAAAATATATAAATATTCAATATTCAATAGATGTGTTCATATAGTATATGATATAAATTGTAATATAAATATATTAAATGTAATTACAAGTTCAATTATAACTATTATATGATTATTATTACATTCATTATCATTATTAATATTAATATCAATATCAATATCATTAAAAATTATAATACTGAAAGTGTTATAATTGATTTGTTAATATCATTATTATTGTCACTTATAGTAAAATTGTAATTTTAGTTATATGATTAATATTAGTAATATTATTAAATATTATTATTACCATTTTCATTAAGAATTATTATTATTATGATTATTATAAATTATTACATATTATCATTAATATTATTATCATAAAAATAACACAATCTATTAATATTATCATTAATAATATCATTTCTAATATTGTTATTAAAATTTTATTGTAATTGTGATTAAGATTTTTACTAGTTATTATTATCATATAATTATTGTTCTTATTTGTATTATTATTATCAACATATTTATTTACTTATTAATACTAATATAAAGTATGGAATTAAATATATATATATATATATATATATATATATATATATATATATATACATACATATACATATATATAATTATATAAATATCGTATATATATATATATATACACATAAATACAAATAAAGTATGTATTTTGTTTTCCATCGTGATCAGGCTATAGTATTTTTTTGCTTTATGTTCTCAACCCAGTACGAATCACAATCCATATCAGATAACAATCCAAAATCTGTTGCAAGTCATTGTCATTTTTTTTTATTTTTTTCTTTCTTTTGTTTTACTTCTGCTCCTGATTTGATTTCTGTAAACTACTAATTGATTCAAGACAACTTTGAATCAATTATATAAGCTCCATCAATCTTTCATTACTTACAGAATTTATCTAATCACTGCAATTCAAAAATTTTTAAACAAAAATCTTCAGATCCTGAAGCAACACCCCTGTTCTTGAACTCGTTTTGCTCAAACCCCGATTTCGAAATCAAATGTAAAATGTAATAATGCAGTTCAGTTAGGATTCTTATACTCAATCTTTCTGCAAAATTTCAGCTCCTAATTTTCAAAATCAAAGTCGAATTTGAGAGTCAAAGTTTAGAATTTAAAAAGTCAAAGATTGTTCTTCAATCAAATTTGAATTTGTGTTTGTGTTTCAAGTTCAATCAACGATTCCAATATTTTCTAGGAAGGATTTGGAAAATAGTTCGTGAATAAATTGTGATCTAAAAACGTATAGAAATCGAAAAACATTAAAAAAAATTTCTTTTTTTTTCGAACAGTGTACGTTGCTATATATTTTTTTTATTTTTTATTTTTGTTATTTGTAAACATCCCTTTTTCTAGTTCATATTTTGTCTAAAAATTATAAGTTCAAAAACCGTTCGATTATGGTTATGATTTTGCCTCGGTACAATTTTAATTATCATGAAGAAGATGAAGATATAAGAAAACAGAATACCGGTTAAATAAAAATGAGAAGGATATAAATTAGGAAAAAATAATATGGAGGAATGGTTAAGGGGTGTGTGGGATGACCGAGAGGTCTCGGGTTCGATTCTAGGCTTGGGCAATTTGTTATCTTTTTGAGCCTTTAAGGTAGTAACCATTATTATTATTATTATTATTATTATTATTATTATTATTATTATTATTATTATTATTATTATTATTATTATTATTATTATTATTATTATTATTATTATTATTATTATTATTATTATTATGTTTATTATTATTATTATTATTACTAGTTATTATTATGAATATAATTGTTATTATTATGATTATTATTGTTATTGTTCTTATTAGTATTATAATTATTATTATAAGTAGCATAATTGTTGTTATTATTATTATCATAACTATAATTATTATTAAAATCATTAGTATTAACATTAAGATTACTATTATTTTTACTACTAATATTATTATAAGTATTATTATTATCATTTAGGATTAGTATTAGTATCATTATCGAAATTATTATTATTACAAGATTATTAATGTTTACCATCTCTATTATTATTATAAGTATTATTACGAATAGGATTATTTTTATTATTGTTGGTATGAAAATAATACAAACTATTATAATTATCATTAACATTAGTATTAGTATCATTTTAGAATTTTTATTATTATTATTATTAACAAAAGTATTATTATTATGACTATCACTAGAAATAAGACTGTTATAATTATTATTATTAGTAAGTATTAGGTATTATTATCAAAATTATTATTTTCGTTACCATTACTATTAAATTATTTATTATAAACTACTATTATTATCATTATTATGAGATGTATAATTAAAACTATCATTAATATTACCATTAATAGAATTATTAATACTAGTATCATTAATATTAGTATTATCATTATTGTTAACATTCTAAATATTATCTTGTATCATTAAAATACTGTTTAACAAACAAATGACATATATATATATATATAAATATACTTATTACATATAACATAACAAAATTAATATTTTTACATTATAAAATGAATATAAGTTATTAATATAAAAACTATATCACTAATAATAATATTTAAATTCGTTCGATTACGATTATACGTTTTAATATATATACGAATGATATAGGTTCGTGAATCCGAGGCCAAATCATGCATTGTTCAATTTCGTCATATGTATTTTTACTACAAAATACAGTATTGTGAGTTTCATTACTCCCTTTTTAAATGCTTTTGCAATATATATTTTTGGGACTGAGAATGCATGCGCTTTTATAAATGTTTGACGAAATAGACACAAGTAATCGAAACTACATTATATGGTTGGATTATTAAACCGGATATCGCCCCTTCAAGTCTGGTAACCTAAGAATTAGGGAAATGACCCTTAATTGACGCGAATCCTAAAGATAGATCTATGGACCTTGACAAGTCCCATTCGGGGTACGAATGCTTTAGTACTTCGAGATTATTATTATTATACATATGAGAGGTTCTGTTTGGGGATATTCTATGCATTAAAGTTAACGTCGGTTACCAGGTGTTCAATCCATATGAATGATTTTTATCTCTATGCCGTGCGAAATGCCTGATATGAGATTATGTTTATGTGAAATGGAAATAAAATCTTGTGGTCTATTAAAATAATAGAAATGATTGTTTATGATAAACTAATGAACTCACCAACCTTTCTGTTGACACTTTAAAGCATGTTTATTCTCAGGTATGAAAGAAATCTTCCGCTGTGCATTTGCTCATATTAGAGATATTACTTGGAGTCATTCATGACATATTTCAAAAGACATTGCATTCGAGTCGTTGAGTTCATCAAGATTATTATTAAGTCAATTATAGATTGGATATATTCTGAAATGGTATGCATGCCTGTCAACTTTCGATGTGATGAAAGTTTGTCTTTTAAAAATGAATGCAATGTTTGTAAAATGTATCATATAGAGGTCAAGTACCTCGCGATGTAACCAAATATAATGTATTCGTCCAGATGGATTAGGACGGGTCGTTAAAAAAAAGTTTACGTAAACCTATTATTAAGGGCATTTTAGAAAATTTATGTGGAACAAGTAAATGTCAAAATGAAATACTGGATAATAAATTAGGGACGAAGAGATTAATTGAGGTTTTTTTTTTTTTTTTTTTTTTTTTTTAAGAATAACTCTTATGGTTATACTTAAGGTTTTAGAACATGCAATATGAATTTGCACTTTGTTTAAAATTACCTTAAATAAGTACCTCAATGCATGGTTGCAAAATCGGAAAAATCGGGCGAGAACTCGGCGATTACTCGTTTCCAGGAGGCTGCCGAGTTCTCGTTTCAAAAAATCGGTCAACGACCGATAAATTGAGTTTCTCGGTTAAATCTCGGTTAACATTCTATAAATTGAAAATCTCAGTCAAATCTTGGTCAACTCTCGATCAACATGTGTTTGTAGTTATATATTATATTATCTATCATAAAAATTATCTCAAAAGTCTAATATTTATATATATACATGTATTCGAAAATATATATTTATATTAGAAAGTCAACGTAGTCAACAACCGAGTTCTCCCCGAGTTCTACGAAAACTCTCAAAAATTGTCTCATCGAGAAATTCTCGAATTCCGAGTTCTTCAATCTTGTCTCAATGTAACATTCTTAATGCATTAATTATATTTAAGTATAGCTTTTACAACTATAAATACACAAACTCATATACTCCGTAATAATTATTTATATTTATATTTATATATTATTATTATATTATTATATATTGAAAATAAAATAAAAGAATAAAGAATAAAATACAATTTTACCAAATTTTAGACATTGTTAACTACTTACTTCGTATATAACTTCATCACCTTCCCAAACTCCCACTCTCTCATCTCTTTCCCTTTTATGCTTTTCTGTTACATTTCTTTGCATCACAGTTCTCTCTCACTTCATTCTCACATCTCATCATCATCACCAAAATTCTTTTTATCATATTCATATTATATTATATTCATAATTCATATTATATTATTATATCTCCTTCTTCACTTATAATCATCAACACCCTGTTCATTTTTACACAATCTCATTTGGGTGCCCATATTCCTTCCAAAAAGTTCATAAAGTTTGGATCTTTATCTCGCCATGGACCGAGATTTCTTTCTCAATGCCGGACTCCACTACGAACCCTCATCACAATTTCCATCATGGAAGTTAATGTCATCAGTTGACCAATCAAATGTTGACAGATTTAACAATTTTGACTCTGTTTTGGCTTCAATGGCACCCTCCCCTGTTTCCAATTCAATTGCAAGTGCAGGGGCAACTCACTATAATTCACAGTTAAATTCATCACCACCACAACAACAAAAGTCAAATTGGCCAATTGTGGATCATTTATTGAAAGAAGCCACACCCAATTTGCGAAACCCGGTCCCGTTTGGACCTAATCTGCCGTCGTTAGCAGGGGATCCTGGGTTTGCTGAACGGGCTGCAAAGTTTTCATGTTTTGGTAGTAAAAGTTTCAATGGCAGAACTAGTCAATTGGGGTTGAATTCAAACACCCCTGATTTGCAGTTTAGATCTACTGTCTCACAAATATCGAAATTGCCACGGGTTTCGAGTAGTCCTTTGTTAAAAATCGATGGATCGGCTATCAAGATTCAAGAAAACAAGGAATTAATGGAACCTCGTACCGAAAATGGGTTGGGTTTTGATAATAAAACCAATTCTAATGAAGAATCCTCTGTTTCTGAGCAAATGGAAATTGATTTAAGGAGTAATAATGATGATTTGAATTCAAGAAAAAGAAAGATTGTATCTTTGAAAGGAAAAGCTAAAGAAATTGCATCACCCATAGTGAAGGTAACAAAAATTAAATAAATTGAGCTTGAATCAGTTAGTTTCTTGATTGACTACTTTGTAAATTGTGATAAAGTTTGAATCTTTATTGTTTTAGGAAGAAGGAAATGATGATTTGAATTCAAAGAAAGTGAAACAAACAGAGGAGGATATAAATGATGAAACAGAGAAGAAATCAAAAGTTCCTGAACCACCAAAAGATTATATTCATGTTAGAGCCAGAAGAGGTCAAGCTACTGATAGTCATAGTCTAGCTGAGAGAGTAAGTTTTTGATTTTAATGTTATTATTTAATTTAAAAAAATCTAGATCTTGAAGTTTAACATGATAATAATGTCACTTTCAGGTCAGGAGAGAGAAAATTAGTGAAAGAATGAAGCTTCTTCAAGATCTTGTTCCAGGATGTAACAAGGTAAATTTTTTATTTTTTTAAGTGTTTTAGGCTACGTTATTTACTAAAAAGTGTTAATTTTCTATATTATATCGTATTTTTCATACTTAAATTAGGGATCAGTTTATTTATAAAAATATGAAGTTTTATGTTGAAAATACTAACTATATAATTAATGCATAAACGTGTCCTTTGAGCTACGTTAAGCATTTTGTTTTTTGTTTTTTTATATCTTTATATTGTTTGCAAAGTGTACTCAAATTTGATTTTGAATATGCAACTAAGAATTAATTGAAACATGTTAATCTGTTCTTAGGTAACCGGAAAAGCGCTTATGCTCGATGAAATAATCAATTACGTTCAATCGTTACAACATCAAGTCGAGGTATATTCATTACATTTACGTATATATATTTATTCACTTGAAATATCAAAACTGTTTATCTGCTTATTAAAACTGCAACTAACCTTGTTATTTGTATTGCAGTTTCTTTCCATGAAATTAGCAACAGTGAATCCAAGACAAGATTTTGATATGAACAGTCACATCTCCAAAGATGTAAGTCAACTCTTTTTTTTCTTCTTTTTCTAATTATAATAAAAACTGTTTTTTTCCTTATTGGGATATTATTAAAATTACCAGATGATTCAATCAAATGGGCATATGTCTCAACAAATGTATCAAATGGAATCGAAGACGTCAGATTTTTATCACCAAAATCCACAAGAAGAAGCAGGACTCTTTGTTGGGTCTGCTCCGATTACCCAATCTCCGGTGGACCCACTGAATCAAGTTCATGGATTCTCACAGACTTTCTCTCAGGTAAACTAAAATTTACATCTAAATCCAAAGTGTACGTCAACTGATAGATACACATCCTGAAATTACGGAGTTTTGATTATATTGAAATAATGAAGTAATATATTCACCATTGAATTTTATTATAATTTTATGTAGTAGCGAATCTAACAATGTTAGTTACTCGAATCACTAGTTACAAACTAAAAATAAAATTATACAAGCTAACTTATTTCAACGTTGTCACTCAAAAAAAATTTAAACTATCCACTAGTGTTACTAGTTAAAAATTCAGGCCCGCCCCTGATTTTATCACAATTGAGTACTTATAGAATACGAGTACTTTATAATGAGAAAAAATTACACGAGACGTCCTGTAGTATAACTCATATTTCATGGGGATTCATAAACTTTTTTTTTTTTAACGTGCGAGTCTCAGTACTTTCTTATGTATATGTTTTCTATACATCACTTTGTAATTTTTCTACTAACACAACAGTTATCAAAGAAAAAATTTACATAAGATAATCCATTATTCGGTTTTGTATTATAGTTTTCCAGATTTGAAGGGGACGATCTTCACAGCATTGTAAAAATGGGTTTTGGAGAAAGTAGAAATCAGTCACCGGAGATGAAAATTGAGTTGTGATCGGCGTAATTCGCTACACTTGATCTGTCAATGGTTGTAAATACAAAGAGTGTTTGGATACTTTTAAGTTTGAATTAGGATTGTTAAACTATTATCTTGCTAATTCTTAGGTCTAATTCTTTTTTCTTTTTATCATTTTGTTAATTGTTAATTTTACTTGTATAACTTGTAATATGTGTTGTACAATAGGCAGATTGTGTGCAGAAGAATTGAAGGTTTTAGGTTTGTAATTCGTAATATAGATATATAAATATATATAACTAGATAAAATTCAACTGGTAGTTGCTGCGGTTGTATTCAACGCGCGGTCGAATTTGAATATATGTTGTTTGGTACCTAATATATTTAATAGGTTGAGTTGTTTGTTGTTCGTTTATGTATATGTATGAAATATAGCCCGAAATATTTAGTATTTTTTTAACGATGTCCGTTTCGCGCATAGTTAGTCCCGTTGTGTTCGTTAGATGTTTTCTAGTTGAACTGTGATTTTGGAAAAATTTAACTCGCACCAAGCGAGAAGATAAAGCCCGTTAAAACTTTGGGTGGAATTATTTTCTATTATTTTAATAAAATTATGTATTTACGCTTTCTATCCCTGAATAAGTGTAAAGTTGAGGGATTGTTGTGTAAATTGAGTCGAATTTGAGGGGCCGTTTGTAGTGTGAACGCAAACTCAAAACGGATTAAACTACATCTACTTTAGTTTTTAGGTAATCCGAGTGAGGTCGCTGCCCCAATACTCATGAAGAAATTGGCAGATGTTTATTTCACAAAGGTTACCGCTTCTACAGAATCCACTTTTTCGTTATCTCCCCGACAATCGGCCTTATGGAAATCGCAGCAGGGTGATCACACCTCTGCTTGGCTAAGGGCAGTCCCTATTTTGGGGTTGGGTCAGATGATGAACGCAAAGACTTACCGATGTGTGTTGTGCTACCGGTTGGGTGTTCCATTGTTCTCTATCTCGATGGCATGCTCTGCCTGTTCAAGGGTTTTTACTGGGGATATTTTCGGAGATCACGCGGTGTCTTGTGCTGGTATGGTGGGTATTAAGCATCGACATAATGTTGTTCGGGATTCCCTTGTTGATGTTTGTTATCGATCTGGGATTTCAGCGAGAAAGGAGGTTGACATTGGGTTGTCTGGAGGGAACGACAGGGCCCTCAGACCTGCAGATGTGTTACTTTATTCCTGGGATTGTGGTCGCGATGTTTGTGTTGACTTGACAGGGTCTTCTCCTTTGACACAGTCTGGGCTTTCTGACTTTGTCCCTGGACGTGCTGTGGTTGATGCGGCTCGTCGGAAGCGGGTCAAGTACGAATCTAGCTGTCAGACGATTGGTTATGGTTTCATTCCTTTCTCATTTTCTTCCCTTGGGGAATTAGAAAAGGATGCTGTTTCTTTGCTAAAGCGGGTTCAGAAGAGTTCGATGGCGCAAGATATTGGTGCCGGTGCTGCTGCTCATATTTTTACTATGATAGGTTTTGCTATTGCTAGAGGTGTGGGGGCCCAGATTGTCTCTAGGCTCCCCACTAATTTTTTGTAAGTTTTAATACTTTTAAGTTTATTATTATTATTATAATAATAATAATAATAATAATAATAATAATAATAATAATAATAATAATAATAATAATAATAATAATAATAATAATAATAATAATAATAATAGATATAGGGATAATAGATATAGAAATTAGCGGTGGAAATTTCCATTTGTTTGTTTTCGTTTCAAACCATGATTTGAACCTTTGTACCTTGTACCTTTGTACGTGTCTTTTCAAGCAATAATATAAAGCTAGAATTTCGTTAGATACGTCTGACGTCTTATCAATAAAAATATGTAATGATTAATTTATTAATTGCTACTCAATTATTGTTCGAAAAAATACATAAAACTTTCAAAAATATATTTATTCTTAGTGTGATGTTTACAATAATAATATACTCCGTATGATATAATGGGTTAAATTACATATATGGAGATCATTGTATTATTCGAAAATGTTCAGATAAACTATTGTATTTGTACTTTGTTCATCTATCATTGAAGTTACTACTAGTTAAACGATACTATAATGTACATCACATGCAAAGAATTATACTACATATAATTTCGTTAAACTCTAGCCAATGTAAAAGAAGAAAATTAATTAATTAACTATGGAATTAATATTTAATTAAAAATCTAAGAATCCCAGGTTGGCATTGGTGAATTATGACTCAACCCACTCCATATATGATACAACGTTACAACATGAAGACTTTTGAAAAAAAAAAAAAAAATAATAAAAAAAATAAATTGGATGTGGTTAAAGAAAAGGCGACTCGGTTGTAGTGGATTTACAGGTAGGAAAAAGATACCCCTTTTAATTTATTAGTAATTTTTATTAGTTTTTTACTTTACATTTAATTATTTTTTATTACTATGATTAGGTAATAAAGGTTATGTAAATAATCATTGAGTTATGCACATAAAGGTTGTAAGGTGGACAGTTAATTAAGACACATCATTAACTTAATATAGCAAGGGTTACTAAAATATACTACATAAATTACGCTAGTTTGCAAAATAGGTTGAAATAAAACTACTCGTACTACACTAAAAAGCTATTATCGCTTTACTAATTAAAAAAATAAAAGTACTCCGTAGAAATATTTTATATGAAAAGTGTGGAATTACACTCTGTAACAACATGTCAAGACATGGTTAATATAATACGGAGTAGTACGAGTTGATTGACTTATTAATAAATTGTTCGGTGACAACCTTGTCCTCCATAAATAAAAAATATATTCGTATTACATAAATATCCCCATAAATTAAAAAATAAATAAATATCTCCATAAAAAGTACGGAGTATATTAACATAAATTATTATCCAATTATGTTGTGCAACGTGTCATTTGAACATGAATTTTAGTTCTTTCCCATTTTAGTTATGTTTCATTTGTTTACCTCATACTCCGTATATTTTTTAAAACACTTTTATAACAATGGAATTCTATATTATATTAAAAAAAATAAACTCTTTAACCACAAATTATAAGTCCCATTTGTCAACCAAGATTAAGAACCTCAATACATCTTTGTTTCTAAATGTTTATAGGGTTATTTTTCGGAAATTTCTTACATATTAGTAAAAATTTCATCGTTGATACCCATTTTCAAGTATTTTCAATGAGGCTGTTCCTATGACACATGTTGCTTTATAATGCAAATGACACATGTTGCGCTATGATGCAAATCCACTCGATGTTGAGGCCGGCCTAAATTAAGGTTGTCCGTAAATTCAATTGTACTAACAAAAGGTTGACACATAAATCTGCTCCTCTTATAGGACAATCATGGTCCAAACAAGTCTGACCACAACCTTGCGCTATGACCAACTTAATTCTGTATATTTAGATTTTTAGATCTAGATCTTGGGAGTACACCTTTATTTATTGTAGAAACAAAAGCATCTCATTTTAAATGTACAAAATGAAAGATTCTAACACTCGTATGTTTAGAAGACCAAACAAAAATTCATGGTTATCAAAATATATCATTTACTGCCTGTTTTTGTTTTTGTTGGTGTTGTCACTTTGTTTGTATAAACAGCTTAAATATAGTGTAGTACTCCTTATATGCTTAAACCATCACTCCATATTTTCACAAGAGGTCATAAGTTTAGCTATCAATATCAGCATATGGGTGATCAGAGGAAAGAGCTAGAAACAATTACAGAATAACCTAGTTAAGCCGTGTACAATTGAGTAAAAATACTCACATGATAAACAAGAACCAAAACATGAAAAACTATATCCAATCATTCCAAGGTCGACTTTGAGAAAGCTTTTGATAGCCTAAATTGGGAATTCCTCCTCGAAATGATGAAGATTATGGGATTCGGGGAGAAATGGAGGAAGTGGATCATGACATGCCTTAGTTCGGCTTCGGTTTCAATTTTGGTTAATGGATTCCCCACCGAGGAATTTAAACTTGAAAGAGGAGTGCGACAAGGAGACCCTCTATCTCCTTTTCTTTTTATTATTGCGGCGGAAGGTTTAAATTGGCTTACAAAAGCCGCGGTTGCGTCTAATTTATTCGTGGGAGTTGAGATTGGTAGGGATAAAATTCCTATTTCACATCTTCAATATGCCGACGATACTATCTTCTTAGGTAAATGGAGTGAGAATAATATCGAAAGTCTTTTGAAATTGTTGAAGTGCTTTGAACTTTCCTCCGGGTTAAAGATTAATTATCATAAAAGTAGTCTCTTCGGGGTTGGGGTGACGCAATCGGAGGTTGAAAACATAGCCTAGTCATTTGGATGCTCGGTGGGTTCCTTTCCATGTGTATATCTTGGCCTCCCCATTGGTGCGAATATGAACAAGAAGATCAATTGGAAACCGGTTGTGGATAAATTTGAGAAAAGGCTTGCGGATTGGAAAGCTCATACGTTGTCATATGGTGGAAGGGTAACACTCATTAACTCGGTCCTAAATAGCTTGCCGTTGTACTTCTTCTCTCTTTTCCGAGCCCCGTCTTCTGTGATCAACAAACTTGAGAGTGTAAGACGTAATTTTTTTTTGGGGCGGGACGGGTGAGGGTTCAAAAATTGCTTGGATTAAATGGGAAAATGTTATTCGACCTTTCGAGGAGGGCGGGCTAAATCTTGGGTCTTTGCGGGCAAAACATATGGCTTTGAAAGGCAAGTGGTGGTGGAGGTTTCATAACGAACCTTCATCATTGTGGGTGAAAGTCATTAAAAGTATTCACGGGGATTCGGGTTCAATTATTTCGGGCGGGGGGCTTTTGTCTTCTTACAATTCTATTTGGAGCAATGTCATTAAAACAGGTTTGGCGATTGATAATCTCGGTATCAGTTTCTCAAGTTCTTTCAGAAGGATTGTCGGGAATGGAAAAAACACATCGTTCTGGTTCGATTCTTGGCTCTCGGACATTCCGCTCAGGTTGCGTTTCCAGCGAATTTTCCAGCTGGATAGTAATCAGGGTGCATCGGTCCACGACAGAATCGGTTGGGACGGGAACAAATGCGAAGGGTATTGGGAATGGGTTCGTCATCCTAGCGGCAGAACTGGGGCAGAATTCGATGAGTTGTTGCGGCTGTTACATGGAGTCCAGGTTGATGCGAGTCGAGTCGATCAGTGGTCTTGGTCATTGAGTCACAATGGTACATTCTTCTCTAATACGCTCTCCAACTTAGTGAGAGAAAAAATTATCTCAAATAGACCGAATGCGGTGGAAACTATGCGTAATAGTTTGGTTCGTAAAAAAGTTGGGGTATTCATTTGGTGGGCGATGAATGGTAGGCTTCCCGTTCGATCGGAACTTGACAAGCGGGGAGTCGATCTTCACTCCGTCCGATGTCCTTTATGTGATGGTGATCTTGAGACAGTTCAACATGTGTTATTCCAATGCCAAAAAGTCATCGGTATTGGGAAAAAGTCTATAAGTGGTTCGGGTTCACGGGTGCGAATGGTAACATGGGTTTCATATAACAACCCTCAATTTTCGACTTCCGATTTTACTAAAATACCTAGAGTTGTTATATACGAATAAATTTAACGTTGACCGAATAAACGTACGCTTAAAATAAATAATATAATTATAAATATTATAAATATTATAAATAAGATTATGATATATAATATAACATAATTACATCAATGAATATATATATAATATTTATATTACTTTTGTTATTTAGTTAATAGTTTATATAATTAACTAAATAATAAATAATATTATAACATTTATAAAACTAATAAAAACTATAAATTAATAATCATAAATTTTAATTTTTATAAAAACTAAATATAATAATAATTTTTATATAAAATTCGTATTTAATAATTAAATAAATATAGAAATAAAATGTTAAATGTTCTTAGAAATATATTAAACAAATTTTTTTTTAGAATTTTATACAAAAAAAAAATCAAAACTATATCTACTTTTAATAAATAAATACAAAAATACAAACTACTTTTTCTTTTAAGATTTACTTTTAATAAAAATACAAACTACTTTTCTTTTAAGATTTACTTTTAATAAAAATACAAACTACTTTTTCTTATTTTAACTTTTAAGATTTACTTTTAATAAAAATATAAAATACTTTTTCTTATTTTAACTTTTAAGATTTTACTTTTAATAAAAATACAAACTACTTTTTCTTATTTTAACTTTTAAGATTTTACTTTTAATAAAAATACAAACTACTTTTTCTTATTTTAACTTTTAATAAAAATACAAACTACTTTTTCTTATTTTAACTTTTAAGGTTATTTTTAATAAAAATACAAAATACTTTTTCTTATTTTAACTTTTAAGATTTTACTTTTAATAAAAATACAAACTACTTTTTCTTATTTTAACTTTTAATAAAAATACAAACTATTTTTTCTTATTTTAACTTTTAAGATTTACTTTTAATAAAAATACAAAATACTTTTTTTTATTTTAACTTTTAAGATTTACTTATTTTATTTTAATTTTTTTTACCTAACATTTTCAACTATAAATACCACATACATTTCTGATTTCAAACTTACACCTTAATCTCTCATTTCTCTCTTAAAGAACTACTTCTAGTTGATATCTCGGTCACTTACTTGATTTACTTTCCTTTCTTGCGTGGAATACTTCAACTGCTATTTAAGGTGAGTTTCATTTGCTCCCTTTTTAATTGCTTTGCAATTTACATTTTTGGGCTGAGAATACATGCGCTGTTTTATAACTGTTTTATGAAATGAATACAAACACTAAAACTGATTTTGCGTGAGTTTCATTTGCTCCTTTTTTAATTGCTTTGCAATTTACATTTTTGGGCTGAGAATACATGCGCTGTTTTATAACTGTTTTATGAAATGAATACAAACACTAAAACTGATTTTGCGTGAGTTTCATTTGCTCCCTTTTTAATTGCTTTGCAATTTACATTTTTGGGCTGAGAATACATGCGCTGTTTTATAAATGTTTTATGAAATGAATACAAACACTAAAACTGATTTTGCGTGAGTTTCATTTGCTCCCCTTTTACTCTTTACATTTTTGGGGCTGAGAATACATGCAAATGTTTTATTAACTGTTTTACAATAATTATATGCGTGAGTTTCATTACTCCCTTTTTATATATATTTTTGGGCTGAGAATACATGCGATGTTTTATAAATGTTTTACGAAATAGGCACAAGTACTAAAACTAATTCCACGTGGGTTAGAATCAAAAATCCCCTAGCTTGGTAACTTTAACTATTGGTTTATGAACTGGTAGGCGCGAATCCTAGAGATAGATCTATCGGGTCTTACACCCCCACCCAGATGTTGTTCTAGTCACTACTAAACTAGAAGAACGGGTGTTTAGTACTTCGAGGTTAACGTAACGCACTTGATTCGGTGCAAATATTATTATAACTCAGGGGTACACACTCTTGTTAAGGCTAGTTACCGGGTGCCCACAACTTATAGAATGCTTTTATACACTTGCTAGTGTACGGATATTTATGAAACTGAAATCTTGTGGCCTATTATTATAACGGAAATGATTGATTTTGATAAACTAATGAACTCACCAACCTTTTTGGTTGACACTTTAAGCATGTTTTGTCTCAGGTGACGAATAAGATGATTGCCATGATTGCTACCTGATGAATTGAATGCTGCTACATGGAGTCTTCATTTCATTACATTTACTTTGCATTAAGACTATTATTATTATTTCAGTTTAAATTTGATGTAAAACTTTTAATGCTTCCGCTGTTTTATTAATAAATGTTTTATTCAAAACGTCTCATATAGAGTCGTTCTCGTTTATACCACTGTGATTTGATATAATTAGTCACAAATACCCCAGGCCCTATTTTGGGGGTGTGACAGATTGGTATCAGAGCAGGTTGTTGTAGAGAACCAGGATTGCATTTTATGTGTGCCTTATACAATTAGGTACCTTAGCAATGTAGGACTACAACTTTCCTTGACCATAGTGCCTTTAATTGTTGCATTTAATTGATAAATGCTACACTATACCTTAGAAACTATACTTAAATCTTAAGATTATGACATACACGATAATGTGAAATTACTCGAACGTCAACGCTACTTAAGGCCTAGGGTGATCCTTGGTACCACTATGGGACGCTTGTGGATTTCGAATGCCAAACTTAGATTTTGGTCGAGAATTCCTGGGTCAACCGGTAATAATTGATCATTCAAGTGACTCGGCGGTGGCATAGATGTTTGGGTATGGTGCATAATATCAAACCTGACTATAGTGATCATACAACACTTAGTCACTTACGCACTTAATAAGTGGTGAACTTATTAAGAACAACTCACTTAGTCATCTATCCTGGTTTTGTGTATTACATATGTATTACATGAAATATTATCCAAGATTTTTAAAACTCCTATAATTCATACTCAAACGTATATAACTCCCTGTTATATCACGTACCTATATGCCTTATGCCTTTATGCATCGGTTTGCGAACCGGGAAATGTCATTGGGTTATCACAGTATACGAATTGAAAGTCTTTAATCGAAAGATTATTAGATTACATACTTATCATTTTATAATCTCGACACGTCATACTGCCATTATTGGAGTATAGACAAATCATATCTTAGCATATCTATTCCCAATAGACCTTGTCTAACACTTTTCCTAAATTTCCTCCGTAAATTACGGAAATCTTTCTGCTATATATACGTATTCAAGGAGACGAATATATCATTCAATATTCAACACCCATTTCATATCAAACCCTATTCCAAACACATAATATGGATTTCTCACCTGATTCCTCAAGTTCTTCTAGCTCCAAAGATAGCGTGACAGGAGCACACCCACCGATCAATTACCGTGATTTCTTTAGAAAATGGGGATGGGTTCGCGAAATACTCACCCTATGGAGAAATGAAGAAGGTACTCCTTATCATGAGCCAAACTTACCACCAAACGTCGGAGTACTCGATCCGCTTACCGGCGAACCTGTTCGCAATACCGTTTTCACTCTTTTCGTAAGGATTTTCCGCCTCGAAGGTCGACTCGATGTAACCAACGACAATATTCGTCCTCTACTCCTGAATTCTAACCAGAAAGGGTTATTAGAAGAAGTTAGAAGACTTCGAACTAAATATCAAGAATTGACAAACCATACAGAGGAATGGGTAGAACAAATCCACAGACTCGAGCGTAAAGTAGAAACCCTGGAGGAAATAGTGCGCGATTTGGTAGCTAGGCTCACACTTACTAACCAAGTACCACAAGCAGCACCAACAGCAGCAGCAGCAGCACCAGCACCACCAGTACTATCAGCATCACCACCAACAGCATCAGCTTCACCACCAACAACATCAGCATCCCACGTCTCAACATCATAATCGGTACCTCAAACATCGACATCATACGCCCATAGATACTAAGGAATATTAGTAATAATGAGTTAAGATGTATTGACTCATTCTTCCTGAAGAATTATATATGTATACTTTATATATATATGGTTTGGAACAATAATAAATCTTTTCGTACTAAACTATTACGTGTGAATCTTAACTAGTATGTACTACTTGGTTAATTCATATCACTAATACGCTATGATGTACATCCTTGCTTAATGACTTAACAATCATTAATCACTGCTTCAGTACAATAAACTCCATTTCATAATAAACTAAGTGTATTATTCAAATGCATGTGTGATTTTACACTCCTATTTTCGATATACTCGAAAATTTCTCGAAAACATCATTTGTGCCTTATGAATTTCACAAGAAATCCACGAGCATCAACATCATATACTGAGGTATATTAATAACAATGAACGATGAAGTATTGATTCATAACTTCATTAAAGAAATATTCCGCGACGATTATGTAATCTCTAAAGTTTTGGAGATTATTTATTCTCGTTTCAATCGTAAATCAAATGAGTTTAATATTATATTAACTTATTAAATCCATAATTACATCTGAAGAAAATATATATGTATGTATATTTTCATAAAGATTGTATTTAAAAATTCTTTTGTACAAACTGTTGATTGTGAAAATATTTTAACAGGTAGGTAATACCCAAGAAATATCTAACATTCACATTAATATATTACATTGTACATTCTTCAAAATCCTTGAAAACATATCGGATTGATAATCAATGATTCAGATCAGTTAACTTTGAGAATGCTGAAGAAGCAGCAAAAGCTGTAGATGGCCTTAATGACCAGAAGCTTGATAATAAAGAATTGTGTGTTGGAAAAGCTCAAAAGAAAATCTGGTATTGAAAAAGGGATTGAGCAAAACATGAAGGAGATCAAGGACAAATCTCAAGGACTAAACCTATAACCAAAGAATCTAGATGATTCAATTTCTGAAGGAAATCACAGAAGATCTTTTTACGCATTCTAAATCCTTACAGAAGAATTTCTTCATTATCCATCGATTTTAGAAATTCTAAAATATCATCGTATCTTTCGTTATAAATATCCTCGATATTTCTAAAGATATCTTCATAACGATTCTTGTCCGCAATTAATTATCTCTTTGCAATATCTTTATTACATCATAAAGGAAAAATGTTTAAGTTTCTATATTCCGTAAAATTTAAATTCAAATTTTGAATGATTTGAAGTAGTGTTGAGAATTGAAGCATGAGTTAGTATAATATAATGACGTCAGGCCAACGTGATTATATTACAGTAAGTCATGCTAAATTTTTAATGGAAGATGATGATTCATAGACTTTATAATCATCATTTGCCATGTTACACGACTCTTACATTCTACTTAATCTCTGAACATATCAAGAAAATATATTCTTGATAGTTCTATCCTCAGTAATTCTGGTAATTTACCAAATCAAATCGTGATATTACGCTTAGAACAGTAGGTCCATTCGAAACTTCATACCTACAAATTCTGGACCATTACTCGCTTTACTTAGAGTCGAGAGGAGAATAAAAAGGTAAAGAGCTCCGACATATAAGGGAAAATATGTAGCCCGATAACGATACCGAAATTACAAACCGTGTATATCAATACGTATTGCAACGTAAAGACATGGGAGAATTAAAAAAACTATAACCCCAAGGTAATAGTAGAAGAAAACAAATTCCTCTGGTGGTAAATGAAAAAGAAGAATGACTGAAATGATAGTCAGAAAAATATTCAGGATAAGAACTGGATGGAGCATTCTCACAATCTTTGGAAGTATGAATTGAGAAAGAAAGTATAGAAGTGGTGAAAATAATGAAACGGAAGAAGCTAATTTATAGCAAAATTCCAAACACAGCAATTGAAGCAATTCACCTCATTTAATCAAAGAAAATTTCAAATTCCTTAATTACCGGAGAATCAAATCTTATGGATTACGAAGATTTCCTTTAATCCCTTGAATTTCGGAAATCAATCGTGACTACGTCAAAAGTTAAGGTGAACATTTAATTTCTCATTCACTCTTTTACAATAGCTTCGTTTATACGCTTCCTATAATCAAATCGTTTTATCCATATTATTCAGTAGTGATAAAACTTTATTTTTTCAACTTATATTCATCATTACAATATTCTTGTTGTAAACAATGATGATCTCTATCAAACTTCATGACTATAATTTTCATGAACTACTCTCTGTTTTGTCTACCCTAATATTGTGACATAAACACTCAAAGTTTTAAATAAGCTCAATACTATTCATAACACATTTCATGTGTTCAGTTTACTAAAATGCTCGTATAACACCATCATCCCTTTTGAGGATAACCTAGTCAAATGACACTCTTATTAATCCTTTAGATAACCTCCGCATTAATGATAAAATGCACTTTATAGAAGAACGTGTAAGAAATTAGGGTTCGTATTATTTAAATGCATGAAACAGAACAATATTCTATCCGTTGGAATTCACGAAAGGCCCCGAACCTACCTGGGAACGTGAAGAGCAGATAAAACGTAAATATCCTCGTCTAGGTACGAACAACGCCGATTAATGGCAAAAACTAAATTTCGGGACGAAATTTATTTTAACGGGTAGGTACTATAACAACCCTCACTTTTCGACTTCCGATTTTACTAAAATACCTAGAGTTGTTATATACGAATAAATTTAACGTTGACCGAATAAACGTACGCTTAAAATAAATAATATAATTATAAATATTATAAATAAGATTATGATATATAATATAACATAATTACATCAATGAATATATATATAATATTTATATTACTTTTGTTATTTAGTTAATAGTTTATATAATTAACTAAATAATAAATAATATTATAACATTTATAAAACTAATAAAAACTATAAATTAATAATCATAAATTTTAATTTTTATAAAAACTAAATATAATAATAATTTTTATATAAAATTCGTATTTAATAATTAAACAAATATAGAAATAAAATGTTAAATGTTCTTAGAAATATATTAAACAAATTTTTTTTAGAATTTTATACAAAAAAAAAATCAAAACTATATCTACTTTTAATAAATAAATACAAAAATACAAACTACTTTTTCTTTTAAGATTTACTTTTAATAAAAATACAAACTACTTTTCTTTTAAGATTTACTTTTAATAAAAATACAAACTACTTTTTCTTATTTTAACTTTTAAGATTTACTTTTAATAAAAATACAAAATACTTTTTCTTATTTTAACTTTTAAGATTTTACTTTTAATAAAAATACAAACTACTTTTTCTTATTTTAACTTTTAAGATTTTACTTTTAATAAAAATACAAACTACTTTTACTTATTTTAACTTTTAATAAAAATACAAACTACTTTTTCTTATTTTAACTTTTAAGATTATTTTTAATAAAAATACAAAATACTTTTTCTTATTTTAACTTTTAAGATTTTACTTTTAATAAAAATACAAACTACTTTTTCTTATTTTAACTTTTAATAAAAATACAAACTATTTTTTCTTATTTTAACTTTTAAGATTTACTTTTAATAAAAATACAAAATACTTTTTTTTATTTTAACTTTTAAGATTTACTTATTTTATTTTAATTTTTTTTTACCTAACATTTTCAACTATAAATACCACATACATTTCTCATTTCAAACTTACACCTTAATCTCTCATTTCTCTCTTAAAGAACTACTTCTAGTTGATATCTCGGTCACTTACTTGCTTTACTTTCCTTTCTTGCGTGGAATACTTCAACTGCTATTTAAGGTGGGTTTCATTTGCTCCCTTTTTAATTGCTTTGCAATTTACATTTTTGGGCTGAGAATACATGCGCTGTTTTATAACTGTTTTATGAAATGAATACAAACACTAAAACTGATTTTGCGTGAGTTTCATTTGCTCCTTTTTTAATTGCTTTGCAATTTACATTTTTGGGCTGAGAATACATGCGCTGTTTTATAACTGTTTTATGAAATGAATACAAACACTAAAACTGATTTTGCGTGAGTTTCATTTGCTCCCTTTTTAATTGCTTTGCAATTTACATTTTTGGGCTGAGAATACATGCGCTGTTTTATAAATGTTTTATGAAATGAATACAAACACTAAAACTGATTTTGCGTGAGTTTCATTTGCTCCCCTTTTACTCTTTACATTTTTGGGGCTGAGAATACATGCAAATGTTTTATTAACTGTTTTACAATAATTATATGCGTGAGTTTCATTACTCCCTTTTTATATATATTTTTGGGCTGAGAATACATGCGATGTTTTATAAATGTTTTACGAAATAGGCACAAGTACTAAAACTAATTCCACGTGGGTTAGAATCAAAAATCCCCTAGCTTGGTAACTTTAACTATTGGTTTATGAACTGGTAGGCGCGAATCCTAGAGATAGATCTATCGGGTCTTACACCCCCACCCAGATGTTGTTCTAGTCACTACTAAACTAGAAGAACGGGTGTTTAGTACTTCGAGGTTAACGTAACGCACTTGATTCGGTGCAAATATTATTATAACTCAGGGGTACACACTCTTGTTAAGGCTAGTTACCGGGTGCCCACAACTTATAGAATGCTTTTATACACTTGCTAGTGTACGGATATTTATGAAACTGAAATCTTGTGGCCTATTATTATAACGGAAATGATTGATTTTGATAAACTAATGAACTCACCAACCTTTTTGGTTGACACTTTAAGCATGTTTTGTCTCAGGTGACGAATAAGATGATTGCCATGATTGCTACCTGATGAATTGAATGCTGCTACATGGAGTCTTCATTTCATTACATTTACTTTGCATTAAGACTATTATTATTATTTCAGTTTAAATTTGATGTAAAACTTTTAATGCTTCCGCTGTTTTATTAATAAATGCTTTATTCAAAATGTCTCATATAGAGTCATTCTCATTTATACAACTGTGATTTGATATAATTAGTCACAAATACCCTAGGCCCTATTTTGGGGGTGTGACATTTCACAAACACTTTCCGAGGCCATGTGTAACGACCCGACTTTTTCGACTTGATTTTATGCTTTGTATTTTAGCGAAACTGCATTTTTGTGCATACTGTGTTACTTTATACTCTGGAAACTTGATATACGTGGTTTACTTCCATTTATATGTTAAAACGTGCCTTAGAGTACGTAGGATACTTAACTTGATCACCAGATGCCTTTATAACCGTTAGTGTTATTTGACGTTTCGAATAAACCGCGAACTGCACGCACATTTAACTTTTGTCATAATCGGAATATTATGACTGCGAAATATTAATTATTATTTTATAATAATAATTACCTGGGTTTTTGGATGCTTAATTACGCGTAGTAAATTAATTACGCACAATAGTTAGTCTTGTTAGACTTTTTACCTTGTTGGACTTAATCCCACCCTACACTAGCTAGTGGCCCAATTAATTAGCCCAAGTATTATTTACTAGTGACCGATAATAAATAAAATAAATGCCCATTTAATTATATGAGTCATACTAGCATTTGGATAAGGATTATCCATAATGTTACATGGGATCCTAGCATAAGTACACACTTTAGACAACCACTAACCAAAAAGAAAAATGGTGTCCCCTCCCCTCCCCCTTGAAAATCACGGCCATGAGGCCTTCCATGTCACCAATCCTTGTCAAATTTTGCCTATAAATACTAGCCATTTTCCTCTCATTCAACACTTGCTCTCATTTTGATTTTCACACACACTTGCTCTCTTCTTTCCTTCCTTTCTAGTATTTCTTGTAAGTTTACTTTTCTTCTTCTTTTTCTTTTCTATTTCGTGGCATATCATCATCATTATATGGAGATCAAGTTCTTTAACTTTGATCTTGATTATATCTTGTTGATTCAAGCACGAATCCTTCAAGAACATGGAAGATTCAAGCTTTCTAGCTTTGAATCTTCACCAACTTTGTAGATCTACTTCTTTTATGCTTTAATCTTGTTATTTTGTGATAAAGATTCAAACTTTTGTTTGTAATCTTCATGTATCTTCAAGATCCAAGCTTTATGCTTCAAGATCTTCAAGAACAATCAAGATTCAAGCTTTCTAGCTTGATTCTTCATATCTTTTTGATTGAATCTAAGTTTTCTAACTTATGATCTTGTTATTTTGTTAAAAAGATTCAAACTTGTGTTTGTTATCTTCATTTAACTTAAAGATCCAAGCTTTATGCTTCAAGATCTTCAAGAACATCAAAGGTTCAAGCTTTCTAGCTTTGCAACCTTGTAACTTGTGTGAAAAGGATCCAAGCTCTCTAGCTTAGGGTTCCATCACCTCATTTGACTTAGATTGTGCTCATACTTGTTTGATTGATGTAAAGTTTGTAGCTTTAGTTGTAAATGTGACTTGTAATTGTGTTAAGACTAAGGATATGATGTAACCTTGGTTCATCATCCATCTAAGACTCATAAATGAGTTGTGTTCTTACTTGGTCATAACATGTTGTGTATTGATGGTTTAATCTTAGTCAAAGTGATGCTAACCCATCAACGAGTTGTACCTTTGAAATTTACAAGCATCAAGGATGAGAACCTTGATGAGCATCAAGCACCAAGAACCCGACTGGAGCACTTGTCCACTGATTTTCGTATCTGATCAGGCCACCTGAGCTACTGGAAGGTTTATTTTCAGTTAGTTCGATTCGAGTAGATGATTTTCCGTTTAGGCCTCGTTTTAATCCGAGTTACGGTTTAGGATTTATGGCCCTCCGAGAGTCACTACACCCTATTAACGTTGTGCTGAAATTTCTGACCTACTCGCACTTAAACCGTCGCCACGGTCAAACAAAGATGAGTTAGGTTCTGAAAATTGGTCAGAGGTTAGGGGACTCATATACGGAGCCATAGCCACTGACTATGAGTCTTTTCGATTTACGTAGAGGTCGTAGCAGCTGACCGAAATCAGCCTATTGTTTCGATCTCTATTCTCGTCGAACTTACTTAGTTTTTATGATGATGAATGATGATGATGATGACACTTAAACTTATTTTATGCACTATTAGAACTTATAAGGACAACCTACTGACCTAGTAACCTTTGATTTAGGTTGATGACCTTTCGGACCGACTTACTACTTGAAAGGATCCGTTCATATACATTATAAACGATTCACAATAGTTGATTACATCGCGAGGTATTTGACCTCTATTTGATACGTTTTACAAACATTGCATTCGTTTTTAAAAGACAAACTTTCTTTACATCAAAAATTGACGGCATGCATACCATTTCATATTACATCCAACTATAATTGACTTAATATTAATCTTGATGAACTCAACGACTCGAATGCAACGTCTTTCAAAGTATGTCATGAATGACTCCAACTAATATCCTTAAAATGAGCTAATGCACAGCGGAAGATTTCTTTAATACCTGAGAATAAACATGCTTTAAAGTGTCAACCAAAAGGTTGGTGAGTTCATTAGTTTATCATAATCAATCATTTCCGTAATAGTAATAGACCACAAGATTTCAGTTTCTATAAATATCCGTACACTCGCGAGTGTATAAAAGTATTCTATAATTTGTAGGCACCCGGTAACAAGCCTTAACGTTCATGTTTTACCCTCTGAAGTACACCAGATCAGGTGTGTTTAAAATAACCTCGAAGTACTAAAGCATCCCATAGTCAGGATGGGGTTTGTCAGGCCCAATAGATCTATCTTTAGGATTCGCGCCTACCGTACGTAGACAAGTAGTTTAATGTTACCAAGCTAAGGGTATATTTCTGGTTTAAACCCACATAGAATTAGTTTTAGTACTTGTGCCTATTTCGTAAAACATTTATAAAACAGCGCATGTATTCTCAGCCCAAAAATATATATAAAAAGGGAGTAATGAAACTCACCATACTGTATTTCGTAGTAAAAATACATATAACGTCATTTAACAAGTGCAAGGTTGGCCTCGGATTCACGAACCTATATTAATTATATATATTTATATGTTGGTCAATATTTGTCTAACAATTTTTGGTCAAGTCATAGTGTACCACAATCCTAATGCTCGAGACTAATATGCAAAAGTCAACAAAAGTCAACTTAACCCAAAATGACATCTAAAATTTATACGTGTTTATTATATAACTTAACTATAGTCATTTTATATATTTAAATATATTTATTAGATTTTATAATAATAAAAGTCATTTATTAATAAAAATTTATATTAACGTTTATATATGATAAAATATAATTTTATATATCTTAAGTAGTAAAATTTATAAAGTTCACTTAATATCGTAAAACTATAGTGGTAAGTATTATTAATGTAATTATATTACGCGTGGTGAAAAATATCTTTGTATCCCCTATTTATTTGATAAAATAATATTGATCATAATAATAATAAGTAAAAGTTGTATTATTTTGTAATAATAATTATTATTATTCTATAAAAAAAATAACAATATTTATATTTACTAAAAATGTTATTATGATAAAATGATAATACTAACATAATAGTAATAATGATATTTTATAATAACAATGATATTTCTATTAAAATAATAACGACGATAGTATTAATAATCATTTTAACAATAATACTAAAATTCAGTTGACTATAACTTCTAATCCGTTCATCGAAACCATTCGATATCTAAATAAAAAGTTCTTAATTTTTCGCTAGCTTTCCAATGACATGCATATCATATACCCTATCTCAGAAGCATATGTATCTAATTCAGGATTCAACAAACCTATCTAAGGACAATATCGAATGTACAAGCATGCATAATCCTATATACTCGAGCACTAGTCAGGGATACACTATTGAAATATAAAAGTTAAGTTATGAGTGCTCACGTATCAATATTGAGATTCAATATTGCAGGAAAGTACGTAGACGAAACGAAAATGATAAACGTTAGGTTGACCTCACGAGCAATACCCTCGATCAATACCCATAACCTCCATAGCTATAACCCATAATTTCCTTAGCTCTATCCCGTTTGAAAACTTATTTTAAAATCGTCTGAATATAACTCCGTCGTAGTATTTTATGTATACTAATAATATCTTGAAATAATACAAAGAAAATATATATGTGTAATTCGATTGAGAGAGTTTAGAGAAATATATTTTCAAGTTTCTATGAAATAATAAAACCTATTGAATTCTATTTATAATAGATTTTTAAATTATTAAAGTGAATTATTAAAGTATGAATTATTAAAGTGAATTATTAAATTATGAATTATTAAAGTGAATTATTAAAGTATGAATTATTAAAGTGAATTATTAAAGTATGAATTATTAAAGTTAAAGTAAAGTAAAAGTAAAGTAAAGGTAAAGTTAAAGTATAGTAAAAATATAAAACTATGTACGTATAATACGCGTATAAATATATATAATATTAATTTAAATCGTTATATATATTTGATAAAATAAAATATAAATATCGTTATTTTATCATACTAGTTAAGTAATGAGTGGTCAAAAAGAATAGATTTCTTAAATCACAGTGGACCTCATAACATATGCCCGTAATCATATCATAATGTATCTGATAATTCAATCATTTGATATTATCTCTTAATTCTGTCAATAAATATATCGAAACAAATACGTTCATGTAAAGTATCATATATCTAATACTTTGTTAATGTTTTCAGTTAATATTATATATTATATATACATATCTATATACACATAATTGTTCGTGAATCGTCGAACACGGTCAAAGGATAATTGATTACATGAATGTAGTTCCAAACTTTTTGAGATTCAACATTACAAATTCTGCTTATCGTGTCGGAAACATATAAAGGTTAAGTTTAAATTTGGTCGGAAATTTTCGGGTCGTCACAGTACCTACCCGTTAAAGAAATTTCGTCCCGAAATTTGATCGAGGTCGTCATGGCTAACTATAAAAATGTTTTCATGACGAATATGAGTTGATAAATAGAGTTTTATCATCATTGAGTAATATAGATAAAACAATTTGATTACGCGAAGAGTATAAGTGAAGCTATCGCAAGATAGTGAAATGAGTAAACGTATATTTATTTTAACCGATGACGTAGTTATGATTGATTTCCAGAATTCATTGGATTTAAAGAAAATCTTTGCAATAAGATTTGGTTCTTCGGCGATTAAGAAAATCATGACCTTCTTTGATTAAATGCGATAATCTGTCTCGATTTCTCTGTCTGATATTTTACTATAAATCCACCCCCTTCGTTTCTTTATTTCCACAGCTCATACCTTCTAGTCTTTCTCCTCAATTCATACTTTAAAGCATTCGTTAATATGCTTCATCCAGTATTGATTCTTGATATACTCTTAACTTTCATATCTGTCATTCTTCTTTTTCATCTACCACCGGAGGAAGTTATTTTCTTCTACCATTACCTTGGGGTTATTGTGTTTTTCATTCTCCCGTGTCTTTATATTGCTATACGCATTGATATACACGGTTTGTAATTTCGAGGTTGTTATCGGGCTTTATATTCTCCATTATATTTCGGAGCTTCATGCTTTCATTTTCTCTTCCCAGCCTTAAGTCAAGCGGATAATGGTCCAGAATTCGTAGATATGAATTTTTGGATGAACATAGTTAATGTTCCAAGAAGAAAATTGTAATGGCATGATCTTAATTTGGTAACTTACCAGAATATCTGAAAATATAGAGCTATCAAGATGATATGTTCTTAATATGTTTGGAAATTGGGTAGAATGTAAGAGTCGTGTAAATAGTACATGATGATGGTATGTTCTATGAATCATCACATTCCATTAGAAACTCAGCATGACTTACTGTAATATAATCACGTTGATCAAGTGTCATTATATTATACTAACTCATGTTTCAGTTCCCAACACTGCTTTAAAAACATTCCTATTTTAAATTCGAATTTTTTTTCTTCTTCAGAATTTAGAAACTAACACAGTTTCTTTTTATGTTGTAACGCAGATATTGCGAAGAGATAAAAGATTTTGGATAAGAATAGTTGTGAAAATATCTTCAGGAATATCGAAGATATTTATAATAAAAGATACGATAATATCTTAGAATTCTTAACATAGATGGATGATGAAGAAGATTTGTCTGTGAAGGTTTAGAATAAGAAGTAAGGTGTTTGCTAACGATTTCAGTAGACACTGAAACATTTGGATCCTTTGAAGGCAGGTTTAGTCTTTGTGATTTGTCCACAGCCTCCTTCATGGTCTGCTCAATCCATTTTCCAGTTTCAAACCTTCTCTTTTTCTCAACTTTTCCACCATACTATTCTTTATCATCAAACTTTTGACTGTTAAAGTCGTTTACAGTTTTTGCTGCTTCATCAGCATTTTTCCAATTTCGGAGAACTAGTTCATAGTTTGGGATGTTTTTCAGAAAATTCACATTCGAAGTATGTAAGTCTAGGAGATAGACGTTATATGTATACATATAACTTTTAACGTAAAATTGTCGTGAAATTCAAAATACTGATTGCTAATTCCCAGTAGTTGGTGTGACAATTATTGTTACAGGATGTAGGTGAGTACATGATGGGGTTTTAATGAATAAGTATAGTGGATTTTCGAAGAGGCTTAAGTCGAAGGTTAATGAAGTTGTTGATAAGTTTACTGCTAATGGGACGAGATATGAAAGGTTCCCCGGTAACCATGATGAAGGGTTTATTCGTATAAACAAATGAAGGTGATTTGCTGGAGCTGTGACAAAACTGTCTATTTTGGAAAGAGATTGAAAAATTATATTTGGTAATAAATATCAAAGGATCTGACATGGATACATGTTAAACTATAACTTTGGTTTCGAGAGCTTTTCAGGTGCATGACAGTGGGTAATGTGTGGTTGGATAATCATCTCGCATGTCTTTAGGAATTTCGAAGTGTTTGAACACATATTGTAATTGTTAATATACATATGATGTTCTAAGATTTTGAATGATACAAATATTTTTGTGAGTTCCATGAATAGAAATGAGGTTTTAGGACAGTTTTGAAGTCAAAGTATAGTTTTGAAAGATGTAGGAATCTAAGAGTGATGATTTCGGTTATATCTTGAATGGAATTCTGAGATTTTAAAATCAGAATATGTAATTAGATTTTGAATGAGTATGGTTGTTTTGATTTCTATAAAAGAATGTATATTGTTGTGAAAGTAGGGAGTATAATGGATGACTTGCTGAATCAGATTCGAAGAATGTAACATATTAATTGTGAATTTATATATCTCTCGGGTATTACCTACCCGTTAAAAAAAAATTCACAATAAATATTTTGTACAAAAGAATTTTATTACAGTCTTTATGGAAATATATATGTGTATATTTCTTCAGATGTAATATAGATTTAATGAGTTAATATTAAATTAAACTCATTTGATTTATGGTTAAGGCTAGGATAGATAATTTCTAAACTTTAGAAATTACATAATCGCCGTAGAATGTTTCCCCAATGAAGTTATGAATCAATACTTAATCGTTGTGGTATTCCTTGGTATCTACATGGCGTATGACATCGATGCTCGTGGGACAGATTGTGAAGTTGAGGTTTGCGATGCGGTTGTTGTTGGTGGTGGTAATGGTACTGTTGATGTTGTTGATGGTGGTACCGGTTATGTTGCTGGTGCTGCTGCTGGTGTTTGTAACCTTTGCACCATATTCTCCAAAGCCACTACCCGAGCGCGAAGCTCGTTGACTTCTTCTATTACACCGGGGTGATTGTCGGTTCGGACGAGCGGATAAATAAGATCTAGAATTTGGTGTAGTATATAATCATGACGAGATACTCTGGAAATGAGAGAGAAAATGGTGTTTCGGACAGGTTCGCCAGTAAGTGCTTCAGGTTCATTGCCAAGAGGGCAATGTGGTGGATGAAAGGGATCACCTTCTTCTTGTCTCCAATGGTTAAGTAGATTACGAACCCATCCCCAATTCATCCAGAATGGATGATGGCTAATTGGTTGATCCATTCTGGTCACGCTGCTTTCGGAGCTCATGTTGAAATCCATATCGGCATAGCTGTCGGAATCCGAGGAACTCAAACTGGTTGAGGGATCCATCTTGTATGATCAGGGAAAGAATTTTTTTGTATGAAATAGATTGTAGAATTAAGATTTGGTATTCTTCAATACATAATTTACATATGTATATAAAATACCAAAATCTCATAAATTACGGAGGAATCTTTGAAAGATGTCAGTCAAAGTTCACAGTAACAGATATGCTAAGATAAGAATTCGTCTATACACTATTATGCAATAAATGTAGGAAAACGCGTCTAGACTTAAGAATGATAAGCATGTAATTTCCTAAGGGTGGTAAGTAGATGATTTCAGACTAAAAATGATAAGCAAAACTTTTGACATGCAGACACGGTCGAAGTCCAGACTCACTGATGCATCTTAACAACTATCAGTTAGACACACTAATGCAAGACCTGGTTCGCTAAGACCACCGCTCTGATACCAACTGAAAGGATCCGTTCATATACATTATAAACGATTCACAATAGTTGATTACATCACGAGGTATTTGACCTCTATATGATACGTTTTGCAAACATTGCATTCGTTTTTAAAAGACAAACTTTCTTTACATCAAAAATTGATGGCATGCATACCACTTCATATTACATCCAACTATAATTGACTTAATATTAATCTTGATGAACTCAACGACTCGAATGCAACGTCTTTCAAAGTATGTCATGAATGACTCCAAGTAATATCCTTAAAATGAGCTAATGCACAGCGGAAGATTTCTTTAATACATGAGAATAAACATGCTTTAAAGTGTCAACCAAAAGGTTGGTGAGTTCATTAGTTTATCATAATCAATCATTTCCGTAATAGTAATAGACCACAAAATTTCAGTTTCTATAAATATCCGTACACTCGCGAGTGTATAAAAGTATTCTATAATTTGTAGGCACCCGGTAACAAGCCTTAACGTTCATGTTTTACCCTCTGAAGTACACCAGATCAGGTGTGTTTAAAATAACCTCGAAGTACTAAAGCATCCCATAGTAAGGATGGGGTTTGTCAGGCCCAATAGATCTATCTTTAGGATTCGCGCCTACCGTACATAGACAAGTAGTTTAATGTTACCAAGCTAAGGGTATATTTCTGGTTTAAACCCACATAGAATTAGTTTTAGTACTTGTGCCTATTTCGTAAAACATTTATAAAACAGCGCATGTATTCTCAGCCCAAAAATATATATAAAAAGGGAGTAATGAAACTCACCATACTGTATTTCGTAGTAAAAATACATATAACGTCATTTAACAAGTGCAAGGTTGGCCTCGGATTCACGAACCTATATTAATTATATATATTTATATGTTGGTCAATATTTGTCTAACAATTTTTGGTCAAGTCATAGTGTACCACAATCCTAATGCTCGAGACTAATATGCAAAAGTCAACAAAAGTCAACTTAACCCAAAATGACTTCTAAAATTTATACGTGTTTATTATATAACATAACTATAGTCATTTTATATATTTAAATATATTTATTAGATTTTATAATAATAAAAGTCATTTATTAATAAAAATTTATATTAATGTTTATATATGATAAAATATACTTTTATATATCTTAAGTAGTAAAATTTATAAAGTTCACTTAATATCGTAAAACTATAGTGGTAAGTATTATTAATGTAATTATATTACGCGTGGTAAAAAATATCTTTGTATCCCCTTTTTATTTGATAAAATAATATTGATCATAATAATAATAAGTAAAAGTTGTATTATTTTGTAATAATAATTATTATTATTCTATAAAAAAATAACAATATTTATATTTACTAAAAATATTATTATGATAAAATGATAATACTAACATAATAGTAATAATGATATTTTATAATAACAATGATATTTCTATTAAAATAATAACGACGATAGTATTAATAATCATTTTAACAATAATACTAAAATTCAGTTGACTATAACTTCTAATCCGTTCATCGAAACCATTCGATATCTAAATGAAAAGTTCTTAATTTTTCGCTAGCTTTCCAATGACATGCATATCATATACCCTATCTCAGTAGCATATGTATCTAATTCAGGATTCAACAAACCTATCTAAGGACAATATCGAATGTACAAGCATGCATAATCCTATATACTCGAGCACTAGTCAGGGATACACTATTGAAATATAAAAGTTAAGTTATGAGTGCTCACGTATCAATATTGAGATTCAATATTGCAGGAAAGTACGTAGACGAAACGAAAATGATAAACGTTAGGTTGACCTCACGAGCAATACCCTCGATCAATACCCATAACCTCCATAGCTATAACCCATAATTTCCTTAGCTCTATCCCGTTTGAAAACTTATTTTAAAATCGTCTGAATATAACTCCGTCGTAGTATTTTATGTATACTAATAATATCTTGAAATAATACAAAGAAAATATATATGTGTAATTCGATTGAGAGAGTTTAGAGAAATATATTTTCAAGTTTCTATGAAATAATAAAACCTATTGAATTCTATTTATAATAGATTTTTAAATTATTAAAGTGAATTATTAAAGTATGAATTATTAAAGTGAATTATTAAAGTATGAATTATTAAAGTGAATTATTAAAGTATGAATTATTAAAGTGAATTATTAAAGTATGAATTATTAAAGTTAAAGTAAAGTAAAAGTAAAGTAAAGGTAAAGTTAAAGTATAGTAAAAATATAAAACTATGTACGTATAATACGCGTATAAATATATATAATATTAATTTAAATCGTTATATATATTTGATAAAATAAAATATAAATATCGTTATTTTATCATACTAGTTAAGTAATGAGTGGTCAAAAAGAATAGATTTCTTAAATCACAGTGGACCACATAACATAGGCCCGTAATCATATCATAATGTATCTGATAATTCAATCATTTGATATTATCTCTTAATTCTGTCAATAAATATATCGAAACAAATACGTTCATGTAAAGTATCATATATCTAATACTTTGTTAATGTTTTCAGTTAATATTATATATTATATATACATATCTATATACACATAATTGTTCGTGAATCGTCGAACACGGTCAAAGGATAATTGATTACATGAATGTAGTTCCAAACTTTTTGAGATTCAACATTACAAATTCTGCTTATCGTGTCGGAAACATATAAAGGTTAAGTTTAAATTTGGTCTGAAATTTTCGGGTCGTCACAGTACCTACCCGTTAAAGAAATTTCGTCCCGAAATTTGATCGAGGTCGTCATGGCTAACTATAAAAATGTTTTCATGACGAATATGAGTTGATAAATAGAGTTTTATCATCATTGAGTAATATAGATAAAACAATTTGATTACGCGAAGAGTATAAGTGAAGCTATCGCAAGATAGTGAAATGAGTAAACGTATATTTATTTTAACCGATGACGTAGTTATGATTGATTTCTAGAATTCATTGGATTTAAAGAAAATCTTTGCAATAAGATTTGGTTCTTCGGCGATTAAGAAAATCATGACCTTCTTTGATTAAATGCGATAATCTGTCTCGATTTCTCTGTCTGATATTTTACTATAAATCCACCCCCTTCGTTTCTTTATTTCCACAGCTCACACCTTCTAGTCTTTCTCCCCAATTCATACTTTAAAGCATTCGTTAATATGCTTCATCCAGTATTGATTCTTGATATACTCTTAACTTTCATATCTGTCATTCTTCTTTTTCATCTACCACCGGAGGAAGTTATTTTCTTCTACCATTACCTTGGGGTTATTGTGTTTTTCATTCTCCCGTGTCTTTATATTCCTATACGCATTGATATACACGGTTTGTAATTTCGAGGTTGTTATCGGGCTTTATATTCTCCATTATATTTCGGAGCTTCATGCTTTCATTTTCTCTTCCCAGCCTTAAGTCAAGCGGATAATGGTCCAGAATTCGTAGATATGAATTTTTGGATGAACATAGTTAATGTTCCAAGAAGAAAATCGTAATGGCACGATCTTAATTTGGCAACTTACCAGAATATCTGAAAATATAGAGCTATCAAGATGATATGTTCTTAATATGTTTGGAAATTGGGTAGAATGTAAGAGTCGTGTAAATAGTACATGATGACGGTATGTTCTATGAATCATCACGTTCCATTAGAAACTCAGCATGACTTACTGTAATATAATCACGTTGATCAAGTGTCATTATATTATACTAACTCATGTTTCAGTTCCCAACACTGCTTTAAAAACATTCCTATTTTAAATTCGAATTTTTTTTTCTTCTTCAGAATTTAGAAACTAACACAGTTTCTTTTTATGTTGTAACGTAGATATTGCAAAGAGATAAAAGATTTTGGATAAGAATAGTTGTGAAAATATCTTCAGGAATATCGAAGATATTTATAATAAAAGATACGATAACATTCGTGTTGACTTTTTAAGCGTGTATTTCTCAGGTGCCTAGAGGTTTATTGCTTCCGTTGTTAGACTTGTTGTCATGCTGTTATTGAATTACTTTTAAGGGCCTGCTGTATTAGTTATCCGCTACATTACTAGAGATGTCTAAATCATGAAACTTTTCTTTTGCATTCGTAGTTTATGTTAATTTCAAACAATGGCTTTGTAACGACCTTAGGGTCAAATAATTATGTTTATTCTCCTATTCGTAGGATGCACGCTATCTTTTGTAAAATGTTATCTTTTATTGAATGCAAACTAGTTTTCAAACAGCATATAGTGTTTGACCTTGTGATGATCCTGTTGTTGATGATCCGTACACGATAGTTTTGTACGGGGCGTCACAGTTGGTATCAGAGCATTGGTTGTAGGGAATTAGGTTGCATTAGTGAGTCTAGACCGACCCGAGTAGGATTCACTAATAGGACTAATCTACAACTTGCTCGTTTACTTGTTACTGCTTACTACTGCTGCATGTTACTGCTTACTTATACTGCCATATGATCTGCTGCATGCTACTGCTTACTCTTACTGCTATGTGAACTCGCTGTATGCTATTGCTTATCCTCGCTACTGCATACTACTATCTGCTTTCGATTGCATGTTACTTCTGTTTAGTACTGTTAATACTGCCATGCTATATACTGATGTAGATGATCTAGGTTGCTGTAGTGCCTAATTACGTGCTTGCTTCATGCCTGCTATTCGCTGTACCGACTTGGAAAACTTACCTTTCTTAGTTCAGATGTTTTTCTGAACCCTTTTCCCACACGTCTAACCCTAAGGATTGGTATTGTAATCCACCTGTTACTATCGTTCCACCGTTCTGGAGATTGAATCGATTCTTCACGCAATCTAGGAGGAGTACCCCTCGGATTACACGCCCACTAAAGTCGATCCTTGGAGGAGGAGATATTGGAGGATTTGTCAGAGTAACCGCACCCCGAGCACACTCTAAATAGCCACGTACGACGTGTGAACATTTGAAGGTTGTTCAGTTCCCGCAAGATGGCTCGTATCTCGTACACTTTCATGACCGTCACTTATCTCTTTCGTTCTTCACCACTACTCGACGATCTAACGACATTTCTGGATTTAGTACCCTAACACTCTTAGGCATTGGGGAAGTCGGGAGGACATCTCCTTTCATAAGGTCAGAGTGCCTTCTACTGATGCTCAGCCATACCCAAAGACTTGGGAGTCGCCTCAAGACATATCGTATTACTACTTGCTACACATACAACTCGACGAAGACCCAGATTGAATTTCTAGAAAGGAACCTAACGACGTTACCTGAACCTGAACATTTTGAAGAAATTTCGGGACATTTAGGCATTGGTGCATGACCTACAGAACTTACGCACCCACACCGAAAAACCGTGAGATTAATTATGTAGATTTTGTTTTGAGATAGCATAGATAAAGCACCGTTGGATGAAATTGAGTAGAACTGGAAGTGATCACGTTACATTGACCATATGGAGTGATATTGGAATGAACGTATGATTTAGTATAATATAATGACGCCAGGCCAGCGTAATTATATTGAAGTGAATCATGCAGAAGTCCCAATGTTACTACATAAGGAATATGAAGCGATTTAAAGGAAATTTTGGTAGGAACCACTTGAGTATACGCATTATGGTCTGATAAAGGCAGGAATAACTACTTAGTCTAGATACTGTACGAGAAGGGCCTGGACTGCAGAATTGATAACCCGAAAATTTGTTATAGATATAGACACCCTGGATACTTAAGGAAAAATTTCTCAAATAGGAAAAACTTTGGACTCACATACGATAGAGCAATCGTTATCTCAGCTATGGAGACTCGCATGGATCCTGATTTTAGTTAGGGTACGTTTCTTCACAACGATTTATCATCTCAAAATTATTTAATACTAGAGTGATAGAAACCTTATATCTAAGAATCCTAGTGTGATGACTAATAAGCCATTAACAACCATGAGAGTTAAGTATTCTATAGGACAAGCTAATGGTAAGTTGGCAGAGATAGAGGAGTAATTTAAGATAGTACCTTAAAAATTAACAGGTGGGTCATTTGGAGATGACCTCATGCCAACAAAACTTGGAAGTTTTATAGTAGTAGTTGGAAATGATTAGTTACCTGCGCACAAGCAGATGTTATTTGAGAAGGTTGATAAAAATTTTCACGGCAGTATAATAGAGTTGGTTGGAATGGACCTTAAGATTAACCTAATACTCATCGAGTTAGGAAGCTTTGAGGAAATAGTTGGAACGGACTGACTTTCAAGGATGAAAGCGAAAGTTATTTATAGTAAGAAGATTATTCGTATACCTCGCGAGAATGGTGAGCCAAAAGCCATCTGGGTTACTTCAACAACCCGAGATCCCACAATGGAAATGGGAAGGGATGACGATGGATTTCATCCTGAAACTACCAAAAACAATAGGCAGTTATGACACTATCTAGGTTATTGTTGACCGCCTCACCAAGTCTGCTCACTTTCTAACCATGAAAGAAACTGATACAATGGACAACGATACATAAAGGAAACTGTATCCCGTCACTTCAGCAATTCAAACTCTATACTACCCAAGAATCGTATTTGACGCTCATTTTTATGCGACACTGAATCCTAACTTATTCCAAGAGAATTCTTAATCAATGATAATCACACCATCACCCTTCTTACGTCGATATTAGTCATACCAGTTCGAGATTTCCAAAATCAATGGGTAGTTAATTCCCACCCTCATACTCTCCCTTTCGTATCTCACTTATAAGCAACAACTTTACTGTAACAACCCGGAAATTTCCGAGTTGATTTAAATAAAAAAATTTTATATGATTTCATTAAATTTCGACTGTTTCCGACGATTCACGAACAATTATTTGTAAATAATTATGCATTAATTTGATATATTAATATTATTATTATTATTAATATCCTTTTTAAACAAGATATCAATAATTAATATCTTTATTATCAGTATTGTTATTATGAATAATAAAAAAAAATATTGACAAATATTCTTGGAAAAGTAGTAAATCAATTTGTTTATTTTAAAAAAAATATATATAAAAAACTCCTTAAAATAAATGATTTTTTTAATAAAATAAATAAATAAATTACTTTTTAATTAAAAATTATAATGGAAAACTACTTTTATTATTTTATTTTGTGCATTATCCCATGACCTAACATTTAATACTTTTGAACTTTAAAATCCCATTAAAAATTAAAATATTTCTTTTTCTTTTAATTATTTTATTCTTTTTACCTAATTTTTTCAAGTATAAATACCCCTCATTTCTCATTCAAACTCACACCAAAATTTCTCTCATTCTCTCTTTGAAGAATTACTACTAGTAAGTATTCTTTTCTTACTTTTTACTTTTTACTTTTTACTTTTTACTATTTACTTCGGGTTATTATTTTTTTTACCGAAACATGTAAATAATGTTATAAATTATATGCAATTAAAATTAAAATAAATAACATGTTATAATTAGTAATATATGTTACTAAAAATTATAAAAGTATTTTTATGAATTAATATATAGGAGTTATAATTAAAATCGAATTAATGAATATATATGTATATACGCACCTAACGTGAAGGTTATAATTGAAGATAGCGTACAAATACTACAAACATCACCGCTACTTGTGGCCGAGGGTGAACCTTGTTACCATTATGGGACGCTTGTGGATCTCGAATGCCAAGACTTAGATTCTGGTCAAGAGATCCTGGGCCGCTCGGTAACAATAGATCATTCGAGTGACTTGCATGTTAGCGACGAAGTTTGGGAGAGATTGTACAACATCTTTGTTAAGAATTATAACCCAAACATTTTTAAACTAGAAGCTTACTATAAGTGGAAGTTTTTCATAAATAGTAGGTTTCCAAAAATAGAAACTTTTGAGAAATAGGAACTTTTCTCGAAAACCTTCACTGTCAATATAGTTGCTATATTAATAAACATACTTTATGTCAAGTTAGACATTAACTAATCAAACGTTATACCTCAAGGTTGATATCCAGATCACTTACTTTCTTTACTTTCCTTCTTGCGTGGAATACTTCAACTGCTATTTAATGTGAGTTCATCTGCTCCCTTTTTATATATTTTTGGGCTGAGAATACATGCGCAACTTTTATAACTGTTTTACACGTATCAACTATTAAACTGTGATATGTTAGGCTATGACCAGCAAGTCCCCAACCGACAAGTATAAACGATAACTTGTACGGGGTAAACTTGAAAGTCTAGTCTAAATATCAGTACCAACTATTAAACTGTGATATGTTGGGCTATGACCAGCAAGTCCCCAACCGACAAGTATAAACGATAACTTGTACGGGGTAAACTTGAAAGTCTAGTCTAAATATCAGTACCAACTGTTAAACTATGCTATACCCGGCTATGTCCGACTAAGTCCCTACAGTGATATTTTTAATTGCTGCGGCATTCTTAATTATTGGGGATAGGCCTATCGGGAGTAACGTCCCCGATACATTTGACTAAGTCTTTGTATTACTTGATAATTAAATTAAACGACAAGGACAGAACAACTTGTCACGGGGCAAACAACATTTAGTCTAAATATCACGCACTGGCATAACTTTTTGATCCTGCGGGAGATCAACTTGACTGGATCTTGCGAGATCTACTTTACAAACTAAATCTTGTGGTCTAACACTATTACTGAAATCATTATTTATGACAAACTTATGAACTCACTCAACCTCGTGTCGACTTTTTAAGCATGTTTATTCTCAGGTACTTAAATATTGCTTCCGCTGTATATCTACTGCTTTGATGATGATTGCTTGCTATGCTTGGAGTCTTCATTACATATCATATCAATTAAAGACATATTTATCTTCCGCTGCAAAACTCAACAAAACGCCTCATGTAGAGCCGTTCTCGTTTATACAACTCTGATTTGATATAATTAGTCACAAATACCCAGGCCCTATTTGGAGGTGTGACAGATTGGTATCAGAGCAGGTTGTTGTAGAGAACCAAGATTGCATTTTATGAGTGCCTTATACAATTAGGTACCTTAGCAATGTAGGACTACAACTTTCCTTGACCGTAGTGCCTTTACTTGTTGCCTTTAACTGTTAAATGCTACACTATACTTTAGAAACTTTACTTATCTTAGAATGCCGAGCCAACCTAAGAACTCTGCTCACTTTCCTAAGTATTATCCAATTACGCCACCGCATTTAAATGCGACACCATGATTTCTGAAATTCTTGACATTCCTATGTCATCTATCATGGTTTTGTGTATTACATATGTATTACATGAAATATTATCCATGATTTTTGAAACTCCTATAATTGTTACTATTTATACTCAAACGTATATAACTCCCTGTTATATCACGTACCTATATGCCTTATACCTTTATGCATCTGTTTGCGAACAGGAAAATGTCATTGGGTTATCACAGTATACGAATTGAAAGTCTTTAATCGAAAGATTATTAGATTACATACTTATCATTTTATAATCTCGACACGTCATACTGCCATTATTGGAGTATAGACAAATCATATCTTATCATATCTATCCCAATAGACCTTGTCTACCACTTTTTCTAAATTTCCTCCGTAAATTACGAAAATCTTTTTGCTATAAATACGTATTCAAGGAGACGAATATATCATTCAGTATTCAATACCCATTTCATATCAAACCCTATTCCAAACACATAATATGAATTTCTCGAACTCCTCGAGCTCTAATGGCAGCGTAACCGGAACAAATGAACCAATTAGCCATCATCTTTTTTGGATGAATTTGGGATGGGTTCGTAGCCGACTCAATCAATGGAGGCAAGAAGAAGGTGATCCCTTCCACCAACCGAATTCACCCCTTGGCGAAGAACCTGAAGCGCTTACCTGCGAACCAGTCCGAAACACCATTTTCTCTCTTCTTTCCAGGGTATCCCGTCACGAATATATAATATCGAAGATTCTAGATCTTATTCACCCCCTTGTTCCAACCGCCAATCATCCCGGAATAGTAGAAGAAGTCAACGATCTTCGCGCTCGAGTGGTGGCTCTGGAGAATATGGTGCGAATTCTACAAGCATCAGCAGCACCAGCAGCATAACCATCACCACCAGTACCATCTACCAACATCACCAACACCGTAAGCATCGTAAGCAACATCAGCATCACCACCAACAGCATCAGCTTCATCAACAACAACATCCGCATCCCACGCCTCAACATCACACTCAGTACCTCAAACATCAACATCATACGCCCATAGATACCAAGGAATATTAGTATTAATGAGTTAAGATGTATTGACTCATTCTTCGTGAAGGATTATATATGTATACCTTATATATATATATATTTATATATATATATATATATATATATATATATATACATATATATATATATATATACATATATATATATATATATATATATATATATATATATATATATATATATATATATATATATATATATATATATATATATATATATATATATATATATATGTTTTGGAACAATAATAAATCTTATCGTACTAAGCAATTAAGTGTGAATCTCAACTAGTATGTACTACTTGGTAAATTCATATCACTAATATGCTATGATGTACACCCTTCATTAATGACTTAACAATTGTTAATCACTGTTTCAACACAATAAACTCCATTTCATAATAAATCAAGTGTAACGATGAATGTACTGATTCATAACTTCATTAGCGAAAAATTTCGCGACAATTATGAAATCTCTAAGGTTTTGGAGATTATTCATTCTCGTTTCAACCGTAAATCAAATGAGTTAATATTATACTAACTCATTAAATCCATGATTACATCTGAAGGAAAATATATATGTATGTATATTTTCATAAAGACTGTAATTAAAACTCTTTTTTACAAACTGTTAATTGTGAAAATATTTTAATGGGTAGGTAATACCCTAGAAATATTTATATCTCACATTAATATGTTACATTGTACATTCTTCAATTCTGATTCTCATGAATTGTATTCATTCATATTCTATGATGAATTATCATATCAAACCACCGAAATTATCATTCATTACTTTTAAAATAAATAACGCCTATTCGTTAACCATTAGATCCGTTGACGATTACAATCAGCGTTTAATCATCTAAAAATAAAATTTCTTGAAACCATCTCGGATTGATAACCAATGATTCAGATATGGTAGCATTAAATGCAGAGGAAACAGAAGAATTTTCCTCGTCATTGGATCTTAGGAATTCTAAGATATCACCGTATCTTTCGTTATAAATATCCTCTATATTTCTGAAGATATCTTCATAACGATTCTTGACCGTAATTAATTGTCTCCTTGCGATATCTTTATCACATCATAAAGGAAACTGATTTTGTTTCTATATTCTGTAAAATTCAAGTTTAAATTATGAATGATTTGAAGTAGTGTTGGGAATTGAAGTATGAGTTAGTATAATATAATGACGTCAGGCCAACGTGATTATATTACAGTAAGTCATGCTAAATTTTTAATGGAAGATGATGATTCATAGACTTTATAATCATCATTTGCCATGTTACACGACTCTTACATTCTACTTAAATCTCTAAACATATCAAGAACATATTTTCTTGATAGTCCTATCTTTTCGGATATTCTGGTAATTTAACAAATCAAATCGTGCTATTACCTTTCCTTCTGCTTTGTATATTATGATCATTCGAAACTTCATACCTATGAATTCTGGACCATTACTTGCTTTACGAAAGCATGAAGCTTCGACATATAAGGGAAAATATAAAGCCCGATAACAACACTGAAATTACAAACCGTGTATATCAATGCGTATAGCAATATAAAGACACGGGAGAACTAAAAACACAATAAATCCTAGAGCATAATAGAAGTAAACAGACTCCTCTGGTGAGAGTTGGAAAAGAAGGAAGATTGTGGCGATAACCAATATAAGGTCAAGAATAAGAACTGGATTGAGCATATTAACAAATCTTTTAGAAGTATGAATTGAGGAAGAAAGTATAGAAGTGGTGAAGATAATGAAACGAAAGAAGCTAATTTATAGCGAAATTCCAGACACAACAATCGAGGCAATTCACCGCATTTAATCAAAGAAAATCCTAATTTTCGTAATTACCGGAGAATCAAATCTTATAAAGATTATGAAGATTTCTTTAAATCCCTTGAATTCCGGAAATCAACTTTAACCATATCAAAAGTTAAGGCAAATATTTAATTTCCTCATTTCAATCTTTTACGATAGCTTCGTTTATACTCTTCCTATAATCGAATCGTTTTATCCACATTATTCAAAGGTGATAAAACTCTATTTTTCAACTCATATTCATCATTACAATATCCATGTTGTAAACAATGACGATCTCTATCAAATTTCATGACCGTGATTTTCACGAACTCCTCTCTATTTTGACTACCCTAATATTGTGGCATAAACGCTCAAGGTTTAAATGAGCTCACTATTATTTATAATACATTTCATGTGTATTGAAATGCTTGTATAGCGTCATTTTCTCTTTCTGATAAAACCTAATCAATGACACTCTTGTTAAATCCTTTAGATAACCTCCGCATTAATAATAAAATGCACTTCCTAAAATTTATGAATCATAAGATTTAAAACGCTCGGAACAAAACAATATTCTATCCGTTCAATTTCACGCAAGGCCCCGAGTATACCTGAAAACCAAATAAAACCAAAATATCCTCACCTGTTTACAAACAACGCCGATGGATGGCAACAACTAAAATTTCGGGACGAAATTTCTATTAACAGGGGGATACTGTGACAACCCGGAAATTTCCGAGTTGATTTAAACAAAAAAACTTTATATGATTTTATTAAATTTCGACTGTTTCCGACGATTCACGAACAATTATTTGTAAATAATTACGCATTAATTTGATATATTAATATTAATATTATTATTAATATCCTTTTTAAACAAGATATCAATAATTAATATCTTTATTATCAGTATTGTTATTATGAATAATAAAAAAAAAATATTGACAAATATTCTTGGAAAAGTAGTAAATCAATTTGTTTATTTTAAAAATATATATATATATATGTAAAAAACTCCTTAAAATAAATGATTTTTTTTAATAAAATAAATAAATAAATTACTTTTTAATTAAAAATTATAATGGAAAACTACTTTTATTATTTTATTTTGTGCATTATCCCATGACCTAACATTTAATACTTTTGAATTTTAAAATCCCATTAAAAATTAAAATATTTCTTTTTCTTTTAATTATTTTATTCTTTTTACCTAATTTTTTCAAGTATAAATACCCTCATTTCTCATTCAAACTCACACCAAAATTTCTCTCATTCTCTCTTTGAAGAATTACTACTAGTAAGTATTCTTTTCTTACTTTTTACTTTTTACTTTTTACTTTTTACTATTTACTTCAGTTTATTATTTTTTTACCGAAACATGTAAATAATGTTATAAATTATATGCAATTAAAATTAAAATAAATAACATGTTATAATTAGTAATATATGTTACTAAAAATTATAAAAGTATTTTTATGAATTAATATATAGGAGTTATAATTAAAATCGAATTAATGAATATATATGTATATACGCACCTAACGTGAAGGTTATAATTGAAGATAGCGTACATATACTACAAACATCACCGCTACTTGTGGCCTAGGGTAATCCTTGTTACCATTATGGGACGCTTGTGGATCTCGAATGCCAAGACTTAGATTCTGGTCAAGAGATCCTGGGCCGCTCGGTAACAATAGATCATTCGAGTGACTTGCATGTTAGCGACGAAGTTTGGGCGAGATTGTACAACATCTTTGTTAAGAATTATAACTCGAACATTCTTAAACTAGAAGCTTACTATAAGTGGAAGTTTTTCATAAATAGTAGGTTTCCAAAAATAGAAACTTTTGAGAAATAGGAACTTTTCTCGAAAACCGTCACTGTCAATATAGTTGCTATATTAATAAACATACTTTATGTCAAGTTAGACATTAACTAATCAAACGTTATACCTCAAGGTTGATATCCAGATCACTTACTTGCTTTACTTTCCTTCTTGAGTGGAATACTTCAACTGCTATTTAATGTGAGTTCATCTACTCCCTTTTTATATATTTTTGGGCTGAGAATACATGCGCAACTTTTATAACTGTTTTACACGTATCAACTATTAAACTGTGATATGTTGGGCTATGACCAGCAAGTCCCCAACCGACAAGTATAAACGATAACTTGTACGGGGTAAACTTGAAAGTCTAGTCTAAATATCAGTACCAACTATTAAACTGTGATATGTTGGGCTATGACCAGCAAGTCCCCAACCGACAAGTATAAACAATAACTTGTACGGGGTAAACTTGAAAGTCTAGTCTAAATATCAGTACCAACTGTTAAACTATGCTCTACCCGGCTATGTCCGACTAACTCCCTGCAGTGATATTTTTAATTACTGCGGCATTCTTAATTATTGGGGATAGGCCTATCGGGAGTAACGTCCCCGATACATTTGACTAAGTCTTTGTATTACTTGATAATGAAATTAAACGACAAGGACAGAACAACTTGTCACGGGGCAAATAACGTTTAGTCTAAATATCACGCACTGGCATAACTTTTTGATCCTGCGGGAGATCAACTTGACTGGATCTTGCGAGATCTACTTTACAAACTAAATCTTGTGGTCTAACACTATTACTGAAATCATTATTTATGACAAACCTATGAACTCATTCAACCTCGTGTTAACTTTTTAAGCATGTTTATTCTCAGGTACTTAAATATTGCTTCCGCTGTATATCTACTGCTTTGATGATGATTGCTTGCTATGCTTGGAGTCTTCATTACATATCATATCAATTAAAGACATATTTATCTTCCGCTGCAAAACTCAACAAAACGTCTCATGTAGAGTCGTTCTCGTTTATACAACTCTGATTTGATACAATTAGTCACAAATACCCCAGGCCCTATTTGGGGGTGTGACATTTACACTTAAGCATTTTTGGTCAAAGGACTTATGCCCTACTAATAGTTGTTAACCACATTTAAATTCAACAGTTTTCATTACCTCGTGATATTGATGCTCAAATGTCACCCAAAATTTTCAAAAAAAAAAAAAATCTTTTGCTCGATCTTTTTCCAACTTGTAACCTCCGAAATATGAAAATTTTTGCTGCCAAAATTTTTCACACACTATTTTACTGTGCGATCCTCCCAAGGTTTTATAAAAGTAAATTTATTTTTTTTTGTCATTCGTGCAAATTTTTGAAATCATATATTTTATATAAAATAAAGTAAATGATTACTTATTTTTGGCAAATACATATGAAATTTTACTTTCACTTTTACAAATCAAATCTTTTGTTCAAAAGATATTTTTCTTTGAATGGTACGGGTTGTACGTAACCCTAGTTTACTAAGAACTTCGTTTCTTTTCTTACATTGTCACCTTAAACAATTTCTATAAAATTTTTGTTGCTCATTATATAAAATTTTTAGTTGCTTATTCGTATCCAAGTCATCATGAAGACAGACAACTGTCGAAATTGAGAGATTCATGTGTGTATGTACGTGATGAAGGCACTTACTACCACATAATACAGAGCCTTTGGGCATCCACTAACACTTAAACCATTCAAAATTATTGCGTTACCCTAGGGATCTTATTTTCCACTCCCGTTGGAGTGATGTTCTTTCTTACATAACTCTAAATCCTGACTTATTCCAAGATATTCTCGTCTAGCGATATTAACATCATCAGTACTCCGACTTTAAAATTGGCCATAACCTGTTTGGCATTTTGCAAAGTCAAGAAGCGATTAACTTCTCATCCTCATGCTCTATCCTTCATACCCCACTTTTTAGCAACGGCTTCGCACGTAAACATATTTGGGCCAAAGACTTAAGTTCGGATAATCATCAAAACTACATTTAATTCATTAGTTTTCATTACCTAGTAACATGTCAACCGATGATTCAAAGATTTTTCACTCGACCTTTTTCAACTCGTAACCTCTGAAATACGAAAAACTATGTTTATCAAAAATTTTACACGTTGCTTATTTGTGCGGTCCTCACGAGATTTATGGACAAATGAAAGTACTAAAAACTTTTATATCACTTACGCGATTTATAAAATCATATATGTATAAATTTACCCTTACTTATTTTGGGTTAGTACATACTAAGTTATACCTTCAAGATGATTAAAAATCGCTCCTTTATTGAGTTGTTTTAAGTCAAATAATTTTGTGCAAATGGTACTCGTTATACATACTTCTAAATTTACCAAGAACTTCATTCCATTTATGTTGTCGCATCAAATGTTTAAAGGTTTTTCAAAACTTCCTCGGTTGATTTTATTAAAGGTTTCCGTATTAGACTACACCATGTAGGGATCACACTTCTTCTCTCCCTGCGTTAGGGATGAAGCTTACTATTAAAATTCTTGTTAAAAACGCTTGAGCCACTTTGGGTGGCAGATTTATAAAAATTTATTAGGAAGTCTTTGTACTCGAAAAATGTTCCTTTTAAGGTTAAACATGGCAAAATCGCGGGCCGATAAATCAGTTTTCTGAGGTACACTCAATGGTCACCCCATTGTAGGAAGGGTACTAGGTGGGTTTCTATTCTCAATATTTCACGGCTAATCACAACATCCTCGTAAACATCATCTCTATGAATCAGTAGGTTAAGGTACAAGGAATCGTTTTGAGATTCTTTTCACTTAGAGTAAACCGTTCTTTACGACCAAGGGTCCACGTATCTTCTTGTCCGCGCATCTCCTTAAGTATAAGGATAAATTTAGAACAAACCGCTCGAAGAGTTCACCCTGGTTTAAAGATCACACCTTTCGTGCGATTCTCTTTCGGAAACGTAAAGTAACATACTTTAGGAATCTATGAATCATGTTATCCTCTTGGAAGGGACAGCTTAAAACATCTGTATTACGAATATGGTTACTCTACACATTCCTTCCTTCGTTGGTTGCAACTATATGTTGTTTTAGTTAATGTTAACCCTAACTTCAACATGTAACTGAAAGGATAAAGTTACATTATGGAACTGTTCTTTCATTCCATCTAAGGATAAGTTCACCTGCAGTATGGTAAACTGGGTGATATCCTTCATTGTTCGTTCAGACCGTCCTGAAGGCACTATAGATAATTATGGCTTGCATTGCATATAAGTCCGATTATTCACTTTCAGCAAAAGTTTCAATTCATATAGTCAAATGAAACGTTCTTAATTATCGAGTTCTTTATGCCTATGGTCTCCTTCCGAAATCAAGGGGTTAGTAAAATCCGTGGCTAACACTATCCAGACATCAAATCGCATGGTTATGATCACCATGTTTTTCATCCTACCTGTCAGCTTTGTATTGCAACATAAGCGCTCAATGTTTTAGATGAGTTTAGTAACATTCATGATGTATTTCATGCATTCAGCTTACTAAAGATGCCTGTAAGGCTAAAAACATCATCTTTCCTTTTGTGGATATATTCAGACAACATACTCATGTTAACTAGAAACGAAATCATTTTGTTGATCTCTTAGGACAAGATACTTAATTAATAGCATATACCTATTCTTACTTTTATACGCTCGAGTACCTTTCAAGGTAAATAACTCACTTTTTAGCCCACGAATCTTTCGAAACTTTGTTACGCTACTTCTTATTTAAATACGGTACCATTTTTAGTCACTGCTTAAATTTCGGGACGAAATTTCCATTAACAGGTGGGTAATGTAACGACCCGACTTTTTCGACTTGCTTTTATGCTTTGTATTTTAGCGAAACTGCGTTTTTGTGCGTACTGTGTTACTTTATACTCTGGAAACTTGATATACATGGTTTACTTCCATTTATATGTTAAAACGTGCCTTAGAGTACGTAGGATACTTAACTTGATCACCGGATGCCTTTATAACCGTTAGTGTTATTTCACGTTTCGAATAAACCGCGAACTGCGCGCACATTTAACTTTTGTAGTAATCGGAATATTATGACTGCGAAATATTAATTATTATTTTATAATAATAATTACCTGGGTTTTTGGATGCTTAATTACGCGTAGTAAATTAATTACGCACAATAGTTAGTCTTGTTGGACTTTCTACCTTATTGGACTTAAGCCCACCCTACACTAGCTAGTGGCCCAATTAATTAGCCCAAGTATTATTTATTAGTGACCCATAATAAATAAAATAAATGCCCATTTAATTAGATGAGTCATACTAGCATTTGGATAAGGATTATCCATAATGTTACATGGGATCCTAGCATAAGTACACACTTTAGACCACCACTAACCAAAAAGCAAAATGGTGTCCCCTCCCCTCCCCTTTGAAAATCACGACCATGAGGCCTTCCATGTCACCAATCCTTGTCAAATTTTGCCTATAAATACTAGCCATTTTCCTCTCATTCAACACTTGCTCTCATTTTGATTTTCACACACACTTGCTCTCTTCTTTCCTTCCTTTCTAGTATTTCTTGTAAGTTCTTTTCTTCTTCTTTTTCTTTTCTATTTTGTGGCATATCATCATCATTATATGGAGATCAAGTTCTTTAACTTTGATCTTGATTATATCTTGTTGATTCAAGCATGAATCCTTCAAGAACATGGAAGATTCAAGCTTTCTAGCTTTAAATCTTCACCAACTTTGTAGATCTACTTCTTTTATGCTTTAACCTTTTTATTTTGTGATAAAGATTAAAAATTTTGTTTGTAATCTTCATGTATCTTCAAGATCCAAGCTTTATGCTTCAAGATCTTCAAGAACAATTAAGATTCAAGCTTTCTAGCTTGAATCTTCATATCTTTTTGATTGAATCTAAGTTTTCTAACTTATGATATTGTTATTTTGTTAAAAAGATTCAAACTTGTGTTTGTTATCTTCATGTAAGTTAAAGATCCAAGCTTTATGCTTCAAGATCTTCAAGAACATCAAAGGTTCAAGCTTTCTAGCTTTGCAACCTTGTAACTTGTGTGAAAAGGATCCAAGCTCTCTAGCTTAGGGTTCCATCACCTCATTTGACTTAGATTGTGCTCATACTTGTTTGATTGATGTAAAGTTTGTAGCTTTAGTTGTAAATGTGACTTGTAATTGTGTTAAGACTAAGGATATGATGTAACCTTGGTTCATCATCCATCTAAGACTCATAAATGAGTTGTGTTCTTACTTGGTCTTAACATGTTGTGTATTGATGGTGGAATCTTAGTCAAAGTGATGCTAACCCATCAACGAGTTGTACACTTGAAGCTACAAGCATCAAGGATGAGAACCGTGATGAGCATCAAGCACCAAGAACCCCACTGGAGCACTTGTCCATTGATTTTCGTATCTTATCAGGCCACCTGGGCTACTGGAAAGTTGATTTTCAGTTAGTTCGGTTCGAGTAGATGATTTTCTGTTTAGGCCTCATCTTAATCCGAGTTACGGTTTAGGATTTATGGCCCTCCGAGAGTCACTACACCCTATTAACGTTGTGCTGAAATTTCTGACCTACTCGCACTTAAACTGTCGCCACGGTCAAACGAAGACGAGTTAGGTTCTAAAAATTGGTCAGAGGTTAGGGGACTCATATACGGAGCCATAGCTACTGACTATGCGTCTTTTCGATTTACGTAAAGGTCGTAGTAGCTGACCGAAGTCAGCCTATTGTTTCGATTTCTATTCTCGTAGAACTTACTTAGTTTTTATGATGATGAATGATGATGATGATGACACTTAAACTTATTTTATGCACTATTAGAACTTATAAGGACAACCTACTAACCTAGTAACCTTTGATTTAGGTTGACGACCTTTCAGACCGACTTACTACTTGCGTACTTTCATTACTGACTTTACCGCTTTTATCACTGTGAGTTATAACATCCCTTTTTACTTTAACTATTTTGGGACTGAGAATACATGCGTTTTTTTTTTACGTTTTACATACTAGGCACGAGTACTTAAACTTTATATGTGTGTGAGTTATACAACGGCATAAACATTCCCCTTAGCACGGTAACGTTTAGTCATTGGTTTTTGAACCGGTGAACGCGAATTTTAGATATGGATCCATAGGGTTTGACATCCCCATTCGGGCTAGTCGCGCTAGCATTTAACGGGTGTTTAATACTTCGTGAACATACGCACTCGCCAAGTGTACTTTCAGGGGGTTATAAACGTTAAGTCTAGTTACCGGGTGCCCACGGTTATACATATACTTTTCATACTGTTTGTTACACTGAAATTTCGTGGCCTACCTTACGTTACTGTTACAACTTAAACTATAGCTCACCAACATTCGTGTTGACTTTATAAGCGTGTATTTCTCAGGTGCTTAGAGGTTTATTGCTTTCGCTGTTAGACTTGTTGTCATGCTGTTATTGAATTGCTGTTAAGGACCTGATGTATTAGTTATCCGCTACATTACTAGAGATGTCTCAATCATGGAACTTTTCTTTTGCATTCGTAGTTTATGTTAATTTCAAACAATGACTTTGTAACAACCTTAGGGTCAAATAATTATGTTTATGCTCCTATTTGTAGGATGCACGCTATCTTTTGTAAAACGTTATCTTTTATTGAATGCAAATTGGTTTTTAAACAGCATATAGTGTTTGACCTTGTTGCTCCAATTAATACCTCGGATATTGGGGCAAAATTGTGGCAAGCGGTTGAGTGGGCGTGCGGGTATCACATTTGGAAAAACCGTAACAATATGGTTTTTAATAATGTTTCGTGGAATCCCCCAGTCGCGCTCAACGAAATACAAATAAAAAGTTTCGAGTGGATTTCGAGAAGATGCAAAGAGTTATCCGTGGATTGGTTAACATGGCTTTCGGATCCAAAGAGTCTTCTATTGTAATGTAATTAGTATATAGTTAGGTCGCGTAATTCATGTAGCTTGGTTCTCGCGGTTTTTCTCTATTTGGGTGCTATCTTAGCACCGTATAATCTTGTGAGGTTGCGAACATTGTAATTTCGAGTTTCTTATAATATATGGATGCTTTTCAAAAAAAAAAATATATATATACGCATACACAGGTTTTAAATTTTTTATGTATAAAAGAGACAAGATTTCAATTTTGTAGGCAGATTGAACGCATGGAACTTTTAAATGAACTCTTTGGAAAGGATTCTAAGTTTTTTTAAGCGACTTGAGTTTTATTAAAGTGATAGGCAACAGTCACATGGTATGTTACTTAATAAACAGGTCTTTATATAAAAGCCTATCGACAATTGTCGCAATTCGATCATTTTCGTAGAAAATGTTTTGGATTCTGTTATTATATATGTTGCAACTGATTAAAATACATACGGATTAATTTTTTGGATAGGCAACGTATTTTCACATTTGTGCAATGTAAACAAAACAACCGATCACATGTTAGTAGCCGCTCACGGTGGTCCAAACGCGATGTCGGAGACCACCCACCCGTTCATATCCCAAAACCTGCCAGAGAAAATCGTTCAACTCAAACACGGAACACGGGTTCTTTTTCGAGGGATGTATGTAAAACCTCTGGTGAGACGTGAACCCGGTACACGAGATTCTTTTTCAAGTACCCCATATAACTCAGTCAAAGACTCGGTGATAACAAACCGATCAGTTATAATAATGGTAATTACAAATAAGTCATCTAATGACTTTTCATTATCTATATTTGTTAATTTTTTTTTTTTTTTTTTGAAAGATCAGAACAATTATTAAGAAAAGGATAGGTACAAGTGGGTGCCCTTTAACAGGGACTATAACCTACAATCTAAATACATCGACTATACAAAGAAAAAGAAGATCAGGAAACATAACGATAACAAGCAGGAGACGAATAATACTCGAATAACTTAATGGCAAGAATAAATGTGACGACCAGGAAATTTCCGACAAAATTTAAATTTAATCTCTATATGATTTCGACACGATAAGCAAAGTCTGTAATGTTGAGTCTCAAAAATTTTGAAACTATATTCATGTAATCAATTACCATTTGACTGTGCTCGACGATTCACGAACATTTATGTGTATATAGATATGTATATATAACATATAGTTATATTAATTAAAAACGTTAACAAAGTATTAAATGTATAATACTTTACATGAGCGTATTTGTTTCAATATATTTATCGACGGAATTAAAAGATAATATCAAATGATTGAATTATCAGATATATTGTGATTTGATTATGGGTCTCTGTTATGAGGTCCACTGTAATTTAAAAAATCTGTCCTTTTTAACAACATTCGGAAAATGGTAAAGTGATTTACAAGTAATAACAAATGTGTCGATTAACGGAAACTAGACAAGGGTTAGTGGGATTCCTGTTTAATTTTCAATTCATGATTTACAATATTTTCCTCGTAACTTTGATAAGATAACTATTTTAACTTTCATTTTATTTAATGTGAAAGTAAGAACGTGGAGTGTAAATAACTTAGATGTTGGATATCGACAAGTTAAGTAAATCAATATTTTATATTAAGATGATTTCATACGTTTATTTAACCTTTGGACTTTATCCCACGCTTCACTAACAAACTGTAATTTAAAAACTTGAAATCTATTATGAGTATATATAATTTTACTTTTCTAAAACGTTTATTGATATAACGATTTCCATTATTTTAACCTTTTAACAAAATAATTCTTAAATATATTTAGTTTTGGAAAACAAAATTTTCATATTTATTTGATTTAATTTCAAACGTACATACACGTTTTCAGTTTAAAAATAACTTTATTATTAAAACATTTTATAAGATAATTTGTTTATGAATTTTGAAGAACTTAATTAAAGCTTTGTATTATAAATTTTCAAATATATTTTTATTGTTTCAAAAAGGTAAAAGTATTACTAAATAATAATTTTGAAAAGATTTTAAATTATATAATAAACTTTGAAATATAATTAGTTTTGAAAAACTAAATATTATATTATTAAATAAATATTTTAATTATATATAATATGTACAAATTTATATTTTTAAATGAAGATATATATATATATATATATATATATATATATATATATATATATATATATATATATATATATATATATATATATATATTTTACGAAGTGATTAAATATAATATTAACTATATACAAAACCTTTTGATTTAAATTAATATTATCATATATATAAATAACGAGAAATTGAATTAAAGAAGCAAATGACCAAAACACTCGAAGGTTAAAGTTACATTTCGAGTGATATAGTTTATTGATAATCTAAGTCTATATTTTGACAAGGGTACGAATCACGAAACATAGAATGCAAATTATTAGAGCGTAGAAAGTAACGTTTGAGAAACCGAAACCGGAACTTAAGTCGATCGTCAACGTATAAATTATCGGAACTAAAATTACAAGTCAACTATGCATGTAAATATAGTATAATATATAATTAAATATATAAATTAAATATATTATATATAAAATATAATAAAACTGTCGGCAGCCCTCAATAATTCGAATTTGAGCTGGCCACAGGAGCCATGCGATCGCATGACATTTGCACTGAAAGCCCATGCGATCGCATGGGCATCAGATTCAGGAAATATGTATAAAGCTCGACGAATTCAGTTTGTTACACACACACTTTCATCCATCTCTCTCAATATCGATATATATATTTATATTATTATAAATTATTATTATTATTATTATTATTATTATTATTATTATTATTATTATTATTATTATTATTATTATTATTATTATTAATCTTATTATTATTATTATTAGTATTATTATTATTAGTATTATACATAAAATACTACGACGAGGTTATGTTCGGGTTATTTCTAAACGGGTTTTTCGAGCGGGATAGAGCTAAGGAAATTATGGGTTATAGCTAAGGAGGTTATGGGTATTGTTCGGGGGTTTTGTTCGAGAGGCCAATCTAGCGTTTGTCATGTCCGTCGCGTCTACGTACGTTCCTGCAATATTGGATCACAATATTGATACGTGAGTAACGATTCCATTTTTATTACCTAAATTCATTTTTAATATTATTATTATTATTATTATTACTATCGTTGTTATTATTATCGTCGTTATTATTATTGTATAATAATAATTATTATTATTATCATTAACGTTATTAATATAAGTATTATCATTAAAAATTATTATCATTATTATCACTAAGATTATTATTAATATTATCATTATTATTAGTATTATCATTAGTGTTATTATAATTGTTATTATTATTAGTATCAATATCATTAAAACTAATATTAGTATCATCCAATTATTATGATTACTATTATTATCATTATTGTGAATGCGATATAAAAGATGACTAAAAGCTATTAAACAAATCGACTAGGAAATAAGGAGTATAATTATCATGATTTAGTTAAAATATTGTTAAGATTATGATTTAGATAAAAATATAGTTTTCATTATTTTTATCATTATTATTATTATTAAAAGTATCATTGTTATTAAAAGTATCGTTATTATTAAAGTTATCATTTTTATTAAAATTATCATTATTATCATTATTATTAATAACATTAATATTATTACTAATATTATCATCAATATCGTTATAGTATTATTATTATTATTACTAAAAATTATTAAAAATTATTATAATTATCATTATTATAATTATCATTAATAATATTATTACATATCACTATATTTTATCATTAAAATGATATTAATTGAGCTATATACAAATTTCATCAATTATTATATAAATATATTTTTATCATATATAAATTTTATTTCTAATATATTATAAAGAGCGATAAATATTATATTGTTAAACTACTTTAATAAATAATTACTGTGAAAATATTAATAAATGCACTACAAAAATAAATATTAACTACTTAAAAAAATATATAATAAACATAATAAAAGACATATATGATTTACTTTAATAAATATATAAATATTATGTATTTATTTAAAATATATAAAATAACTATATTTAAGTTATTTATTAATACGAATCATTAAATATAAAAAGTATATTAATAATATTAATATACGAACTTGTTACATGTTTTAATATATATATATATATATATATATATATATAAATAATATAGGTTCGTGAATCCGAGGCCAACTCTGTACTTGTTCAGTGCCATCATATGTATTTTTACTACGAAATACAGTATCGTGAGTTTCATTACTCCATTTTTAAATGCTTTTGCAATATATATTTTTAGGACTGAGAATACATGCACTTTTATAATTGTTTGACGAATTAGACACAAGTACTTAAAAGCATTCTACGATTGAGTTATGAGTACACCGGATATCACCCCTTTTAGCTTGGTAGCCTAAGAATTAGGGAAATGGCCGTTAATTGACGCGAATCCTAAAGATAGATCTATAGGCTTTGACACGCCCCAGTCAGAGAATTTGAACTTCTTTAGTACTTCGAATTTTAGTATACAACCGCCATCTTTAAAAGAAAGACCTGTTTGTAAGGTGTATACAACCGTCATTTTTAAAAGAGTCGGTCTGTTTGTATGCTGTGAGCATACTGAGTGCAAAGCACATTTATGCGGGGGATATTCTATATGCATTTTGTTAATGTCGGTTACCAGGTGTTTATTTCGTATGAATGATTTTTATACACTTGCGAGTGTATGATTGTTTATGAAAATGAAATCTTGTGGTCTATAAAAATTAAGGAAATGATTGATTATGATAAACTAATGAACTCACAAACATTTTGGTTGATACTTTTAAGCATGTTTATTCTTAGGTATGAAAGAAATCTTTCGTTGTGCATTTGCTCATTTTAAAGATATTACTTGGAGTCATTCATGGCATATTTCAAAAGACGTTGCATTCGAGTCGTTGAGTTCAACAATATTATTATTAAGTCATTTATAGTTTGGATATATTATGAAATGGTATGCATGCCTACCAACTTTCGTTGTAATGAAAGTTTGTCTTTTAAACACGAATGCAATATTTGTAAAATGTATCATATAGAGGTCAAAAACCTCGCAATGAAACCAATTATTATGAAACATTTATAATCGATATGAACATGTCATTTTAGTTGGTATCAGAGCGGTGGTCTTAGCGAACCAGGTCTTGCATTAGTGTGTCTAACTGATAGTTGTTAGGATTCATTAGTAAGTCTGGACTTCGACCTTAGCTGCATGTCAAAAAGTTTTGCTTATCATTTCTTGTCGAAAATTACCTACTTATCATTCTTAAGTCCAGACACGCTTTTCCTGCATTTATTGCATAGATAGTGTACAGATGAATTCATATCTTAACATATCTGTTACTGTAAACTTTGCCTGACATCTTCCAAAGATTCCTCCGTAATTTATGGGATTTTGGTATTATATATATATACATATGTAAATTATGTATACCAATCTAAGTCCTATAATCTATCTCCTATCGAAAATTCATTTCCCTGACGATACAAGATGGATGCCGCAACCAGTTCAAGCGCATCGGATTCCGATAGCTATTCCGATATGGATTTTCACTAGAACTCCGAAAGTAATGTGACCAGAATGGATCAACCAATCAGCCATCGTCTATTCTGGATGAATTGGGGATGGGTTCGTAATCTACATAATCATTGGAGACAAGAAGAAGGTGATCCCTTCCATCCACCACATTTCCCTCTTGGCGAAGAACCTGAAGCACTTACCGGCGAACCTGTCCAAAACACCATTTTCTCTCTTATTTCCAGAGTATCTCATCACGATTATATACTATCTCAAATTCTAAATCTTATTCATCCGCTCGTCCGAACCGCCAATAATCCCAATGTAATAGAAGAAGTCGACGAGCTTCGCGCTCGAGTATTGGCTTTGGAGAATATGGTGTAAAGATTACAAGCACTAGCAGCAACACCAGTACCACCAATAACATCCACATCGCAATCCTCAATACCACAAGCACCAGCAGCATCATTAGCATCAATAGTACCACCATCATCAACACCAACAGCACCATTACTACCACCAACAATTACATCCACATCACACGCCTCAACATCACAATCTGTACCGAAGATACCAAGGAGTACCAACAACAATAAACGATGAAGTATTCATCTATCACTTCATTGAAGAAATATTATGCAGAGAATATGTAGTTTCTAAAAGTTTTAGAGATTATTTATTCTAGTTCAAATTGTAAACCAGATGAGTAGGCGAATAGAAATGATGAAATGAAACCCTGACAGGATGGTGCTCGATTTACAAGTTAGACTTGTTATACAAGCAGCATCACCAGGGCCGTCAGTACCGTCAGCATCGTCAGCACCAGCATCACCATCAGTATCGCTAACACCAGCAACACCTGTAGCACCACAAGCTACACCAACTCCATAACCACCGGTGATATCAACACCACAATCACCAACGGGTATATTGAAATAACGAATTATGGAGTATTAACTGATTATTTCTAGAGAATTTATATATGTATATATATATATATATATATATATATATATATATATATATAAATTTTCGAAATCATAATATATCTTTTCGTACTAAGCTATTAGGTATGAATTGAAAAATGATAGATACTATTCGATTAATTCATAGTACTAACATGCTATGATGTACATCCGTCGTTAACAACTTAACCATCGTTAACTAAAATCTCTGTTTCAATTCAATGAATTCCATTTCATAATAAACCAAGTGTATTATTCAATTATATGTTTTATTTTACACTTTCATCATCGATGTACTCGAAACTTTCCAGATAACATCATTCGTACCTTGTGAAGTTCACAAGAATTCCACGAACACTAACATCATTCACCGAAGAAATATCAATAGATGAATAAGGAAGTATTGATTCATAATTTCATTTACATTGAAGAAATACTTAGCAAAAATTATGTAATCTCTAAAGTTTTAGGGATTATTCAATTCTAGTTCCAACCAAAAATCAAATGAGCTTAATATTATATTAACTCATTAAAGCAGTATTTCATTTGAAGAAAATATACATATATATATTTTCATAAAGTCTGTAATAAAATTCAAATTAATCAATTTCAATTGCTAATTAATCGATTTTTTTAAAAAACAATGCTCGATATCAAATTGATACCATACGAATTTACATTATCAATTATCAATTTCAATTGCTAATTAATCGATTTTTTTAAAAACAATGCTCGATATCTCTGTTCTTAGATCTTTTTGTCAAAAGCTCAAATTCGAATCCCATTTCAAAATCCATAAATGCAATTTTGTTAGGGATATTCTAAACAATCTTTCTACAAAATTTCGTATTCCAATTCATCAAATTGAGTTTTAATTTTCGAGTCAAATTTAATTTTTAAAAAGTCAAACGATTGTTCTTGGTAAAATTCGAGTTCGTTTATGAGGTTTCAGTTAAATTGATGATTTGAAAAGTTTCCATGAGTGATTTATAATCTTTTTCATGTAGAGATCACAACATAAAACGATCTACATTTCAAAATCAAATTCCAAGTGTTCTTCGCTGTTACAGCTCTTTTTTTTTTTCTGTAACGCGAATTAAAATCCAAATGAATCATTTTTGTTTTGGTTATTAAATCCTAAAACCAATTCATTAATTCACTAATTTAATTGGGGGTTTGGATTCTGTCGATTTAAGTTTGGGATGAAGAAGAAGATGGATAAAAAATATTAGATATATAGATATAGGTTGGGAATATATTCAGAAAAACAGAAATGGTTCCCTGGTTTAGGGTGTTGATGCGTAGCGAGAGGTCTCGGGTTCGAGCCCAATCGTGGGCATTTTTTTTGGAAAAACATTAAAAGGTAGCCTTTTATTATTATTATTATTATTATTATTATTATTATTATTATTATTATTATTATTATTATTATCATCATTTTTATTATTATTATTATTATTATTATTATTATTATTATTATTATTATTATTATTATTATTATTATTATTATTATTAGAATTAAAATGATTAATAAAATTATTGTTATTATTATTACTAACATTAGTATTAGAATTAATATTATTATTTTCATTAATATTAGTATTAGTATCATTTTTAAATTATTAGTATCACTATTATTATTACTAACATATGTATCATTATTAACAAAATCATGATTATTATTAGTATTATTATTAATAAAGTTATTATTGTTATTATTAGTAAATCATTATTATCAATACTATCATTTTAAACAGATAAATTTTTTGTACAATAAATATACTTATTACATATACTATAACTATATGAATATTTCATATAACTATATATCAAATATATTAACATTATTTATATAAATACTTACATATAACAAACTATTGATTTTTAAATATAATACTATATATATATATATATATATATATATATATATATATATATATATATATATATATACACACTTAATATAGGTTCGTAAATCCGAGGTCAACCCTGCACTTGTTCAGTGCCATCATATGCGTAATTACTGCAAAATACAGTATAGTGAGTTTTTTTTCATAGCTCCCTTTTTTAATTGCTTTTGTAATCTATATTTTTGAGCTGAGAATACATGCAATATTTTATAACTATTTTAGAAAATAGACACAAGTACTAAACTTAATTCTACGTGGGTTAGAATCACAAATATTCCCCTAGCTTGGTAACATAATCTATTGGTTTATGAACTGGTAGACGCGAATCTTATTGATAGATCTATCGGGTTTGACAACCCCATCCGGACTAGTCGCGCTAGCAGTCAACAGATGTTTAGTACTTCGAGGTTATTATCGCACTTGATTCGGTGCACTTTATACATTCAGGGATATTCATTATTATTATTGTTAAGGCTTGTTACCAGGTGCCCATGTTTGTAGAATGTTTTTATTACACTGCGGTGTAAGAATATTTATGGAAACTGAAATTTTGTGGTATATTACTATTACAGAAATCATTATTCATGATAAACCTATGAACTCACCAACCTTTTGGTTGACACTTTTTAGCATGTTTATTCTCAAGTATTACATAATGCTTCCGCTGTGTATTTGATAATTGAAAAAGACATTACATGGAGTCTTTCATGGCATATTTTTGAAAGACGTTGCATTCAAAATCATCACCGTGTATCATTTAGAGGTCAATACCTCACAATGGGACCAGAGATAACGTACCGCGTCAATGGCAATTTTGGCGGGTCATTAAAGTTGGTATCAGAGCGGTGGTCATAGGGAACTAGGCAGTCTTAATGTGGATAACCCAGATTAATAGGGTGCATTAAAGTCTAGTCTACAGCCTGACCTATAGCTTTAAAATATTATTACTTGCATTATACATATACATATCTCTTATTCTATGACTCCGGGAGGAACTCCCATTGTGATTCATAATATTCTATAACTCACGTGAGTTATCTTTATAAAACTACCTTGGTTAAGGGAACCAAGGGATGTCACTCATGATTTCTGAAATTCTTGACATTCCTATGTCATCTATCATGGTTTTGTGTATTACGTATGTATTACATGAAATGTTATCCATAATTTTTGAAATTTCTATGTTTGTTACTACTTATACACAAACGTATATAACCTCCCTGTTATATTACGTGCCTATGTACCCTTACGCCTTTGTGCATTGGTTTGCGAACTGAAAAATGTCATTATTGACTCATAAAGATTCTCGATAACTCAAAGACATTATAATGTCATCACTCTTCATATTCATTACTTTTAAATTTTTATTTTCTCATTATTTTTGATCATTGAACTTTCTTAACGGGTGGCGTCTATGAAACTCTAGAACGAAAGGGTTTGGATTACCGATTTAAAGGATCCTATAGTGTAACAGTCCAGAATTTTTAGCATAGTGCGCACCGCGCACTCATGCCAGGTGCGCCCCGCGCCCACCTCTCGAATATCAGGGACTGTTTTTGTAAACTTTGTAAATGTAAGGACCTTTTGTGTGAAGTCCGAATTATTGGTTAATATCTGACGATTCCAGAGATCTCTTGGTCATTTCACTAATTAATATTTAAACCTAAAAGAAATTGGAATTGAGGGTTGTGTGTACAATTTGAGCTTAAATCTTTAAAATTAAGAAGTTGATTGGCAAGAAGGAGGGTACTCTAGGATCAAGTTGGTGATTTATCTTCTATTTCTCTTCAACTTGTAAGAAACATAATTCTTATTATTTGAAAGTTCGTTAGGAGTTTAACTAGTTACTTCAATTGGGAGGGTTTTAATTTATAATCTTGTGTTTTTATGTAATTACAAGATGGTTATGTATATTTAAGGTCAAATTGGGGTTTTGTTGCATGAACACTAATATGGCAAAGAAAGACTTAAACCTTTCATGAATAGACTTTTGAAGAAAGTTTAAGAATTTAATAAGATGTATATGATAATATCTAATTTGTAAATGGGTACATATGATTCCTTTTTACCATTAAAATTACTTTGATGAAAAGTTAATAGTTAGAGTTGAGTTATTGAAAGTTTGTAGTTAAAGCATGAAGGTGTCAAAGTGGGTTGGGTTAAGTTAGTGTATAAAAGGAAGTGTGTTAAAGCATACTTTCTTATGAAGAGCAAGAAATAGAACGAATGATTAAATTATAACCTTGAATATATATATAAATGTGTGATTAGGTCACTAAGGAGCTTGATGGTCTTGAGATCTTCGCTTAATAAATTGTGAATTGGAATTACGTCCCTTACAAGGTGAGTATAAAATTAATAAATGGGTCATACGTTGTTGATTTCTCGTGAGCAATCGGTGACGTATGATTTTGGATGGGGATTATATCCCACTTGTTATTAGTTGACTAGCAAAAGCTAGTTATGTAGGTGACAATAAGCCTTGTGCGGTTTTCACAAATGTGTTAGGCTACGGATCCGTTAGAAATATATTGTATGTTTTATATATGTATGTGGAAGAATTCCGATTCGTTTACTTGTTTTATGCTCACTAAGCATTGCGCTTACTCCTTTTTGTGGTATTGATGTTGTAGGTGAAGTAGTTGCTAGTACTAAAGGGAAGGAGAAGTTTTGAAGGAATAGTTAGAAGACTCATCTTTTGGTAAGTGGAGATTCCGGTCCTAGACTCCGCGAAGACCATTAACTTGAAAGCATAACGCCCGTTTTGTGTAATATTATGTTTTGGGTCAAGTAGTTAAAGACGTATGTACATTAATCTAGCAAATTAAATGTTAACGTTAAAGTAATGAAATAATTTACTTGTTCAGTCTATTATGATATGCGTTGGTGGTATTAAACAAGGGTATGCAGGTTCTGGGTACCAGGGTTCTTAAACTGCAACAGAATCACCTTGTTTGGTCTTGCACGCCACACACGCATTGGGGTGCGCTCCGCGCACGTGGTCGGGAATTAATCAGAAGTTCTGTAAGTCTGAACTTCGTGTGTGCGCCGTGCACTCTTAAGGGGTGCGCACCGTGCACTGTTCACTGTAAAAAAAAATTCGTGTCAAGGGCGTTTCAAGTTGGTATCAGAGCGGAGGTTTAAGGGACTTGGATAATCTACTATAGGATTATCTAGGCTTAAACCAAACCATGTGTAATGCATGATTGTAGCTCAGCCTAAATTTATAAGGTTCGGAGTAGAGTGTTGTACCCTAAGAAAGCAAGTTAATTAATGTTTTTATGACTAGGAAGTATTGTATGGGTGGTTTGTATATGAACCTCGAAATTCTTTGAAATGGAAACATGGTTTGGGAAGGAGTAACTACGCTTGGCCAATGTAATTACTCCTTTGCAAACTATGTAGAAGTTTCAAGGTAACGAGGGATAGAAACCTAGCTAGAATAGTTATGATGATTGAATGACGATTAAACTTGTTGAATTTTCAGTATAGTAGAATTATGATGACTACGCATGAGGAGGGTGAACGACCCTTAGTAGATTATGACGCATCTCCTGAAAGGGAGAATTCCGGAAGTCCCACATAGGAAGAAGAGGGTCGAGATGATCTTTCGGTTTAAGAACAAGTTAAGCGTGCTTTCCAACTTTATACTCCGACCTTACTTGGTAAGGTTGAAAAGCTTATGGATGCTAAGTTTGACGATTTTCTAGACAAGTATCCGGTGTTAAGAAAGGAGCCTAGTCAATTTGGGGCTGAAGAAATAGTTACTAAAAATGATGGACCTGAGAAATTCGAATATAAATTATTCACGGCCTGTAAGCCACTTATCTTCAATGGGGAGCTGTACCCAATTTTAAGCACGCGATGGTTAGATGAGATCGAAGAAACTTTTGTTCTATGTGAGTGTCCGAAAAATTTAAAAGTACTATATGCGAATCACCAACTAAAGTCAAGGGGTCTCGAATGGTGGAAATTGATGATGACATTGCATGGTTCTGAAAAAGCTAGAAACTTTCCTTGGGAAGTTTTTCGAAAGATGTTTATGGATAAGTTCGCCCCTGAAGCTGAGATGGAGCACCTACGACTCGAATTTATGTCTATTGAGCATGGTAAGCGATCGGTAGCAGAATATACGGCAGAGTTTAATGACAAATCAAAATTTTGTCCTGAATATACTTCCGACCCCAACCGACTCAAACGGCATTATATACGAAATTTGAACCCAGAAATTAAGGATTTTATAGATCCTAAGGTGTATGACGCTCTCAATGACATTATTAACAGAGCACTAGAAAGAGAACAAGAACTTAAATATCGGGAGGTAAGTAAATGAAAGAATGAAGCTCCTTCAAGTTTAGCCCAAGGCTCTCCACTTAAGAAAGCGAAAACAATGGCGATGCCACCACAAAGGTCCAAATCAGTCCCTCCACCTACCAAGACAGAAGCAAGAGAATATCCGACATGCACCAAGTGTAGGAAGAAACACCCAGGTGACTGCAAAGTAGGATTGAATCTATGTTTTCGGTGTGGTAGGCCGGGGCATAAAGCTTCCGAATGTCATAGTGCTTCGAAGTTGTGTTTTACTTGTTACAAAGAAGATCATATCCAAGCTAATTGTCCCGTGTTTCTTACAGAACGAGCTAAAGGTCAGAAGAAAGAAGTTAAGAAAGAACCGGAGGTGGGAAGTGCTAAAGTGAAAGCACGTGCATATCAAATAACCACAGAGGAGGCTAAGGAGTCTCACGATGTAGTGCCAGGTACCTCTACCTTGAACGCCATACCAGTACACGTAATGTTTGACTCTGGTGCTACAAAATCTTTTGTATATTTGTCCATATAAAATGGTACACATACGAACCTCGGGTGGAAGGGTTATTACTATTTATGAAGAACAAAAGAGACGGTTTATTCCTTTATGCACCTTCTTAAAAGCCAAGAAATACTTATCTCGGGGATGTGAGTCCTTCCTGGCACATGTAGTTGACCAAACAAAAGAAGTTAGAAATATGGAAGATATTCAAGTAGTAAACGATTTCCCTGATGTTTTCCCAGATGAATTACCTGGTATTCCTCCGAATCGTCAGGTGGAATTCAGAATTGATCTTGTTCCAGGAGCTGCACCGATTTCCAAAACCCCATATCGTCTCGCCCCCTCAGAAATGCAAGAAATGATGAAGCAACTACAAGAATTATTAGATAAGGGTTTCATTTGCCCTAGCAGTACCCCGTGGGGCGCTCCGGTGCTCTTCGTGAAAAAGAAGGATGGTACTATGCGCATGTGTATAGATTATCGCGAGCTTATTAAGTTAACCATAAAGAATAAATACCCATTGCCTAGAATAGATGATCTTTTTGACCAATTAAAAGGAGCGAGTTATTTTTCCAAAATCGACCCGTGGTTCGGTTATCACCAGTTAAAGGTAAGAGAATAGGACATTCCGAAAACAGCATTTCTCACCTGATACGGACATTATGAATTTGTCGTAATGCCTTTCGGGTTAACCAACGCACCAGCAGCCTTTATGGACTTGATGAATAGGGTATGTAGACCGATGTTGGATAAGTCTGTAATTGTATTTATTGATGATATTTTAGTATACTCACAAAGTGAAGAAGATCATTCGGTTCACTTAAGGCAAGTGCTAGAAACTTTTCGTTACCAGAAACTTTATGCAAAGTTTTCAAAGTGTGAGTTCTAGTTGCGTGAAGTCCAATTTTGGGGCCATATGATTAATGCGAACGAGATTCAAGTAGACCCTGCAAAGGTTGAAGCTGTACTGAAATGGGATCCTCCTACGAATCTATCCGAGGTAAGAAACTTTCTTGGGTTAGCAGGGTATTACCGAAGGTTCATCCAAGATTTTTCAAAAATAGCCACTCCCTTAACTAAACTTACCAAGAAAAGTGTACCCTGGAAGTGGGAAGAGAAGCAAGAAAATGCATTCAATACATTGAAAAATAAACTAATTCAAGCACCTATTTTGGTTTTCCCGGAAGGGACGAAGGACATGATGGTGTACTGTGACGCTTCTAAAAAGGGACTCGGTTGTGTTCTAATGCAGCGAGGAAGGGTCATTGCTTATGCGTCACGACAGCTTAAACCGCATGAGAAGCGATATCCCACTCATGACCTCGACTAGCAGCAGTTGTGTTCTCTTTGAAGATATGGCGACATTATCTCTACGGAGTACAATTCACCATTTATACTGATCATAAGAATCTTAAGTATTTCTTCGATCAACGTGATTTATGATAGGTCAGATCATGTTGAGATTAGAAGAATCGACAAGTTAGAATGAGATTCGATAAGTGTGAAGGAGATTCGGTATGAGAGAGAATCAACAAGATTTATATTCCACAGCTTCTAGAACTCGTTTACAATGCAATGGCTATCTAATTAGCACTACTTAGGTTCCTTATATAGCCCTCTTCTAAGGAACCATCATTTAAGCATATTTCACATTAACACTATACAACTTCGGGGTCCTAACAATCTCCCCCTTAGTGTTAAATGTGAACTTTTTACAATATAATCCTATTTAAAACATCTAAAGGAACATTGTTCCTCTGAAGTGAACTTTGGATTTGAATCCCTTGAGATTCTCATATCTTCGTATGTTTACTCTTGTCTTTAGACGACTTTTCAATCTCGTGAGAATGTATTTGACAATCTCATTATCTTCAGTTGATTAGCAGTTATTGATCAGTCTCCATCTTAAGTATTTGAAAGCATACATCAACATTCCGTCTGAGTATCTTCTGAAATCTGAGACTCTGATGAAGACCTTTGTATAATGAGAATTGACAAACACAAACCCATATGGACAGTCACTCACTTTGTAACATCCCGCCTTTTTCCATTTACTTTTCGTTTAATTATTCTAAAGTCCGTTATATAATTATAACACCTTCCGTTAATACGCATTTCTAAATTATCTCGTTTAGGTAATTCACGCACCCGCAACTGAACTCGAGAGACTAGTTTTGCCAATTGATCAAATATGTGACTAGATGGACTAGTCAACACCCACCTCCTTTCATTATCCATTTCATTTCCATTTTCTTTAATACTTTCACATTTTTTTCTCTCAAAACCCAAAACAAAGAATCATCAGCTATTTCAAATCGAGCAAGCATCAATCCAAACAAATTACATATTCGGAATCCTTGCATCTTCTTCTTCAAATCCATACCGATTACATCTCATTTGGGTAACTTTCTAAAAACACTAGATTTTGTGTTCTTGATGTTTTTGACTTAAAAAAAGTGTTAATTAGTGTCTATGGCTCAAGTCTAGTATGATTATGTGATTTATATGCTCGATCTTGTTATTTTAAACAACTAGCATGAACTTGAATTTTGGTGTGTTTGATTTGGTGATTTGGTTGCTTGAATGTTGTTAAATGTTATAAGTGCATGTTTTAATTGTGTTACTAGTATCACTAGCTTCAATTTGATGTGTAGGTTGCTTTAGAAAACTTCATAAACTTGATTATTGATTTTGGTGATGTTGGTTAGGGTTTGATAGACCTAAATGTGAAAATTTGATATATTTAATGCCATGAATTGTTGTTGGTAAGTGGTTAGTTGGATTATATGGTTGATTACCTACGAAACGGCATATGATATGTATGCATTTAATTCACGAATCATAAAAATGCATTTATGAACTTGAAGGTATTAATGGTGGACATTTAATGAGCATTCAACTTGATTTTAATTTTTGTAAATAATGTTTTTGATTGATGAAAGGTGTTTAGTTGTTCTCCTCGTTAGATTACCTTTCCAACGACATAAGATACGCGTTTTAAGTATTTACGGTTCACAAATTAGACTTGTTTGAAGTTTGGCTCGTTTTGACACTTGAAGGCTACCCAGAATTGCTGATCAGATACTCACCGTGGCGCGGCTTAACACAGACACAGATGGTCTTGGACCATCAAAAGTTTCGACCCTCAAAACCTGCTTTAACCCACGGCGCGGGCGATATTGCCGCGGCACGGCTTATGACGTGGACAGATGGCTGTTCAAATTTTACAATTTCATGAAAATTCTAACTATGCTACGCACCTCCGATCACCATGTAACTAGTTCTAACATGTTTATATATGATTAAAAACCTCAAAAAAATAGTTCGAGACCCGATCCGAACGTGTTGACTTTTTCGTTGACTTTGGCCCGACCAAAGTTGACTTTTAATCAAACTTAACCGAATACTTATGCAATCGTTCTAATATGCTTTTATACTTATATCTTGCATGAAACTTGACAACATGATTCACATGCTATGTATAATCGAGTCGTAACGAGCCATAAGACTAATTGAACAACTTTGACCAATCATGTTACCGTTATTGACACAACCTACTTGTTTAGGTCAAGACTAGCAATTGTCCTTACACACGTTACTTTGTAAAGTACCTTATTTATGCTTGCACTCAAGGTGAGATCATAGCCCCACTTTTACCCTTTTATACTTATACTTGGGATGAGAAAACATAAACGATTCATACTTTTATACTTTGAACACGAATACGAAAGCAAAGATACGTACGAGTTAGAACGAAAATCCTCATTCCAATTATCATTAGTTACACTTGTAGGGTGTAAGCGAGAACTTATGTTGTGTGGCCATACGGGTTTAACGAACCCTCATTCGGAAGGTTCGCTACCGTTAGCAAATGAAATATAATTTTATCGGAATAGTGTAGGTTCTAACACTATATGCAGAGGTAAGATTCAGTTAAGCTTGATAATTGGATGCTCGCGATACAAACACATCTTTTGAGATGTATACGCTTGATAATCGGTTTATACTAAATCTTGTGGTTCAAAACATACTTTATACATACACCTATGATTTCACCAACGTTTTTCGTTGACAGATTTTCTATGTTTTTCTCAGGTCCTTGAATACTAGGTGATACATGCTTCCGCACTATACTTTTTGATACTTGCTTGGATGTCGAGTACATGCATATGTGGAGCGTCTTTTGACTTATTCTTAAATCGTGTCGCATATGTTTCAATTGTACTTTAAACATTGTAATGTAACTAGTTGTCGAACTACTTTGTAAATCTTGAAACATCCTTACTTTTGAAATGAATGCGACATACTTTTGGTCAAATGTTGTCTTAAAGACTTATGACCACGTAACGGGACCTAAGTAGATGGCACCGTTAATGACGATTTTGTCAGGTTGCTACACACTTCAAGTAAGGACATATATCTTAGCTCTTCGATTACTTGATTTGGCGGTTTGATTCCGAGCTTTTTGTGTCCAGATTCTAACCCCATCTGAAAATCGTGAACAGATATCCATCTCATCGAGTCAAGAATAAATCTGTAGACTGCCTTCATCGCAGTAGCATGATAAGTTGTTGTAGATTCATCCAAGTTTATCAAGTAATTGTAGATGAAAATAATGTCGTCCATCTTCAGTTTATCAAAATCCGCTTCCGGGAACTGATAATCCTCATCATCCATTCTTGTCACTTGAAATAATGGCATCTTCACCCCATCCTTGTTAATCATCACAACCTTATTTATGCTTTTGATCTCTGAATTCTGCTGTACTTGAAGTTTTTCTTCATTCTTCAATTTGTATTTGTCACGAACACTCAGATAAGCTTTGAGATATTCTGGTTTCTTATGATATTTCCATGCACCCAGAACACTCATTGATGCAGAAAGAACGAGATCAGAATCACCATAGATTCTATAAGCTTATTGTTCAATGAATGGTGAACGAAGAATCATCTTCTCTTCATCCTCACTAAGTTGGAAATCAGCATCACGCTCAAGAACAATCTCTGCAATTTGAAATGGAACATTCAGATCAGGAGGAGTCATAGTATCTTCCTTGCCATTAGAGAAAATCTCCTTTTCAAAGTGTATTCCAAATTCATCGATTGGAGATTTCAAATTAACAAATTGATGTTCATTAAATTCATTGTCGACACTCGACGACCCCTTCAAAATATCTTCAATGTTATCAAAGTTTTGATTATCCTCTGGAGCTGACTTATTCTCTGATTGTTCAGCTGAATCCATAATCATAAGCATCCCTGAGTCACCCTCTCTCTGACCTTCTGATTCATCTAGAAAACTCTCACTTTGAATTTCCTTAATTTCATCACTTGCAGAATCAGATATATCAACAACATCATGATCCTTATATTGTCTAGACGAACCAGCTTCATGAGTTGATCTTTGAAAACCACTGGATGATAACCACCATATCTATTCTCCCCCTCATGAAGATTGTCGGGATCGAAATCATCATGGTCAGGCATGTGGATTGGTCCAGGTGACTTGCATGGAGATAAAGGATATACTACTCTCGCTTGCTCAAGATAAATCGTCATAGTCTCGTGAACTTCATCAATATCAGTTCGTTTAGCAAACTCAGCAAGATATAGCTCCTCCACCTCATTGTCAGAGAGATATTTAAGTCCATATCAGTTTGAACTACAAGAAGGTGACCTAGTTGGTGAAACAACAGTGAAAGCATCAGCAACAACTGTTGAAGGCGATGTCGATGAAATTGTGTGAGTTACCATGAGGTCAGGTAAGGATATATGTGCGGTATTATTCTTATATGTAGGGCTATACATACTACTTGTTAGATTCTTGATTTCCCCTTCTGATGGAGGTTGGGCAACAACCGGAGTTGTCGCCGGTGAAGTTTCTTTCGAAGCATCCGCCTCCATGACTTTAGTCTCATGGGACTCTGACAAAGTAGTAGAACTACCCGTTGGTTTAGTTCTCGCAGAGATATTGCTATCTCCAACTCCTTAAATCATTGATATACCATGAGGTGGCACATCTCTTTCAGTTAACGACTCTTCCTCCAGACCCTGAAATTCAGAATCCGAAAGAGAAGTGGTTTGAACCAATGGATCACTTTCATGAACCAAGGGATCAGTCTACTGGAAGTCTGATAAATATCCCGAAGGTTTGTCGTGTTGACTCATTTCCATGGGACGCGGCAGATCTTCCTCATCAAGATAAGCCGGACCTCGAGACCCTGTTGTACGTTGAGTCAACGCAGACTTTACTGCAGAGGAAGACTTTACTTCCTTAGATGCAGATGCATCTTGCTGTATAGGATTTATTATTAAGTCATGTTTAGATTAGATGGGCTTATTGGTCTTTTTACCATCCGTGCATTTAGTTCTCTTACCTACCCAAGCTTGTGCTTCATTTAGTGTAGGGCTTACTGTTATTATTGGATGTGATACGGAAATGGGTAAGGGTGACCTAATAGGTTCTAGGTCTTGGTCCGTATCACCAATTGTTGGAGTAACTTTTTGGCAGATGATAGGTGTCGAAGTCCTAGATCTAGTTACACGTTGGGTTGGTGGAGTCTGAATTATCTCATCGGGCATAAATCGAGTTCTCTTAGGAGAAAGTTCAGGAGATGGTTCAATCCTAGATGATCTAGGTTTCCTGATCCTCACGGGTTGAGCTTGGTGTGCAACCCTAGAACGTTTGAGGTTGACCCTAAGTGGAGGATTAGCTGGCCCGGGTGGTTGTACTATAGGTTCCTCTACAACCTCTGGGGCTGGAACCGCGGAGGGTTCAACTTGTACTTGTTGTACCGGGTTCGGAAGAGGTATTCCTATAGCCTCAAAATATGAACGCATTCGAGTGTCTTGGGGTTCAGCAAGCCTCACTAGCCAGTTTGGAATTGGCGCAGTGAACTGATTATTGGAAATCACCGGGGTATTCATCTTCAGCTCCCCAAATCTTTTCATCTGCAATCCATGTGTACCTGGTACAAATATATTTGCATTTCTACAAGCATTGATAGCATCATGGATAAAGATACAGAAAAACCTTTCACAAGAGATGTATGAACCCCTTGGCTTATCAACTTGAGGCTGAACCAAATCCTAAAGAAGTTCTGCATAATTCGGAGTTTCTACTGTTGTGAAGGAGAAGAACAGCTTGAGCATTGGCACAGTAAGGCTGTCGGATCCACTTCTTGTCATCAGCAAGCATCTGTTGATGATCGAAAAGATCACATACCACCTTGAGTGCAGGTATTTCTTCTGAAACTTAGCCGGTGGAACATTGGTAGCTCCAACATAACCAAGATCAAAGACTGAGCTCATCATCTGTTGAGTAGCGGGAAAAGTAGGAGCATTCCGTACAAGAGGAATCCTAAAGATCCTCCTGAAGTCAGCCTTTGTGATACTTCGCATCCCTTGTACTCCTCCTAGCTCAAATTCAAAAAGAGCTTGTGTACCCTCTGGATTTGCAGCAGTAGGTTGTGTAGCTTCCACAAAGCTAATAGTTCTATACAGTAGCTCCAGATCTGTCACAGCCACACTGGCAGTAGAGCTTAGAGCAGGCCATAATGTGTTCCTCTCTAGTATTGCAGTCCAGTAGTTGCCGCGAATGTTGGTTTCAGAGTTGATGAAGTGATTGTTCGCCATTTAGCTGTATAAATAAGAAATAGAAAACCACAAGATGTTTATAATAAAGCACATATCTCTATTCTTATTTTCCTTTAAAATCCTTTGTATTTTTCAGATTTTAAAATTTTTATGGTTTTTCTAAGTTATAAAAATCATTTATTCCAAACATTTGACAAACATAACATTCATATGATATTCATCACATTACACAATCATCATGTAAAGTCAATTATATAACATAAAGAATCAGAACAACACTTAGTCAATTTTAAGCACAATTCAAGCAGATTCGGTAGTCATGAAAACTTCAGATTCTGTAACCAAATAAGCTTGAGTTTTCATACTAAAGACTTAAATAAAGCATGTAAGATTTATCAAGTTGAAAATCACATTACTTTTAAAGTACCAAATTACAGATTCGGTATAATGCCAAGAACAGATTCGGTATCTTCAAAAATCACACATAATCACCCAAACATGCATATTCAGTCTTATATCATGCAAAAACATAGTCATAATCAATTAACAACTCAAATAAATTAGGAAAGCATGTTAATGATTTGAACAGACTCGGTACTGTAGCAAGAACACATTCGGTATGTACAGAATCCATCTAATATTCAATTAATCATGTAATCAGACTCGGTCAATTAATAGATCAACTAATTTAACAAAGATTTGACAAAATTTCATGTTAATTAACCAAATCAGATGAGTTTAATTTAAGAATTAAGAAATTCGATTCAGATTCGGTATAATCAACATTTTTCAAAATTAAGAGTCACAATCTTGTTATTTGCATTATTTTCTTGTTTATAAGTGTTCAATTATCTCAGATGTACAATATGTACATCTTAGATTCAATTAAAACAAAGAATTACCAAGAAAATGAAGATACAGAAGACGGGATTCAGTAGATTAGGCAGACTCGGTAGATTAGTTCAGATTCGGTAAGCAATTAGTAAAAAGTGAGAGAAAGTTTGACTTTGACCATCCTATTTATAGCTACCGAATGATTTGAAAACATGGGCCTTACCGAATGGGCCTTATTTACCGAACGCAGTCCATTTTTAAATTTTAAACAAATTCACTTCAAATTTTGACAAATCTTTAACAAAAAGCATTCAAGATTATCACATTTTCAATGAAAAACATTTCTGAGACAATTTTTGAAAAATTTTGAACTTACCGAATCTGTACTGTTGGTTGTCAGATTCGGTATAATGCTAAAATTAGCATTTATTCAGTAAAATTCACATCTTTTTGGTTTATAACTTTTCCAATTTTTATGAATTTTCTCAAAACAAGATTTGTACTTAGAAAAACTTTGAATTATGAACAAAGTACAAATCTTCAGTGATACCAATTGTTAAAACGGGTTGCATACTGAGATGTATACAAGCCTTAGTGAATTATTTCAGATATAAAACAAAATTTTTTATGAATTCACTTTTGAAAAACAATTTTCTTTTCATTTTCTCCTTTTTCTCCCCCTCAAAATGTGATATACAAGAAAGTAAATCACCATTTTGATATGTTCTCAAGAAAATGAATTAACTCCCCCTTGAAATATGATATCAATGAGTTACCTCCCCCTTTCGTAACTAATGAAAAAAAAATAATAAACCCAGGAAGTTAACAAGAATCTAAAAGTGCTCCCCCTTGAAAGATGTTATCTAAAGCAGAAGAAAACAATTGCTCCCCCTAGAAAATATCTACTCCCCTTAAACACAATATCCCAAGTAGAAGTCCCAAAAGATCTAAGGAATGTTAAGCACTATATTCTACCATGCCAATTTCTTTGATCAAGAATTTTAGCCTAAGTTCATCTAAGGGCTTAGTGAACATGTCAGCTAATTGCACTTTGGTAGGCACAAAGTATAACTCTACATCCCCTTTCTCTACATGGTCCTTAATGAAATGATAACTAATATCTATGTGTTTAGTCTTAGGATGCTGGACCGGGTTGCTTGTAATGGCAATAGCACTTTGTGAATCACAGTAAATTGGGGTCTTAGAAATCTTAAAACCATAGTCCAAAAGTTGAATCTACATCCACAAAACTTGTGAACAACAGTGAGCTGCAGCAATATACTCAGACTCAGTTATTGATAAAGACACACAATTCTGCTTTTTGGATGACCAACCAACTAGCCTATTCCCCAACATCTGAATTGATCCAGATGTGCTCTTTCTATCAACATGGCAACCGCCATGATCCGCATCAGTATAAACAGTGAGATTGAAATCGGATCCATGAGGATACCAGATTCCAAGGTTAGGTGTACCTTTAAGGTACTAAAAAATCCTAACAACCGCTTTGGAGTGGGATTTCTTAGGGTTTGACTGAAATCAGGCACAGACAGTTACAGCAAGTGTAATATCTGGTCTACTTGCAGTCAGATACATCAAAGATCCAGCCATGCTTCGATAAAGTGTAATGTCAAAGGGCTCCCCATTAGCATCAGCATCCAGTAACGTCCTCATTGGGGTTGCCATTGGTTTTAAAGAAGTCATTTTAAAACGTTTTATCATATCATTGATATATTTTGTTTGACTGATAAAAATCCCGTTTGGTAATTGTTTTACTTGTAACCCCAAGAAGAAATAAAGCTGGTCAAGCATGCTAATTTCGAATTTGTTGGCCATAAGGTCACCAAATTCTTTACATAAGGCCGGGAACGTGGAACCAAAAATAATATCATCAATGTAAATTTGAACCAAGAGAATGTGACCGTGGTTTTTACGGATGAATAGCGTTGTATCAATCGTTCCACGATAGAAGCCATTATCCAGCAAATACTTTGTCAAGGTCTCGTACCATGCACGCGGTGCTTTCTTCAGACCATTCAAAGCTTTCTCCAAGTAGTAGACATGGTTTGGATGAATAGGATCGACAAAGCCTTCTGGTTGATCAACATAAACTTCCTCTTGAAGATGACCATTCAGAAAAGCAGTTTTGACATCCATTTGAAACACCGTGAACTTCATATGAGAAGCAAATGCAAGGAAAAGATGAATAGCCTCAATCCTAGCAACCGAAGCAAACGTTTCGTCATAATCAATTCCCTCTTGTTGTCGATATCCCTTGGCCACAAGATGTGCCTTATTTTGAACCACAATTCCATCTGAATCCTTCTTGTTCTTAAAAATCCACTTAACCCCTATTGGTCGTTGACCCGTTGGTCTTGGAACTAATCACCATACTTTTAACCGTTCGAATTGATTGATCTCTTCTTGCATTGCTACCACCCAATTTGGATCTAGTAAAGCTTGATCAACCGTTGTGGGTTCAATCTTACTAAGAAATGCAGTGTAAAGACACATATTCCGAGTAGCCCTTCGAGTTGAGACTGGAGCAGATGCATCACCAATAATAAGATCTATCGGATGACTTTTAGTCCATCGGTTGTTATGTGGAAGAGGTTGTACATCAGTGGTATCCATGAAAACATCAACCGTTATTGATGTTGAGCCTTGATCCGCGTGATCTGATGTAACACTTTCTAATGGATTCAATTGAGTATCAGGAGAAACAACTGGAGTTGTATCAATGGATTAATCTTGAACTGGTTCAAGATTATCAGTAATAGGAGGTAGGAGGGAGGATGAAGAAGCAACAGGTGAATCAGTTGGTGTTGTATCTTCATCAAAAAGACTTGGTTGAGTCTCCACAGTAGTTGACTGTGATGGTGTAACCGGTACGGCTTGAACATTTGAATCCCGTTGAGGAGCATAAAGACTATCAAACAAGATATCCAGTTCCTCTGTTGTTACCGTAGGAACACCCTTCTTCAAGAAAATTGAATTTTGCATGGAAGAAGTAGTAGCCAGGTTAGGATCGGGTTTTGAACTGAGTTGTTCAAAAGCCATTCCCGATAACTCATCGAACCGTACATTAATGCTTTCCTTAATTATCTTTGTCCGTTTATGTAAAGACCCAGAAAATTTCATATTAATAAATTAATTACAGGATAAAATATTTCCGACACGATAAGTGAACCTATTATGCTGAATCTTAAAACTTTTTGAACTAGTTTACACATTCATGTACCTTTCGATTTTTTTCGACGATTCACAAACGTCATAACCTGTGATAATTATATAATCGTTTTATTAATGTAAGTTTTTTTAATTTATAAGAAGAAACTCAAATAAATCAAAGATGTACAAGTAAAACACTATTTGCTACAGTAAAAATCATTTTGCTAAAGTAAACACTAATTGCTACAGTAAAAACGACTTTGCTACAGTAAAACACTATTTGCTACAGTAAAAACGACTTTGCTACATTAAAACACTATTTTCTACAGTAAAAAAGACTTGCTACAGTAAACACTATTTGCTACAGTACACACTATTTGCTACAATAAACACTATTTGCTACAGTAAATAATATGTCGACAAACAAGCAAACAAAACAAAGTGAGCTGGCCATGCGATTGCATGGCAGATACACCAAAAGCCCATGCGATCGCATGGGGACCAAAAACACTATTTGCTACAGTAATATATTATGTCGACAAACTAGCAAACAAAAGAAAAATGAGCTGGATCAGGCGGCCATGCGATCGCATGGCAAATACACTACAAACTCATGCGATTGCATGGGCTACAGGAAATGAAAAAGTACTATAAATACGCCAGTTTGCTCGACGAATTTACAACACATATTCTTTCTTTCTATCCTTCTGTAATATATAATTATATTTATAATTTATAATTTAAGTTTAATAATAATAAGGTATATACGCGGGTGTTTTTAATTCGGGTTTCAAACCGTTTTAAACTAAGGAAATATGGGGTATTGTTCGGGGTATTGTTTTTGAATCCAAGGCCAACCATACATTCGTCTACCATCATTACGTCTACGCAATTTGCCTACAATATTGAATCTCAATATTGAACCGTGAGTTTATAGATCCCTTTTTAAATGCTTTAAATATTTTTGGGCTGAGAATACATGCAATTTTTTTTTAACGCAATGGATACAAGTACATACTTAATTCTACACTGAGTTAAACTGAAAATCCCTTAGCTTAGGTAACTAGTAGCTACCAGTACATAAGATATGGACTGGTGGGCGTGAATAATTGTATATGGATCCATAGGGCTTGACATCCCCGTCCGAGCTAGAGAGCTAGCCTTTTAACAGACGTATGTTATTTGAGTTTATGACACGTTGGTTTGCGTGTATTAAAACGAATAGGGTAATTATCATTATAGCGTTAAGTTTAGTTACCAGGGTGCTCTGTTACGTAGAATCAATTGATAAAATTTTGATGAAATCTTGTGGTCTATCTTTATATACTTATGACTCGAGCAATTAAACCTATAACTCACCAACATTCATGTTGACTTTTTTTAGCATGTTTTATTCTCAGGTCCTTAGACTGCTTCCGCTGTGATGTGCTTGTTGCCTGCATGGAGTCTCTCATGCTTTGTATAAAGTTTATTGCATTCGAAACAAAACCACGTTGTGTGATAAATAAATTGACTGTGATGTCAACCTGTAAAATAAAGACTTATGTATTTTGGGGATTTGCTTATACCTAAGCACTCGCCCACATGCTTATAACTTTCTATGTTTAGAAAGTCGCTTATTTTAATGAATGCAATATTTTATCAAAACGTATCATATAGAGGTCAAAACCTCACTGTGGAATCAATGATTAACATGCCGCGTCAATAGCGATTTTGACGGGTCGTTACAGTTTGTGATAGAGACGATAGGCAACTTTGTTCGAAGAATAACCGAGAAATATGGCCTGATCGCCATGAGGATCAAACTTTCTGAGGCTGTCAAAATCGTTAAGCACATAGCATATACAACCAAAGACACGGAAATATTTGACATTCGGGTGTCTACCATATAGTAACTCATAAGGAGTGTTTTTAAAATGTTTGTTAATGATGCAGCGATTTTGGGTATAACATGCAGTGGAAATGGCCTCCCCCCACATTTTTGGAGATAGTTTGGAGTAAGCAAGCATCGTTCGAGTTGCCTCGCACAACGTACGATTACGTCGTTCGAATACTCCATTCTGTTGAGGGGTTTTTGCAGCAGAGAACTGATATTCAATGCCTTGGTCTTTCAAATAACTATCAAGCAGGTCATTCTTAAATTCTGTCCCATTATCAGTTCGAATAGTCTTAACATGTTTGTTAAAAGAGCGTTGAGTCTTTTTAATGAACTCAATGATAATGGCGGAGGTTTCTGAATTGGTCCGTAGAAGGAAAATCCATGTAAATCGGGTATAGTCATCAACAATTACAAGCACATGTTTCCGGCCCCAGAGGCTAGAAATCCTCATGGATCCACATAAGTCCATATGCAATAATTGCAAGGACGATGAAGTACTGGGGTGTTGCTTAAGTGGATGAGAAGTCCGTTTCAGCTTACCCATCGCACATGATAGACACACATGATGCTTATCATATTGAAAGCTTGGAATACCATCAACTAAGTCTTTAGAGACTAATCGATTAATACCCTTGTAATTCAGGTGTGACATCCGGTGATGCCATAACCATGAATTCTCCTTCGATGACCGAGTAGCCAAACACATGGTTTCATGTGATGGTGCATCATTGAGGTCAATAGTATAAAGAGAAGCACAACATTTACCAACAAGGAGATCATTTCCATCGGTGGATTGCACCGAGCATTGACGACGTTCAAATAGAACTTTGAGATCTTCGTCACAAAATTGACTGACACTTAATAAACTGCACCTCAAACCCTCAACATATGAGACCCGTTTGATCGTTATGCCATTCTTCACAAAATCTCCATAACCCGTTATTGCTGCAATCTCATCATTTTCAAAAGTAACCGCTCCTAGGAATTTGTCAACGAAATTGAAAAGCAAGGATTTATCACCGGTCATGTGTCGAGAACAACCGGAATCGATATACCAAACACAGACGTCAAAACCCTGTAAACGTTAATTTCCTAGAGTTTAGGTACCCAAAGTTTCTTGGGTCCTCTACGGTTAGTACCAACAACAAACTTTGGATCAACAATGAGATAATCACGTAAAGCATCATGCAACTTAGATAATAAAGCATCATTTAAAACCACATTACATGAAGCATCATACGCAATATCAAGTTTTACATCGTTATCAGAAGTCTTAACACACAACTTATTCCATGCAGATGTTTTGTTCACAGACGAAAATTGAAAAACATGTGATGATTTCCTAAGTCGACTAGCAGATTGCGTTGGTTTGTTTGCTACTTTCTTAGTCGTGGACTTAGGAACCCATACAGATTTGTAAGTCAAACTTGGATTATGACCAGTGACACGAAAAACACCTCTGTTAGTTAGACGTCCAAACTTTTTAGTTGACACATGAGATGATTGATTTTGCAAAATTTCTAATTTGATTTTACGTTCCTTTGCATCATACTCACTCAAATCAGGTTTATGACTCTTGTGGTGTGTAGACTTGACTGATTTTGTTAAAAGACTCTCCTTTGATTTATTTGACATTGGAATCATAGGAATCTTTTCAGTTGACACAGAACCATTTTGAGAATGAACCCTCTTGACCACATATTGTGTTGAAGGTGCAACTTTTGAAACACATTTACCAAATTGAGAACGTAGTGGGTTTTGAAGAATAGTAATGGGTTTTGCATCCTTAGATGTTGTTGTCCCCTTCCCCTTCTTAGTAATCCCACCAACACATTCAGACACATTGGTTTCAACAGACGATGATTGCTTAAGTGTGTTAGCCTATTTCATTTGAATTATCTTTTGTTTTAAGCTCTTAATCTCAAGACATAATTCCTCAGCAGAAACTATCACTTCACCTTCCTTAAAGTCATAAGTACATTCTTTCTTAGGAAGTGATGCAAATTTATCACACAAAGCAAGCATTTGTTCTAAAGATTGACACTTAAGTTGCAAATCAACATTCTCCTGTTCTACTATAGCTTTTATACGTTTCAATTTTCGTACAACAGGTATATTAGCATAAAATTCATTCATAGGATCAATTGTTGCATTAAAGTCTATCAAATTTTCAACAATCGGTTCATCTCGAGGTTCTACCTTTACATCTAAAGCAGTTTGACCTAGGGATTCTGTCTCAAAGAAGACATTTAGTTCATGTGCTAGGTCTTCACGGAAAATATTATCAGAACATGCAGGTAAAGCCGATAGAATTGGTTTCACATCAAAAGTTAGTTCATCAAACACTTCATCTATATTAACAATGCTAGAACTAGGGTTGTTAAACACTTCATTCTCAAGCATTAAAATTTATTTCTCTAGCATGAGTGTAGGAATGTAGACCAATCTACGTGTAGGCACATAATTAAAACACTTCACGTTCTTTTCAGTTTCAATAAGTTCCTTCAAGAAATCAGGATTTGATTTACCCATTTTAGCATTAATTTTCTCATACATTAAGCGAATTTGATGGTATTTTTAAATTTGCGATTAACAATAATATCATCAAAATCAGCATCAGAAGCATGCATAAAATGAGATGGTAAACCAGCTTGAAAGTAATCAGAATGATATAATCCTGGAATCTTTTTGGAAGCATCATCTAAAATCTTAGGATCTTCATAACCCAACCCCCACTTTTCACCATGAATCGTTTTTGGTCTATTCATGAAAATCGTTTGTTTTGAAAGTTCCATATCAATGATAGTGATAGTGCTCCAAATGAACATATATTTAGTATCAATATCCCTCCGATATGTAAAGATTTCAGTTGCAATTGTTCCATTTTCATGTAATATTCGTTTATATTAAATAAGTGCGAAGACAAAAGGCGAAAACAACGAATTGAAGACGCAAAGGTCCAAAAAGCTCAAAAGTACAAGATACAATTAAAAAAGTTCAATTTATTGATAAGGAACGTCTAAAAATGACAAGAGTACAAGTTACGAAACGCAAAGTACAAAATATCTCAGCGTACGCAAGGACGTTCGAAAATCCGGAACCGGGACATGAACCAACTCTCAACGCTCGACGCAACGGAAAAAAAATTACGAGTCTACTATGTATATAAATATAATATAATATATAAATAATTATAAAAATTATTTATATATTATATATATTTAAATAAAAACCGTCGGCAGCCTTGGATCTTGAACTTGTGGGCTGGTTTAGGAACCACCGCGACTTGCGGAGCTGGAAGGCCAAAATGGCCGCGACTCGCGGAGCAGTGAATTTCAGTTCTGGCTATAAAAGCTCTCGAGTTCTGCATGTAAAATATAAAAATAATAATAATAATAATAATACTCCCTAGTATAATTTAAATAAATATATGTATATATAGTATAGATTAGTGTTATATTAGATTAGTTTGGGTTATGTAAAAGTTATTTTTACGGGTTTTTAAAGTCGGAGCTCTGTCCGTGTACCACTACGCGATAAATAATCAATGTAAGCTATGTTCTCCTTTTTAAATTAATGTCTCGTAGCTAAGTTATTATTATGCTTATTTAAAACAAAGTAATCATGATGTTGGGCTAATTACTAAAATTGGGTAATTGGGCTTTGTACCATAATTGGGGTTTGGACAAAAGAACGACACTTGTGGAAATGAGACTATGGGCTATTAATGGGATTTATATTTGTTTAACTAAATGATAGTTTCTTAATGTTAATATAAAGATTTACAATTAGGCGTCCCTATAAACTACCATATACACTCGATCGGACACGATGGGCGGGGTATTTATATGTACGAATAATCGTTCATTTAACCGGACACGGGAATGGATTAATAGCCACTAGAATAATTAAAACAGGGGTGAAATTATGTACAAAGGACACTTGGTATAATTGATAACAAAATATTAAAACCTTGGGTTACACTCAGTCGACATCCTGGTGTAATTATTAAACAAAGTATTAAAATCTAGTTACAGTTTAAATCCCCAATTAGTTGGAATATTTAACTTCGGGTATAAGGATAATTTGACGAGGGCACTCGCATTTTATATTTATGACCGATGGACTGTTATGGACAAAAACCAGACGGACATATTAAATAATCCAGGACAAAGGACAATTAACCCATGGGCATAAAACTAAAATCAACACGTCAACCATCATGGTTACGGAAGTTTAAATAAGCATAATATATTTTATTTCATTTTTCCTCGTACTTTTATTTATTGTCATTTCAATTATTGTTATTTATTTTATATTGTTATTTAAATATCGTCATTTACTATACGCTTCGCTTAAAATATAAATCGACAAACCGGTCATTAAACGGTAAACCCCCTTTTATATATTATTATATATAATTATATATATTTTGTACAAATATAGTTGTTTAAAAATATAGTGTGCAATAAGCCCGCTCCCTGTGGAACGAACCGGACTTACTAAAAACTATACTACTCTACGATTAGGTACACTGCCTATAGTGTTGTAGCAAGGTTTAGGTATATCCCATTTGTAAATAAATAATTAAAACTTGTGTAATTTGTAACGTATTTCGTAGTAAAATATAGTACTATCACGTACCCCCACGCTACATCATCAAGTTTTTGGCGCCGCTGCCGGGGAGTCGGCGAAACTTTATATTTTTAATTTATTTTTGTATATTTATATTTTATTTTTAGAAAAACAATATAAAATCTAAAAAAAAATTAAAAACCGAAAAAAATATATATATATATATATATATAAATCTGTTTTTATAAAATATTTTCATTTCTATTTTAGTTTTTTTTTTTTAAATATAAGTGTTTATTTACTATATAAAAATATTTTGTAAAAATACAAAACAGAAAAATAAATAAAATAAAAATAAAATAAATACGTTGAACCTGTAAAACTGACCTGTCACGTTTGAATTTTAAACCCCCGCGACTCGCGGAGGTTTTGAACTGGGAACCTCGCAACTCGCGGAGCCCCTCAGACACGTCTGGTAACCTCTGTCGACACATTAATTACAGTGTAATAATTATTATTATTTTTATTTAAACCCTAATTAAGTTATCTTAATTAATTATTTAGTTTAGTTTATTTATTTACTTTGTTATTTTTAAATTTTAATCTAGTTTTTATAAATATATAATTTAATAGTTTTATAAAATAAATAATATAAAAAAAAATAATAATAATATTTTTATAACAATAAGTAATTTTATCACTTTTTATATCTTTTTATATTGTCGTATTTTTTTTATTTGTTTTAGCGTAATTTGTATATTTTTCGCTCGTAATTAGTTTTAAGTTTATTATTTGCCGTAGTTTATTTTTAATTCTAGATTTTTAGGTCTTGCCGTAAAATCCCTTAAGTGCTTATTCCTTAGACTAAGATTTAGGTGCTTTAGAATTTTGCGACGCCGTTTTTTGTGCTACTTTCTTATTTTTATTTTTCGACGCCTATTTTTCTACCTTTTTATTTTTCGACGTTTTTCGACATGCAATCTATTTCTTTCTTATTTCTCGACGCTCTAGTTTTTAGGACTTAGAATTTTCTCTATTTCTTATCTAATATCTCAAAAGGAAAGAAAAATTATTTAAGCGGTTAAATTAATGGACGTTGACATTTTTCTGCTTCGTAGTAATAGTTGGATTTGTTAGTGGCTGAGTTGTGGCTTTTCCGATTTAAAGGTGCCTGGCTCCCTGCTACATCTTTTGGCTATTCGAAACGTGGGCAAAAGCAGAAAAGTCTATTAATTGGACAACTTATATAAGTTTTTCTATTTTTATAACTAATAGGATAATTAGTGAACGCACCACATTGTAGCTAAAAATTTGGCCATCGCAATAAAATGGAAAATTTTGAAAACAGGGCCTTGGAAACTCTTTTTGAACTCCAAAATCAATTAAATCAATACCCTCAAACGAGTGTTGATAACAATTCATTCGGTCAATCTTGGATCGCGAACGACGAAACAATAACTGGTTGTGAAATCTGTGGAGATTATCACTCAACATGGGAATGTTACTATTACGTTCCTATGGAAAATTACGCACCCACGGAACCTGAATGGAACGATTACGAAGAACACAATTCAAATTGGGATTATTCCCAAGAATATATCCAAACTCAACAACCAGAAGACGAGGAAAATTACGTGTCCGAAAATTCTTTAAACATTATAAAAATCAAACTCGAAGAACTCGATGCTCAAAATGAACAAATGAGAGAGTTTGTAAACCGGCAAGCTGAAACTCTATCAAATTACACACCTGTTGATCTGAGGAGACATGTTCAAAAAAATCCCATATCATCGAATTTTGATGAATTCGAGAGCTTCGAAATCACCAACTACCCCGATGATACTTTTTATTCAGTCTTACCAAATTCACAACATATCGACACATTAGCCTCTACCGACAAAATCATCAATCCATCAATGAATGATGAAGAAGAAATAAGGGTGACAAATTGGTACTCTTGGGAAAACGATAACGTTGAAAATTTTAACCCCGAGACCAAACCGAACTTCACCATTCCACAACCTTCCAACCCAATATTCTCTATAGAAGAGTCATCTACCGAAGATGAACTACGAGCTGTAATAGATAATGACACCTCAGATTTCACCCAATTGGGTAATAGAGGTGAAAACTTTGATCCCGAGAATAAACGGAAGGAAATATTAGGAATTGTCCACCCTATAGAAATATGTATGTCGGTATATATCGATCCATTTGACCAAGAACCAGAAAAGAGACATATCCATTTACTAAAAGCTACACTTAAAAAAGAATTAAGTAGTGACGATCGGGTGAGTCTAAACTCTAAACCTATTGATATAATATATACCACCCGAGATGCAAATAACTGGCTCACTATTTTAATTCGTGGAACTTATTCCACCGACTTCACATGTCGTCAGCTAAGTGTGGGGAAGTCTAACCCCACTTAATGTTAAATTCGGGGTTCGGGTTAATACATAACTCGTTAATAAAAATACACGATGAGTTAGGGTAAAAGACGCTTTTCCAAATATTAGTAAACAGTTCAGAAAACCAACCGTTTTTGAAAAAAAACATGTGTGATAAAACAACAAAAGGAATGAACGATGAGGCGCGCCATCTATCATTCGACGAGCTTTGTAAGTACAAACTGGGAATTTTTAATCACTTTTCTACACTAATCACCCTCATGAATTTATAATTAGAGTCTGATTTCATGCAAATGAGGGCATTGCATGATCTTAAGTGTGGGGAAGGGTTATAAATTATCTCGGGTTTATTACTTGGTTTATTTGCCAAATTTTGTGAAAAATTGAAAAATTTTCAACTAAATGAAGTCAAAATCATGTTTATACATATTTATGAACAGTGAAAACTAGGTGTTAATACCGAAATTATCGTTACCTCAAAAAGGACATAAATTGAGAAACAACTTAAAACGCTTGAATTCATTTAAAATGGAATAGAAGAGAATAAAAAGGCAAAGAAAGAAACTAAGTGTGGGGAGAATATACCAAGTTATTCAATTAAAAACTGTCTATCACATGTTTCTGTAAAGTTATTGCAGGTGCTTTTGTTTTGGACTAAATTAACTATTTTACCCGGTAAATTGTAATAAAGATGAAAGAAAGATGGATCTACACGATGAATCAATTCCATCATTAAAAGGAAGTAAAGTCTTCCAAAAAAGACACGCGCTTCTTGATTTAGGTCAGGAAGTTGTCGTCCAGACCAGCTGTAGGTTGACGAAAAATCTAGAAAAGTCATCTCTAAAATCAGCAGGAAATCCACGAACCTCAGCATCAAACAGGGTCGCCAAGTGGTCGGACTTATCCTAACCATGAGAGGATCTGTCTCGTAAAATGGGGAGGGCGCCGTGCAAATTAGCTTGATAAGACTAATGAATCAGACCCCCAGAAAGGATAATCTCCTCAAAGATTAAAAATCAGCTTTTAAGCCTGATATTACTCAATCCTTGAGATTGACTTTAAAGATTGAGAATTACAACTCATGGAATTCAATGATATCTAAACTCGAGCTTGAACGAGAAAATATTTTGATCAAATTATAAACCGATTTGTTTTCTGAAAACCCATTTTCAATGCGTTCATTACCATTGAACGTAAAATCCTAGGAATTCACCTGGAATTCATTAGGTCACCTGAACCAAATCGGGTGTCAACCGTAAGAACGGTGGTTGCATAGCATGGTCGAAGACAGGACCTTGTGCCAGACCAAAAAATTATAAGGGTGAGCTTTACTATTGCTCCTACAAAGGATAGTAATTGCGTCCAACACGTTAAAGACCATAATCAAAAGCATGTCACAGGACATTGCCTTAACAGTTGCTTGTTCATCGCTTTCCTTTACAACCAGACCGTAGTTTACCGAAAGGTAATATACGGGACAAGTAAACTGGACGTGTTGCTTTCCTAATACAACGTTAGCAAGTGGGTGACACAAAACCATAAGTTTTGAGCTAAAATTTTCAAATCTGAAACCCACCAACCCACAAAAATATTTTGCAAACACCGGTGAAGGGTTATTCCGGAAAACCTGTCTAGGGTAAAATCTAGCATGAATTTTCAAAAGATCAAATGTTTTCATAAAGATCAAATTTCCTAACGGATCTAAATTTTCATAGTCATGTGGGACTGTAAACCACAAATGCTACTATCATTGTTTATACCGCCGTATCAAAATCACTGATGTACAAAGTGTGAAGAATAAAGAAGTGATTCTAGTGTGTTTTATTTCAAGACTGTATTGCTTGAGGACAAGCAACGTTCAAGTGTGGGGATATTTGATAGTGCTCCAAATGAACATATATTTAGTATCAATATCCCTCCGATATGTAAAGATTTCAGTTGCAATTGTTCCATTTTCATGTAATATTCGTTTATATTAAATAAGTGCGAAGACAAAAGGCGAAAACAACGAATTGAAGACGCAAAGGTCCAAAAAGCTCAAAAGTACAAGATACAATTAAAAAGGTTCAATTTATTGATAAGCAACGTCTAAAAATGACAAGAGTACAAGTTACGAAACGCAAAGTACAAAATATCTCAGCGTACGCAAGGACGTTCGAAAATCCGGAACCGGGACATGAACCAACTCTCAACGCTCGACGCAACGGAAAAAAAATTACGAGTCTACTATGTATATAAATATAATATAATATATAAATAATTATAAAAATTATTTATATATTATATATATTTAAATAAAAACCGTCGGCAGCCTTGGATCTTGAACTTGTGGGCTGGTTTAGGAACCTCCGCGACTTGCGGAGCTGGAAGGCCAAAATGGCCGCGACTCGTGGAGCAGTGAATTTCAGTTCTGGCTATAAAAGCTCTCTAGTTCTGCATGTAAAATATAAAAAAAATAATAATAATAATAATACTCCCTAGTATAATTTAAATAAATATATGTATATATAGTATAGATTAGTGTTATATTAGATTAGTTTGGGTTATGTAAAAGTTATTTTTACGGGTTTTTAAAGTCGGAGCTCTGTCCGTGTACCACTACGCGATAAATAATCAATGTAAGCTATGTTCTCCTTTTTAAATTAATGTCTCGTAGCTAAGTTATTATTATGCTTATTTAAAACAAAGTAATCATGATGTTGGGCTAATTACTAAAATTGGGTAATTGGGCTTTGTACCATAATTGGGGTTTGGACAAAAGAACGACACTTGTGGAAATGAGACTATGGGCTATTAATGGGCTTTATATTTGTTTAACTAAATGATAGTTTGTTAATGTTAATATAAAGATTTACAATTAGGCGTCCCTATAAATTACCATATACACTCGATCGGACACGATGGGCGGGGTATTTATATGTACGAATAATCGTTCATTTAACCGGACACGGGAATGGATTAATAGCCACTAGAATAATTAAAACAGGGGTGAAATTATGTACAAAGGACACTTGGTATAATTGATAACAAAATATTAAAACCTTGGGTTACACTCAGTCGACATCCTGGTGTAATTATTAAACAAAGTATTAAAATCTAGTTACAGTTTAAATCCCCAATTAGTTGGAATATTTAACTTCGGGTATAAGGATAATTTGACGAGGGCACTCGCATTTTATATTTATGACCGATGGACTGTTATGGACAAAAACCAGACGGACATAATAAATAATCCAGGACAAAGGACAATTAACCCATGGGCATAAAACTAAAATCAACACGTCAACCATCATGGTTACGGAAGTTTAAATAAGCATAATATATTTTATTTCATTTTTCCTCGTACTTTTATTTATTGTCATTTCAATTATTGTTATTTATTTTATATTGTTATTTAAATATCGTCATTTACTATACGCTTCGCTTAAAATATAAATCGACAAACCGGTCATTAAACGGTAAACCCCCTTTTATATATTATTATATATAATTATATATATTTTGTACAAATATAGTTGTTTAAAAATATAGTGTGCAATAAGCCCGCTCCCTGTGGAACGAACCGGACTTACTAAAAACTATACTACTCTACAATTAGGTACACTGCCTATAGTGTTGTAGCAAGGTTTAGGTATATCCCATTTGTAAATAAATAATTAAAACTTGTGTAATTTGTAACGTATTTCGTAGTAAAATATAGTACTATCACGTACCCCCACGCTACATCATCAGATAGCTTTGGATTGCTCTGTGCGATAGAGTTTTTCCTCATATCAAGCAAGTTGTGCTTTCATTTGAAAAGACTCTTTTGACAATGAAGAAATTTCAGTGTTCTTTTCAATTATGGTGTCTTCCAAATGAATAATTTTCTTGTTTAGCTTTGAAAGTGTGGGTTCATGTTGATTTTTCAGATCAGAAAGATCTTTTTCTAAAAATTGAACTTTTTCTGCAAGTCGTTCTAATTTTAGACGATAATCTGTCCTTTCGACTTTAATCGGATGAAATGATTTTTTAAGATCTTCCAACTCAGTTTCCGTTGAGCTGAGTTGGACAGTCAATCTTTGCAATTCCGATTGTAATTTAGATGAAGATGGTCTGGTCTCAGAAAGTTTGATTTTATCTTTTAAAACCTTGTTTTCAGATTTTAAACCTTTGACTTCTTTTGACATTGAGACTAGATTCTTCATCATGTCATTTTGCACTTTTATAAAATCAGGTGAGATTTCAGATGATTGTACCTCATCATCATCAGATGTTGAATCAGAATTTTCCATTGCTTCCTTAGCTTTGATGAGCTTAGTCACCTTGTAAACATTTGCATGTTCCACATCTGAATCTGAATCATCAGTCCAGTTAAACCAAGTATCATCAACCGGTTTCAGCTCTCCCCTAGTTTCTACAATCTTAGCCATCAACATTTTCTTTCTGTAGTAAGCAGTGTCCTTCTTCTTAGGCATCTTGCACTCACGAGAGTAATGACCAGCTTTGCCATAATTGAATCAGATTGAATCATCCTTCTTGGAATCATTAGCACGTTGTTGTTTTGATTGATCAGCTCTCTTGTAGTACGAAGAAGACGATGAGTTCTTGCCTTAATTGCTTGATTTGCCTTTAAACTTGTGTTTGTTCAAGACTTTTGTGAACATGGTTACCATCTTGACTAATTCAAGGTGAAAATCATCAACATCAGAAAGATTCAACTCTTCAGAATCAGTTGATTCTTCAACAAGCACTTTCTTGGACAAGCTTTTGGAAGTCGTAAATGATTTGCTCTTCTTTTTGGCAATTAGGGCAAGTGAATCTCCCAGAGAAGACTCTTTCCTTCCTTCTTGAAGTTTAGACACTTCAGGTTGGTAATGCATAAGAACTCCAACAAGCTCATGAATAGTCAACTTGTCAATCTCTTTGGTAGATCGAACAATGGTTCCATAAGGAAGGCAATCAACATTAAGCTTTTTGAGAAATTTCATGTTGACTTCAGCATGTACTTTTATGATCTTGCACCTTTTCAACTCATTGAGAACACCATTGAAACGACGGTAGGTATCCTTGAGTGATTCATCGGGTTCCTGCTTGAAATCGTCATAAAATCCCAGAGCCTTATTCAGTTTAGTAACGTCTGACATGTCATAACCTTCTTGCTGTTGTTTGATCTCATCCCATATATCTTTTGTTGTGGTGTTGCTATCAAAATTTTCAAACAACTCATACGGGATAGCTTTCATAACAATGTTCTTTGCCTCTATGTCACCCTGAGCTCTCTCACGTCTATCACCAGAAAGTTCATAGAATGGAATTGGCATACTAGTATCCGGATGATAATCTACAACTGGACCATTTCTCAGAGAAGCCCATATGCACTTTGCTTTCTCACCCTTGTAGTCAATGTACTGAGTGATACAGTGAAGTCATTGAGTGTGCTTGCCATCAAACAACACTGAAGGACGGGAATCTGATCCAATGATCAAAGTATCTTGAGTAGACATCTTGAAATTGAGGTAGATTCAGTAAAGATTCGGTATTACACAAATCAAGGATGAAAAATCACAATAATCTAACAAAAATGTCAGATTCTGTATCTGGTTCGATACTGTAGCAGATTCGGTAAGGATTCGGTACTGTAGCAGATTCAGTAAACCAGAATCTTTACCAAAAACTGATCAAACATACAAGTAACACACCCAGATTCATTATAGATGTAGTGACCCGAACTTTTCCATGTTTATATATATTAATTGAGATTGATGTTTACATGATTAAATGTTTCCAACATGTTAAGCAATCAAACTTGTTAAGACTTGATTAATTGAAATAGGTTTCATATAGACAATTGACCACCCAAGTTGACCGGTGATTCACGAACGTTAAAACTTGTAAAAAACTATATGATGACATATATATGGTTATATATATAGTTAACATGATATTATGATAAGTAAACATATCATTAATTATATTAACAATGAACTACATATGTAAAAACAAGACTACTAACTTAATGATTTTGAAACGAGACATATATGTAACGTTTATCGTTGTAACGACATTTAATGTATATATATCATATTAAGAGATATTCGTACATCATAATATCATGATAATATAATAATTTAAAATCTCTTTTGATATTATAAACATTGGGTTAACAACATTTAACAAGATCGTTAACCTAAAGGTTTCAAAACAACACTTACATGTAACGACTAACGATGACTTAACGACTCAGTTAAAATGTATATACATGTAGTGTTTTAATATGTATTTATACACTTTTGAAAGACTTCAATACACTTATCAAAATACTTCTACTTAACAAAAATGCTTACAATTACATTCTCGTTCAGTTTCATCAACAATTCTACTCGTATGCACCCGTATTCGTACTCGTACAATACACAGCTTTTAGATGTATGTACTATTGGTATATACACTCCAATGATCAGCTCTTAGCAGCCCATGTGAGTCACCTAACACATGTGGGAACCATCATTTGGCAACTAGCATGAAATATCTCATAAGATTACCAAAATATGAGTAATCATTCATGACTTATTTACATGAAAACAAAATTACATATCCTTTATATCTAATCCATACACCAACGACCAAAAACACCTACAAACACTTTCATTCTTCAATTTTCTTCATCTAATTGAACTCTCTCAAGTTCTATCTTCAAGTTCTAAGTGTTCTTCATAAATTCCAAAAGTTCTAGTTTCATAAAATCAAGAATACTTTCAAGTTTGCTAGCTCACTTCCAATCTTGTAAGGTGATCATCCAACCTCAAGAAATCTTTGTTTCTTACAGTAGGTTATCATTCTAATACAAGGTAATAATCATATTCAAACTTTGGTTCAATTTCTATAACTATAACAATCTTATTTCAAGTGATGATCTTACTTGAACTTGTTTTCGTGTCATGATTTTGCTTCAAGAACTTTGAGCCATCCAAGGATCCATTGAAGCTAGATCCATTTTTCTCTTTTCCAGTAGGTTCATCCAAGGAACTTAAGGTAGTAATGATGTTCATAACATCATTCGATTCATACATATAAAGCTATCTTATTCGAAGGTTTAAACTTGTAATCACTAGAACATAGTTTAGTTAATTCTAAACTTGTTCGCAAACAAAAGTTAATCCTTCTAACTTGACTTTTAAAATCAACTAAACACATGTTCTATATCTATATGATATGCTAACTTAATGATTTAAAACCTGGAAACACGAAAAACACCGTAAAACCGGATTTACGCCGTCGTAGTAACACCGCGGGCTGTTTTGGGTTAGTTAATTAAAAACTATGATAAACTTTGATTTAAAAGTTGTTATTCTGAGAAAATGATTTTTATTATGAACATGAAACTATATCCAAAAATTATGGTTAAACTCAAAGTGGAAGTATGTTTTCTAAAATGGTCATCTAGACGTCGTTCTTTCGACTGAAATGACTACCTTTACAAAAACGACTTGTAACTTATTTTTCTGACTAGAAACATATACTTTTTTTGTTTAGATTCATAAAATAGAGTTCAATATGAAACCATAGCAATTTGATTCACTCAAAACGGATTTAAAATGAAGAAGTTATGGGTAAAACAAGATTGGATAATTTTTCTCATTTTAGCTACGTGAAAATTGGTAACAAATCTATTCCAACCATAACTTAATCAACTTGTATTATATATTATGTAATCTTGAGATACCATAGACACGTATACAATGTTTCGACCTATCATGTCGACACATCTATATATATTTCGGAACAACCATAGACACTCTATATGTGAATGTTGGAGTTAGCTATACAGGGTTGAGGTTGATTCCAAAATATATATAGTTTGAGTTGTGATCAATACTGAGATACGTATACACTGGGTCGTGGATTGATTCAAGATAATATTTATCGATTTATTTCTGTACATCTAACTGTGGACAACTAGTTGTAGGTTACTAACGAGGACAGCTGACTTAATAAACTTAAAACATCAAAATATATTAAAAGTGTTGTAAATATATTTTGAACATACTTTGATATATATGTATATATTGTTATAGGTTCGTGAATCAACCAGTGGCCAAGTCTTACTTCCCGACGAAGTAAAAATCTGTGAAAGTGAGTTATAGTCCCACTTTTAAAATCTAATATTTTTGGGATGAGAATACATGCAGGTTTTATAAATGATTTACAAAATAGACACAAGTACGTGAAACTACATTCTATGGTTGAATTATCGAAATCGAATATGCCCCTTTTTATTAAGTCTGGTAATCTAAGAATTAGGGAACAGACACCCTAATTGACGCGAATCCTAAAGATAGATCTATTGGGCCTAACAAACCCCATCCAAAGTACCGGATGCTTTAGTACTTCGAAATTTATATCATATCCGAAGGGTGTCCCGGAATGATGGGGATATTCTTATATATGCATCTTGTTATTGTCGGTTACCAGGTGTTCACCATATGAATGATTTTTATCTCTATGTATGGGATGTGTATTGAAATATGAAATCTTGTGGTCTATTGTTACGATTTGATATATATAGGTTAAACCTATAACTCACCAACATTTTTGTTGACGTTTTAAGCATGTTTATTCTCAGGTGATTATTAAGAGCTTCCGCTGTCGCATACTTAAATAAGGACAAGATTTGGAGTCCATGCTTGTATGATATTGTGTAAAAACTGCATTCAAGAAACTTATTTTGTTGTAACATATTTGTATTGTAAACCATTATGTAATGGTCGTGTGTAAACAGGATATTTTAGATTATCATTATTTGATAATCTACGTAAAGCTTTTTAAACCTTTATTGATGAAATAAAGGTTATGGTTTGTTTAAAAATGAATGCAGTCTTTGAAAAACGTCTCATATAGAGGTCAAAACCTCGCAACGAAATCAATTAATATGGAACGTTTTTAATCAATAAGAACGGGACATTTCAGTTGGTATCAGAGCGTTGGTCTTAGAGAACCAGAAAATTTGCATTAGTGTGTCTTATCGAGTTTGTTAGGATGCATTAGTGAGTCTGGACTTCGACCGTGTTTTCTTTAAAAATGATTGCTTAACATTTTTGTTGGAAACTATATATTTTTAACATATGAATATTATGTGATATATTAATCTCTTAACGTGTTTGATATTATGTGATAGATGTCTACCTCTAGAACAAGTCCCATTGACTCACCTAATAATAATGAAGAGTCAAATGTAAATTGGAATGATTTGTGGACTGATTCACAAGTTCCCGAAGAGGAACCGGAAGAAGAGTCGGAACCGGAAGAAGAATCGGAACCGGAAGAAGAATCGGAACCGGATGAAGAAATAGAACCGGTGGGGGAAATAATAAAACGGTTAAGTAAAAGAAAATCCTCAACCAACCGACCAAAGTTAATTATGGTCAATGGTGTTTCCGCCAAGGAAGCAAAATATTGGGAGGATTACCAATTCTCCGATGAATCGGATTTCGACGAGAATTCCGATGATGTTATAGAAATTACCCCAACTGAATTTAAAAAGGCAAAAGAAAATAATAAGGGAAAGGGCATAAAAATAGAGAAATCTAATTCCAACCCCGATGAACTTTATATGTATCGTCAACCCCCGAAGTCCTTAAGTTGTAACAATGACCCGGGAACCTCTAAACCACCAGGTTTTTCTAAATCAATGTGGACAACGACGGCTCGTATTAGGGGAACATCATATATCCCTAGAAACTTGGCAAAACGAACCAAAACCGAAGAAGAAGAAACGAGCGAGTCGGAATAAGATAGTTGTATTCGTGTGGTGTAATATATGGAATATAGTGTTCTTATGCTTTATGATATATGTAAAAATTGCTTGTATTAATAAGTATTTTTTTTATGAATCTAACTCTTGTCTATTTTACAGTTTAAAAACACAAAATGGATAGACAACCCAATATTTTAAGAGACCTACCCGGAGACATGATTGATGAAATCTTGTCTAGAGTCGGCCAGAATTCTTCGGCACAACTATTTAAGGCGAGATCAGTTTGTAAGACATTCGAAGAACGTTCCAAGAATGTCTTGGTTTATAAGAGACTTTCGTTTGAAAGATGGGGGATATCACATTGGGAAACCCATAAGTTACGATGTGTTTACTTTGACGCATATATTGCGGGGAACCCAAATGCTATTTTACGCAACGGGTTAAGAAATTATTTTGACTCAATATATCCGAATATTGGACTTCGTGATTTAGAAAAAGCGGCTAACATGCAACATAAAGAAGCATGTTATGCTTACGGATTAGTAATGTTCGCTTCTCACCAAAGTGAGAACAAGAACATCGGGCTACAACTATTAAACAAAACGTTTCCACAAGTGACGGAGTCGGTAATTGGGGTAAGAAATGAGGTTTTTAGATTATTACGGGACTGTTGGACATTACGTAACCCTCGTCCCTTTGATGACGTTACAACACGCTGTCTTATCAATGGCCATAACGGTTATGTTGCACAAGACCAAGGATGGGAAGTAGTCCTAGTAAAACCAGAATGCATGACTTGTTTCTGGACGTATGAATTACGTGTCTTTATTGCCTTTGCCGAACGACTTGTGTACTAGCTAGAATTGTCTTCACAACTATCTTGTATCAAAGTTATTGTGTGCTATATTTCATGCTTTATGTAAAATAAGCGGTATTGTAAGTTTGTAAAATATTGTATAAAAGTTTGAACGCGAAATATTATTACAATCAGTTTTTCATATAGAATTGTAGTAGTTGAATTGTATATTAGCTACTAAGTATGAACTTAACGGGTAGGTACTACCCGAATTTAAACTTATAAAACGCTAATATGAAGAAAAAGCTTTTATAAATGAGTTCATATTATGCTACGAAATACTATTAACTACTCTTAATATTCTGTATGATTAACTTGTTCCATTTAACTATTTTGAAGGAAATGGCACCGACTACTCGACACACCGTGAATATGAATGAAGAGGAATTCCGTACTTTTCTAGCTTCAAACATAGCCGCAGTACAGGCTGCGCTACATACCAACAATAACCTTGGATCTAGCAGTACAGGAAATCGTGTAGGATGCACCTACAAAGAATTCACTGCCTGCAAACCTTTGGAATTTGATGGAACCGAAGGACCGATCGGATTGAAACGGTGGACCGAGAAGGTTGAATCGGTGTTTGCCATAAGTAAGTGTACTGAAGAGGACAAAGTGAAGTACGCTACGCATACCTTCACAGGTTCTGCGTTAACATGGTGGAATACCTATCTAGAGCAAGTGGGACAAGATGATGCGTACGCACTACCGTGGTCAGCATTCAAGCACTTGATGAACGAGAAGTACCGTCCCAGAACCGAGGTCAATAAGCTCAAGACAGAACTTAGAGGGTTACGAACCCAAGGATTTGATATTACCACGTACGAAAGACGATTCACAGAATTGTGCCTATTGTGTCCGGGAGCATTCGAAGATGAGGAAGAGAAGATCGACGCGTTTGTGAAAGGATTACCGGAAAGAATCCAAGAAGATATAAGTTCACACGAGCCCGCCTCCATACAACAGGCATGTAGAATGGCTCACAAACTAGTGAACCAGATTGAAGAAAGAATTAAAGAACAGACTGCTGAAGAGGCCAATGTGAAGCAAGTCAAAAGAAAGTGGGAGGAAAATGGTGATAAGAATCACCAATACAACAACAACAGCAATTACAACAATAATCGCAACAATTATCCCAACAATCGCAACATCAATCGCAACTACAACAAACGGCCCAACAACAACAACAACAACAACAACAGCAACTACAACAATCATCCCAACAACAATAATAACCGCAACAACAACAACAATCAGAAGCAACTATGCCAAAGGTGTGAAAAGAATCACTCGGGGTTCTGCACCAGATTTTGCAACAAGTGTAAAAGAAATGGTCATAGCGCGGCGAAGTGTGAGGTCTACGGACCAGGGGTTAATAGAACGAAAGGAACAAATGGTGTCGGAACGAGTAATGGCGGAGCAAGTAGTGTCGGAGCAAGTTATGCCAATGTAGTTTGTTATAAATGTGGAAAACCAGGCCACATTATTAGAAATTGCCCGAACCAGGAGAACACGAATGGACAAGGCCGTGGAAGAGTTTTCAATATTAATGCGGTAGAGGCACAGGAAGACCCGGAGCTTGTTACGGGTACGTTTCTTATTGACAATAAATCTGCTTACGTTTTATTTGATTCGGGTGCGGATAGAAGCTATATGAGTAGAGATTTTTGTGCTAAATTAAGTTGTCCATTGACGCCTTTGGATAGTAAATTTTTACTCGAATTAGCAAATGGTAAATTAATTTCAGCAGATAATATATGTCGGAATCGAGAAATTAAACTGGTTAGCGAAACATTTAAGATTGATTTGATACCAGTAGAGTTAGGGAGTTTTGATGTGATAATCGGTATGGACTGGTTGAAAGAAGTGAAAGCGGAGATCGTTTGTTACAAAAATGCAATTCGCATTATACGAGAAAAAGGAAAACCCTTAATGGTGTACGGAGAAAAGGGCAACACGAAGCTACATCTTATTAGTAATTTGAAGGCACAAAAACTAATAAGAAAAGGTTGCTATGCTGTTCTAGCACACGTCGAGAAAGTACAAACTGAAGAAAAGAGCATCAATGATGTTCCCATTGCAAAAGAATTTCCCGATGTATTTCCGAAAGAATTACCGGGATTACCCCCACATCGATCCGTTGAATTTCAAATAGATCTTGTACCAGGAGCTGCACCAATAGCTCGTGCTCCTTACAGACTCACACCCAGCGAGATGAAAGAACTGCAAAGCCAATTACAAGAACTTTTAGAGCGTGGTTTCATTCGACCAAGCACATCACCGTGGGGAGCTCCTGTTTTGTTTGTCAAGAAGAAAGATGGTACATTCAGGTTGTGTATCGACTACCGAGAGTTGAACAAACTTACCATCAAGAACCGCTACCCACTACCGAGAATCGACGACTTATTTGATCAACTACAAGGCTCGTCTGTTTATTCAAAGATTGACTTACGTTCCGGGTATCATCAAATGCGGGTGAAAGAAGATGATATTCCAAAGACTGCTTTCAGAACACGTTACGGTCATTACGAGTTTATGGTCATGCCGTTTGGTTTAACTAATGCACCAGCTGTGTTCATGGACCTTATGAACCGAGTGTGTGGACCATACCTTGACAAGTTTGTCATTGTTTTCATTGATGACATACTTATTTACTCAAAGAATGACCAAGAACACGGTGAACATTTGAGAAAGGTGTTAGAAGTATTGAGGAAGGAAGAATTGTACGCTAAGTTTTCAAAGTGTGCATTTTGGTTGGAAGAAGTTCAATTCCTCGGTCACATAGTGAACAAAGAAGGTATTAAGGTGGATCCGGCAAAGATAGAAACTGTTGAAAAGTGGGAAACCCCAAAAACTCCGAAACACATACGCCAGTTTTTAGGACTAGCTGGTTACTACAGAAGGTTCATCCAAGACTTTTCCAGAATAGCAAAACCCTTGACTGCATTAACGCATAAAGGGAAGAAATTTGAATGGAATGATGAACAAGAGAAAGCGTTTCAGTTATTGAAGAAAAAGCTAACTACGGCACCTATATTGTCATTGCCTGAAGGGAATGATGATTTTGTGATTTATTGTGACGCATCAAAGCAAGGTCTCGGTTGTGTATTAATGCAACGAACGAAGGTGATTGCTTATGCGTCTAGACAATTGAAGATTCACGAACAAAATTATACGACGCATGATTTGGAATTAGGCGCGGTTGTTTTTGCATTAAAGACTTGGAGGCACTACTTATATGGGGTCAAAAGTATTATATATACCGACCACAAAAGTCTTCAACACATATTTAATCAGAAACAACTGAATATGAGGCAGCGTAGGTGGATTGAATTATTGAATGATTACGATTTTGAGATTCGTTACCACCCGGGGAAGGCAAATGTGGTAGCCGATGCCTTGAGCAGGAAGGATAGAGAACCCATTCGAGTAAAATCTATGAATATAATGATTCATAATAACATTACTACTCAAATAAAGGAGGCGCAACAAGGAGTTTTAAAAGAGGGAAATTTAAAGGATGAAATACCCAAAGGATCGGAGAAGCATCTTAATATTCGGGAAGATGGAACCCGGTATAGGGCTGAAAGGATTTGGGTACCAAAATTTGGAGATATGAGAGAAATGGTACTTAGAGAAGCTCATAAAACCAGATACTCAATACATCCTGGAACGGGGAAGATGTACAAGGATCTCAAGAAACATTTTTGGTGGCCGGGTATGAAAGCCGATGTTGCTAAATACGTAGGAGAATGTTTGACGTGTTCTAAGGTCAAAGCTGAGCATCAGAAACCATCAGGTCTACTTCAACAACCCGAAATCCCGGAATGGAAATGGGAAAACATTACCATGGATTTCATCACTAAATTGCCAAGGACTGCAAGTGGTTTTGATACTATTTGGGTAATAGTTGATCGTCTCACCAAATCAGCACACTTCCTACCAATAAGAGAAGATGACAAGATGGAGAAGTTAGCACGACTGTATTTGAAGGAAGTCGTCTCTAGACATGGAATACCAATCTCTATTATCTCTGATAGGGATGGCAGATTTATTTCAAGATTCTGGCAGACATTACAGCAAGCATTAGGAACTCGTCTAGACATGAGTACTGCCTATCATCCACAAACTGATGGGCAGAGCGAAAGGACGATACAAACGCTTGAAGACATGCTACGAGCATGTGTTATTGATTTCGGAAACAGTTGGGATCGACATCTACCGTTAGCAGAATTTTCCTACAACAACAGCTACCATTCAAGCATTGAGATGGCGCCGTTTGAAGCACTTTATGGTAGAAAGTGCAGGTCTCCGATTTGTTGGAGTGAGGTGGGGGATAGACAGATTACGGGTCCGGAGATTATACAAGAAACTACCGAGAAGATCATCCAAATTCAACAACGGTTGAAAACCGCCCAAAGTCGACAAAAGAGCTACGCTGACATTAAAAGAAAAGATATAGAATTTGAAATTGGAGAGATGGTCATGCTTAAAGTTTCACCTTGGAAAGGCGTTGTTCGATTTGGTAAACGAGGGAAATTAAATCCAAGGTATATTGGACCATTCAAGATTATTGATCGTGTCGGACCAGTAGCTTACCGACTTGAGTTACCTCAACAACTCGCGGCTGTACATAACACTTTCCACGTCTCGAATTTGAAGAAATGTTTTGCTAAAGAAGATCTCACTATTCCGTTAGATGAAATCCAAATCAACGAAAAACTCCAATTCATCGAAGAACCCGTCGAAATAATGGATCGTGAGGTTAAAAGACTTAAGCAAAACAAGATACCAATTGTTAAGGTTCGATGGAATGCTCGTAGAGGACCCGAGTTCACCTGGGAGCGTGAAGATCAGATGAAGAAGAAATACCCGCATCTATTTCCAGAAGATTCGTCAACACCTTCAACAGCTTAAAATTTCGGGACGAAATTTATTTAACGGGTAGGTACTGTAGTGACCCGAACTTTTCCATGTTTATATATATTAATTGAGATTGATGTTTACATGATTAAATGTTTCCAACATGTTAAGCAATCAAACTTGTTAAGACTTGATTAATTGAAATAGGTTTCATATAGACAATTGACCACCCAAGTTGACCGGTGATTCACGAACGTTAAAACTTGTAAAAAACTATATGATGACATATATATGGTTATATATATAGTTAACATGATATTATGATAAGTAAACATATCATTAATTATATTAACAATGAACTACATATGTAAAAACAAGACTACTAACTTAATGATTTTGAAACGAGACATATATGTAACGTTTATCGTTGTAACGACATTTAATGTATATATATCATATTAAGAGATATTCGTACATCATAATATCATGATAATATAATAATTTAAAATCTCTTTTGATATTATAAACATTGGGTTAACAACATTTAACAAGATCGTTAACCTAAAGGTTTCAAAACAACACTTACATGTAACGACTAACGATGACTTAACGACTCAGTTAAAATGTATATACATGTAGTGTTTTAATATGTATTTATACACTTTTGAAAGACTTCAATACACTTATCAAAATACTTCTACTTAACAAAAATGCTTACAATTACATTCTCGTTCAGTTTCATCAACAATTCTACTCGTATGCACCCGTATTCGTACTCGTACAATACACAGCTTTTAGATGTATGTACTATTGGTATATACACTCCAATGATCAGCTCTTAGCAGCCCATGTGAGTCACCTAACACATGTGGGAACCATCATTTGGCAACTAGCATGAAATATCTCATAAGATTACCAAAATATGAGTAATCATTCATGACTTATTTACATGAAAACAAAATTACATATCCTTTATATCTAATCCATACACCAACGACCAAAAACACCTACAAACACTTTCATTCTTCAATTTTCTTCATCTAATTGAACTCTCTCAAGTTCTATCTTCAAGTTCTAAGTGTTCTTCATAAATTCCAAAAGTTCTAGTTTCATAAAATCAAGAATACTTTCAAGTTTGCTAGCTCACTTCCAATCTTGTAAGGTGATCATCCAACCTCAAGAAATCTTTGTTTCTTACAGTAGGTTATCATTCTAATACAAGGTAATAATCATATTCAAACTTTGGTTCAATTTCTATAACTATAACAATCTTATTTCAAGTGATGATCTTACTTGAACTTGTTTTCGTGTCATGATTTTGCTTCAAGAACTTTGAGCCATCCAAGGATCCATTGAAGCTAGATCCATTTTTCTCTTTTCCAGTAGGTTCATCCAAGGAACTTAAGGTAGTAATGATGTTCATAACATCATTCGATTCATACATATAAAGCTATCTTATTCGAAGGTTTAAACTTGTAATCACTAGAACATAGTTTAGTTAATTCTAAACTTGTTCGCAAACAAAAGTTAATCCTTCTAACTTGACTTTTAAAATCAACTAAACACATGTTCTATATCTATATGATATGCTAACTTAATGATTTAAAACCTGGAAACACGAAAAACACCGTAAAACCGGATTTACGCCGTCGTAGTAACACCGCGGGCTGTTTTGGGTTAGTTAATTAAAAACTATGATAAACTTTGATTTAAAAGTTGTTATTCTGAAAAAATGATTTTTATTATGAACATGAAACTATATCCAAAAATTATGGTTAAACTCAAAGTGGAAGTATGTTTTCTAAAATGGTCATCTAGACGTCGTTCTTTCGACTGAAATGACTACCTTTACAAAAACGACTTGTAACTTATTTTTCCGACTAGAAACATATACTTTTTTTGTTTAGATTCATAAAATAGAGTTCAATATGAAACCATAGCAATTTGATTCACTCAAAACGGATTTAAAATGAAGAAGTTATGGGTAAAACAAGATTGGATAATTTTTCTCATTTTAGCTACGTGAAAATTGGTAACAAATCTATTCCAACCATAACTTAATCAACTTGTATTATATATTATGTAATCTTGAGATACCATAGACACGTATACAATGTTTCGACCTATCATGTCGACACATCTATATATATTTCGGAACAACCATAGACACTCTATATGTGAATGTTGGAGTTAGCTATACAGGGTTGAGGTTGATTCCAAAATATATATAGTTTGAGTTGTGATCAATACTGAGATACGTATACACTGGGTCGTGGATTGATTCAAGATAATATTTATCGATTTATTTCTGTACATCTAACTGTGGACAACTAGTTGTAGGTTACTAACGAGGACAGCTGACTTAATAAACTTAAAACATCAAAATATATTAAAAGTGTTGTAAATATATTTTGAACATACTTTGATATATATGTATATATTGTTATAGGTTCGTGAATCAACCAGTGGCCAAGTCTTACTTCCCGACGAAGTAAAAATCTGTGAAAGTGAGTTATAGTCCCACTTTTAAAATCTAATATTTTTGGGATGAGAATACATGCAGGTTTTATAAATGATTTACAAAATAGACACAAGTACGTGAAACTACATTCTATGGTTGAATTATCGAAATCGAATATGCCCCTTTTTATTAAGTCTGGTAATCTAAGAATTAGGGAACAGACACCCTAATTGACGCGAATCCTAAAGATAGATCTATTGGGCCTAACAAACCCCATCCAAAGTACCGGATGCTTTAGTACTTCGAAATTTATATCATATCCGAAGGGTGTCCCGGAATGATGGGGATATTCTTATATATGCATCTTGTTATTGTCGGTTACCAGGTGTTCACCATATGAATGATTTTTATCTCTATGTATGGGATGTGTATTGAAATATGAAATCTTGTGGTCTATTGTTACGATTTGATATATATAGGTTAAACCTATAACTCACCAACATTTTTGTTGACGTTTTAAGCATGTTTATTCTCAGGTGATTATTAAGAGCTTCCGCTGTCGCATACTTAAATAAGGACAAGATTTGGAGTCCATGCTTGTATGATATTGTGTAAAAACTGCATTCAAGAAACTTATTTTGTTGTAACATATTTGTATTGTAAACCATTATGTAATGGTCGTGTGTAAACAGGATATTTTAGATTATCATTATTTGATAATCTACGTAAAGCTTTTTAAACCTTTATTGATGAAATAAAGGTTATGGTTTGTTTAAAAATGAATGCAGTCTTTGAAAAACGTCTCATATAGAGGTCAAAACCTCGCAACGAAATCAATTAATATGGAACGTTTTTAATCAATAAGAACGGGACATTTCAATAGATTCTGTAACTACAAGATTTGTAGCCTGAGAACACTTAAAACCAGTGAATTAAGTGATACCGAGATCCTGATTCGGTATCGGACTCGGTAGTCAGATTCTGTATGAATTTGAATGCAAACACAATTCAATTTCTTTGAATTAGATTCTGTAACCTTACTGCACTAGGAAACAAGTTACTATCACATAAAATATCAAAGATAGTGAATGTATAGAATACCGAATGTCAACTGTAGCAGTTGAAAATACCGAGTCTAAGTATGAAAACTTAGAAATTCTACAGAATCCTTTCTCAAACCACACCAATTAGCTGCGTATGATCAAACTGAATGTGATAGAATCACAAACACACCACAATCTGCAACACTGAATGAGAATTAATAACTTTGAAGCAGATTCGGTATGGCAGTTACGATACCGAATGTATATCAAATCTTCAAAACTTAAAGAATTGATGAAATTTAAACCGTTAGAAATGTGATTAAACACCTCACGATCACAACTGAAACCTCAAACCTTTACTAAAATACAGAATCAAGCTGGAATTGATCAATACCGAGAGTTTTAGCCACGAACTCTAAAAATCAACTTGATTCTTCATATTTGATGTTAAAAAGCTGTAATGATGATCAAAACTCTTTCTAATCAACCTAATACACCTTCGCTGAACTTATCACAAGAATCTGAACGTCAAATTATCAGATTCGATTATACCGAATCTGATTCAATATACCGAGAGTGCTCAGATTCTGTAATCTTCAATCCCTGGATCGATCTAGTGATGTAATATCACTCCCTGGAAGCTCTGATACCAAACGATAGGTTAGATCATGTTGAGATTAGAATAATCGACAAGTTAGAATGAGATTCTGTAAGTGTGAAGGAGATTCGGTATGAGAGAGAATCAACAAGATTTATATTCCACAGCTTCTAGAACTCGTTTACAATGCAATGTATATCTAATTAGGACTACTTAGGTTCCTTATATAGCCCTCTTCTAAGGAACCATCATTTAAGCATATTTCACATTAACACTATACAACTTCGGGGTCCTAACAATTTAAATAATCGACAGAGAAGATGGTTAGATCTGGTTAAAGATTATAATTGTGATATTTTATATCATCCTGGTAAGGCCAATGTAGTTGCTGATGCTCTCATTCGAAAGACAGTTCATTCCCCATTAAGAGTAAAATGCCTTGCGTTAATTGTGACACCCCATATTCATGAAGCAATTCGAGCTGCCCAGGTCTCAATTTTGGAATCTGGGAAATTTAATGACTAGAGAATGGTAGGACAAGTGGAGTTGTTAGAAGAAGATAATAGAGGTCTAAAGACTCGATATGGACGAATTTGGATCCCGAAATCTAGTGAAGTGAAAGAAAAGCTGTTAGAATCGTCGCATAGATCGAAATACTCGATACATACTGGTGCTACCAAGATGTACCAAGATTTGAAGAGGGATTACTGGTGGCCGGGTATGAAAAGAGATATTGTTAAGTATGTTCAGAAATGTTTAACCTGCTCGCAAGTTAAAGCCGAACATCAAATGCCTTATGGTAAACTCCAACCTTTGGGTATTCTAGTCTGGAAATGGGAACCTGGAAATGGGAAAATATTACTATGAATTTGATAACAAAGTTACCTAGAACCCCACGTCAAAATGATGCAATGACGAAGAGTGCCCTTTTTCTTCAGATAAAAGAAACATCATCTTCTGAGGTTTTAGCTGAGATTTATATGAAGGAGGTGGTGGTGAGGCATGGGGTACCAGTTTTGATTGTCTCAGACTGAGATACAGGCTTTACGTCTCGATTCTGAAGAAGATTCCAGGAGGATTTGGGTACAAAATTACACATTAGTACTGCTTTTCACCCCCAGACAGACGGTCGGAGTGAAAGAACAATTTAAACACTAGAAGATATGTTACGGGTGTGTGTTATCGATTTTGGGGTAGCTGGGATACTCACTTGCCATTATGTGAGTTTTCCTACAATAATAGTTATCATTCATCAATTGGTATGCCTCCTTATGAAATGTTGTACGGAAGAAAATGCAGAACGCCCATATGTTGGGGAGAAGTAGGAAAAAAAAGAATTCAGGAAGCACCGACATTGTGCTTCAAACCACTGAAAAGATCGATAAAATTCGTGAAAGGCTGAAAATGGCTCAGGATCGACAAAAGTCTTATGCTGACAAAAGAAGGAGACCGATAGAGTTTGAAGTTGGGGACAAGGTGATGTTGAAGGTTTCCCCATGGAAAGGTATCATTTCGATTTAGAAAATGGGGTAAACTAGGTCCAAGATTTATTGGTCCCTTTGAAATAGTCACACGGATTGGACCAGTTGCTTATAAGTTATTGTTACCCGAAGAGCTTAATAATATTCATGACACCTTTCATGTTTCTCAACTCCGAAAATGTTTAGCAGACGAAACGACTTATGTTCCACTATCCGAAATTGTGGTGAACGAAAAATTGAAGCATTTTGAGGAACCAATAAAGGTCGTAGATTATCAAGTTAAGCAACTTAGAAATAAATCGGTAACATTATTGAAGGTTCAATGGAAATATCAAAAGGGTTCCGAATTTACTTGGGAGCCAGAGGAATGGTTGATGGTTTATTGCCCTTCCGTTTATCAGGAGTGGTTCGTGAGGACACGAACGGCTCAAGGGGGAGAGATGTAATAGTCTAGAATTTTTAGCATAGTGCGCGACGCGCACTCATGCCAGGTGCGCCCCGCGCACACCTCTCGAACAGCAGGGGTTTTTTTTTGTAAACTTTGTAAATGTAAGGACCTTTTGTGTGAAGTCCGAATTATTGGTTAATATCTGAAGATTCCAGAGATCTCTTGGTCATTTCACTAATTAATATTTAAACCTAAAAGAAATTAGAATTGGGGGTTGTGTGTACAATTTGAGCTTAAATCTTCAAAATTAAGAAGTTGATTGGCAAGAAGGAGGGTACTCTAGGATCAAGTTGGTGATTTATATTCTATTTCTCTTCAACTTGTAAGAAACCTAATTCTTATTATTTGAAAGTTAGTTAGGAGTTTAACTAGTTACTTCAATTGGGAGGGTTTTAGTTTATAATCTTGTGTTTTTATGTTAGTACAAGACGGTTATGTATATTTAAGGTCAAGATTGGGGTTTTGTTGTATGAACCCTAATTTGGCAAAGAAAGACTTAAACCTTTCATGAATAGACTTTTGAAGAAAGTTTAAGAATTTAATAAGATGTATATGATAATATCTAATTTGTAAATGGGCACATATGATTCCTTTTTACCATTAAAATTACTTTGATGAAAAGTTAATAGTTAGAGTTGAGTTATTAAAAGTTTGTAGTTAAAGCTTGAAGGTGTCAAAGTGGGTTGGGTTAAGTTAGTGTATAAAAGGAAGTGTGTTAAAGCATACTTTCTTATGATGAACAAGAAATAGAACGAATGATTAAATTATAACCTTGAATATATATATATATATATATATATATATATATATATATATATATATATATATATATATATATATATATATATATTGGCAAGAAGGAGGGTACTCTAGGATCAAGTTGGTGATTTATCTTCTATTTCTCTTCAACTTGTAAGAAACCTAATTCTTATTATTTGAAAGTTAGTTAGGAGTTTAACTAGTTACTTCAATTGGGAGGGTTTTAGTTTATAATTTTGTGTTTTTATGTAATTACAAGACGGTTATGTATATTTAAGGTGAAGATTGGGGTTTTGTTGTATGAACCCTAATTTGGCAAAGAAAGACTTAAACCTTTCATGAATAGACTTTTGAAGAAAGTTTAAGAATTTAATAAGATGTATATGATAATATCTAATTTGTAAATGGGCACATATGATTCCTTTTTACCATTAAAATTACTTTGATGAAAAGTTAATAGTTAGAGTTGAGTTATTGAAAGTTTGTAGTTAAAGCTTGAAGGTGTCAAAGTGGGTTGGGTTAAGTTAGTGTATAAAAGGAAGTGTGTTAAAGCATACTTTCTTATGAAGAACAAGAAATAGAACGAATGATTAAATTATAACCTTGAATATATATATATATATATATATATATATATATATATATATATATATATATATATATATATATATATATATATATATGTGTGTGTGTGTGTGTGTGTGTGTGTGTGTGTGTGTGTGAATAGGTCACTAAGGAGCTTGATGGTCTTGAGATCTTCGCTTAATAAATTGTGAATTGGAATTACATCCCTTACAAGATGAGTATAAAATTAGTAAATGGGTCATACATTGTTGATTGCTCGTGAGCAATCGGTGACGTATGATTTTGGATGGGGATTATATCCCACTTGTTATTAGTTGACTAGCAAAAGCTAGTTATGTAGGTTACAATAAGCCTTGTGCGGTTGTCACAAATGTGTTAAGCTACGGATCCGTTAGCAATATATTGTATGTTTTATATATGTATGTGGAAGATTCGAATTCGTTTACTTTTTTTATACTCACTAAGCATTGCGCTTACTCCTTTTTGTGGTATTTATGTTGTAGGTGAAGTAGTTGCTAGTACTAAAGGGATGGAGAAGTTTTGAAGTAATAGTTAGAAGGCTCATCTTTTGGTAAGTGGAGATTCCGGTCCTAGACTCCGCGAAGACCATTAACTTGAAAGAATAACGCCTGTTTTGTGTAATATTGTGTTTCGGGTCAAGTAGTTAAAGGCGTATGTACATTAATCTAGCAAATTAAATTTTAACGTTAAAGTAATGAAATAATTTACTTGTTCAGTCTATTATGATATGCGTTGGTGGTATTAAACAAGGGTATGCAGGTTTTGGGTACCAGGGTTCATAAACTGCAATAGAATCGCCTTGTTTGGTCGTGCGCACCGTGCACTGTTCACTGTAAAAAAAAATTCGTGTCAAGAGCGTTTCATATAGCTCAAGCCCCTAGACCTGAATAGGCCATTACGAATTGAAAGTCTTTAATCGAAAGTTTATCTGATTACATACTTATCATTTTTAATCTAGATACGTCATACTACAATTATTGCATAAATGGAGTATAGACAAATCATATCTTATCATATCTATCCCAATAGACTTTGTCTAACACTTTTCCTAAATTTCCTCCGTAAATTATGGAATCCCTTTGCTATATATACATATTCGAGTAGACGGAGATATCATTCAGTATTCAACATCCATCTCATATCGAAAACCCTTTATTCGATCATATAGTATGTATTTCTCATTTGATTCCTCTAACACCTCGATCTACAATGGCAGCGTAACCGGAATGAACCAACCAATTAGTCATCATATTTTCTGGATGAATTGGGGGTGGGTTCGTAGTCGACTTAATTAATGGAGACAAGAAGAAGGTGATCCCTTCCACCCACCAAATTGTCCTATTGGCGAAGAACCTGAAGCACTTACCGACGAACCAATCCGGAATACCATTTTCACCCTCATTTCCAAGATATCCCGGCACGATTATATAATATCTAGAATTCTAGATATTATTCATCCCCTTGTCCGAACCACCAATCATCCCGGTGTAATAGAAGAAGTCAACGAGCTTCGCGCTCGAGTAGTGGCTTTGGAGAATATGGTGCAAAATTTACGAGCACCAGCAGCATCACCAGCACCGACAACACCACCAGTATCAGCAACAGAAACACCACCAGCAGTATCACCAACATCACCTACACCGCAAGCACTGTAAGCACCAGTAGCACCACAAGCTCTGCAAACTCCGCAATCACTGTAGATATCAACACCACAATCACCAATGAGTATGTTGTAATAATGAGTTATGAAGTATTAACTCATTATTTCCAAAGAATTTATATATTATATATACAAATCTTGGAAAAACCATAATGTATCTTTTCATACTAAGCTATTACGTATGAATTTTAAAGGGTAAGTACTACTCGGTTAAATCATATTACTAATATTCTATGATGTACATCCTTCGTTAACGACTTGACCATCGTTAACTACAATCTCTGTTTCAACTCAATGAATTCCATTTCATAATAATCCAAGTGTATTATTCAAATACATGTTTGATTTTACACTTTCATTTTCGGTATACTCAAAACTTTCTAGAAAACATCATTCGTACTTTGTGAAATTCACAAGAATTCCACGAGCACCAACATCATACACCAAGGAAAATCAATAACAATGAATGATGAAGTATTGATTCATAACTTTATTATAGAAATATTCCCTGACAATTATGTAATCTCTAAAGTTTTGAAGATTATTTATTCTCGTTTCAACCGTAAATCAAATGAGTTAATATTATATTAACTCATTAAATCCATGATTACATCTGAAGGAAAATATATATGTACGTATATTTTCCTAAAGATTGTAATTAAAAATTCTGTTGTACAAACTGTTGATGGTGAAAATATTTTAACGGGTATGTAATACCCGAGAAATATATAAGCTCACAATTAATATGCTACACAGTACAATCTTCAATTTTAATTCAAAAATTGTTAACTATACTCACTACTTTCACAACGATATATATTCTATCATAGAAATTAGAACAACCATTTTCAAACAAATTCAATTACATATTCTGATTTTGACATATCAGAATCCAAGTAAAGCTTTAGCAGGTGTTATCTTCCTAAAGATCACTACATTCATGAATTATATTCTGTGATGAATTATCACATCAAACCACCAAAATTACCATTCATTACTTTTGAAATTTAAAACATTTCTTTATCAACCTTTAGATCCGTTGACGGTTACATCCTGCGTTCAACGCTCAAATTCAAAATTCTGGAAAACAAGTCAGATTGATAACCAATTATTCAGATATATTAACGTTGTGAATGCTGATGAAGCAGCAAAAGCTATAGATGGTCTTAATGGCTAAAAGCTTGATAATAAAGAATGGAGTGTTGGAAACGCTCAATAGAAAATTTGGTACCGGAAAACGGATTAAGCAAACCATGAAGGAGGCTGTAGACAAATCACAAGGACTAAACCGGTATTCAAAGAATTTAGATGATTCGATTTCTGATGAAAATCACAAAAGATCTCTTTACGCATTCTAAACCCTTACATAAAAATTTCCCTCATTATCCTTTGACTTAAATATTCTAAGATATCACCGTATCTTTAAGAATAAATATCCTCGATATTTCTGAAGATACCTTCATAATTATTCTTGTCTGAAATCACTTATCTCCTTGTGCTATCTGTATTACATCATAAATGAAACTATTTTAGTTTCTATATTCTGTAAAATCCGAGTTTAAATTATGAATGATTTCTGGAGAAGTGTTGGGAATTGAAGCATAAGTTAGTATAATATAATAACGTCGGGCCAATGTGATTATATTACAGTAAGTCATGCTGAGTTTCTAATGGAACATGATAATTCACAGACCATACCGTTATCATACGCCGTGTTACATGACTCTTACATTCTACTTAATCTCTAAACATATCAAGAACATATTTTCTTAATAGTTTTATTTTTCCGTGACTTCTGGTAATTTAACAAATCAAGATCATGCTATTACAATTTCTTTCTAAGAACATTAGCGATGTTCATTCGAAATTCATACCTACGAATTCTGGACCATTACTTGCCATACTTAAAGTCGAAAAGAGAAAAATAAAAGCATGAAGCTTCGAAAAATAAATAGGAGTATAAATCACAGCAAATAGGAGAGATCATTAACCCTGGATGTCAATAAATATGGAAAGATAGATGCAAGGAAGGATTATGAAAACCACTACCCCAAGAGCGAAGTAGAAGTAAACAGATTCCTCCGGTGGGAGTTAGAAAAGAAGGATGATTATTGCGATAGCCAGAATAAGATCAAGGATCAGAACTGGATTAAGAATTTTCACAATCTTTAGAAGTATGGATTAAGGAAGAAAGTATAGGAGTGGTGAAAATAATGGAACGGAGGAGATGAATTTATAGTAAAATATCAGGCATAACAATCGAGGCAGATTACCGCATTTAATCAAAGAAAATCCTAATTTCCTTAATTACTGGAGAATCAAATCTTATAAAGATTACGAAGATTTTCTTTAAATTCCTTGAATTCCGGAAATTAATCGTGACTACGTTAAAAGTTAAGGCGAATATTTAATTTCCTCATTTCACTCTGTTGCGGTAACTTCACTCAGACTCTTCGCGTAATCGAATTGTTGTAATTATATTATTCAATGGTGATAAAACTCTATTTTTCAACTCATATTCATCATTAAAATATTCTTGTTGTCAACAATGACGATCTCTATCAAATTTCATGACTGTGATTTTCACAAACTCCTCTCTGTTTGTCTACCCTAGTGTTGTTGCATAAAACGCTCAAGGTTTTAAATGAGCTCAATACTATTCATAACACATTTCATGTATCCAATTTACTAAAATGACTTGTAAAACATCATCAGTCCTTTCTGAGAAAACCTAATCAATGACACTCGTGTTATTCCCTTGAATGACCTCCGCATTAATAATAAAATGCACTTCGTAGAAGAACTTGTAGAATTTATGGATCGTAAGATTTAAACACTTGAAACAAAACAATATTCTATCCGTTGGAATTCACGAAAGGCCCCGAGTATACCTGGGAACGTGGAGACCAAATAAAATGAATATATTCCCACCCGTTTACAAACAACGCCGACTGATGGCAACAAATAAATTTCGGGACGAAATTTCCATTAACAGGGGGATACTGTGACGACCCTCACTTTTCGACTTCGGATTTTACTAAAATATCCCTAGGGTTGTTATATATATATATATATTTATATACGATATTATGAACGTTGACCGAATAGTAATTTTTAGTCAACAACGTTTTCTTATATATATAAAATGATTAAAATTATAATTTTAGTAATTATTATTATTATTATTATTATAGTTATCATTATTAGTATTACTATAAAATAATACAAGTTGTTATCATTATTAATATTATTATTATTATTAGTATTATTATTAATACTTAACATTAATATTAATATAATGATATATCATTATTATTAATATCAATATTACTATTACTAGAATTATTAAAAATTTTATAATTATTGTTATTGTCATTATAAAATAACTTATTAATATTTTCATTATTAATATTTTCATTATTATTATTATTATTATTATTATTATTATTATTATTATTATTATTATTATTATTATTATTATTAATTATTATTATCATTATTATTTATATTATTATTATTATTATTTTGATATTATTATTATTATTATTATTAATTTTATTAATATTAAAAGTATTATTATTAATATATTTATATTTATTAATTATTAATATTAATTATATATATCAGACAAATACAAAAATTTGTTAGTTATCCTATCTACTTTTAAATTTTTAATCTGATTGTGATTAAGCTTTAATTTTTTTATCTCCTGATTATTTTTTTAATCCTCTACTGGTTATGATCTTGTCTCTGTCGAGTTCCATTGCTATAAATAAATCCATTCCAGTTGTTAAGTGATACCATACGAATTTACATTATCAATTATCAATTTCAATTGCTAATTAATCGATTTTTTTTTAAAAAAATGCTCGATATCTCTATTCTTGGATCTTTATGTCAAAAGCTCATATTCGAATCCCATTTCAAAATCCATAAATGCAGTTTTATTAGGGATATTCTAAACAATCTTTTTGCAAAATTTCGTATTCCAATTCATCAAATTGAGTTTTAATTTTCGAGTCAAAGTTTAATTTTTAAAAAGTCAAACGATTGTTCTTGGTAAAATTCGAGTTCATTTTTGAGGTTTCAATTAAATTGATGATTTGAAAAGTTTCAAAGAGTGATTTATAATCTTTTTCATGTAGAGATCACAACTTAAAACGATCTACATTTCAAAATCAAATTCCAAGTGTTCTTCGCTGTTACAGCTCTTTTTTTTATTTATTTTGTTTTTTTGTTAACGCAAATTAAAATCCAAATGAATCGTTTTTGTTTTGGTTATTAAATCCTAAAACCAATTCATTAATTCACTAATTTAATTGGGGGTTTGGATTCTGTCGATTTAAGTTTGGGATGAAAAAGAAGATGGATACAAAATATTAGATATATAGATATAGGTTGGGAATATATTCAGAAAAACAGAAATGGTTCCATGGTTTAGGGTGTTGATGCGTATCGAGAGGTCTCGGGTTCGAGCCTGGTCGTGGGCATTTTTTTTTTGGAAAAACATTTAAAGGTAGCATTTTATTATTATTATTATTATTATTATTATTATTATTATTTATTATTATTATTATTATTATTATTATTATTATTATTATTATTATTATTATCATTTTTATTTTTATTATTATTATTGTTATTATTATTAGAATTAAAATGATTAATAAAATTATTGTTATTATTATTACTAACATTAGTATTAGAATTAATATTATTATTTTCATTAATATTAGTATTAGTATCATTTTTATAATTATTAGTATCACTATTATTATTACTAACATATGTATCATTATTAACAAAATCATGATTATTATTAGTATTATTATTAATAAAGTTATTATTATTATTATTATTATTATTAGTAAATCATTATTATCAAAACTATCATTTTTAACAGATAAATATTTTGTACAATAAATATACTTATTACATATACTATAATTATATGAATATTTCATATAACTATATATCAAATATATTAACATTATTTATATAAATACTTACATATAACAAACTATTGATTTTTAAATATAATACTATATATATATATATATTAATATAATTAAATGTATAGATATTAGTCATTATAAATATATATATATATATATATATATATACAAAATAAATATATACTACCTCCGTCTCATTCCAATAGGGCAGTATTCCATTTTAGGTTGTCCCATTCTGATAGTACACTTCCATAAATAGAAAGTGATGTTGTAGCGTGGGGGTACGGAAATACTATTATTTTTTACTACGAAATACGTTACAAATTACACAAGTTTTAATTATTTATTTACAGATGGGATATACCTAAACCTTGCTATAACACTATAGGCAGTGTACCTAATCGTAGAGTAGTGTAGTTTTTAGTAAGTCCGGTTCGTTCCACAGGGAGACGACTTATTTTACACTATATTTTAAACAACTATATTTGTACAAAATATATATTTTAATATATAATAATAATAATATAAAAGGGGGTTTACCGTTTAATGACCGGTTTGTCGATTTTATATTTTAAGTCACAATTAAAACCTAATGAAAAATATAAATGACGATAATTTAAGTGCGATAATTAAAAGTGCAATAAATAAAATGATAGTAAATAAAAATGCGATAATTAAAAGTGCAATTAAATATGAAATAAAGGAATTATGCTTATTTAAACTTCCGTAATCATGATGTTTGACGTGTTGATTTTAGTTTATTCCCATGGGTTAATTGTTCTTTGTCCTGGATTATTTAATATGTCCATTCTGGTTTTTGTCCATAACAGTCCATCAGTCATAAATATAAAGTGCGAGTGTCCTCGTCAAATTATCCTTATATCGGAAGTCAAATATTCTAACTAATTGGGGACTTAAACTGTAACAAGGTTTTAATACTTTGTTTAATAATTACACCAGGATATCAACTGAGTGTAACCCAAGGTTTTAATACTTTGTTAACAATTACACCAAGTGTCTTTGTTTATAATTCCACCCCTGTTTTAATAATTCTAGTGACTATTAATTCATTCCCGTGTCCGGTTAAATGAACGATTATTCGTACATATAAATACCCCGCCCATCGTGTCCGATTGAGTGTATATGGTTATTTATAGGTATGTCCAATTGTAAATCTTTATATTAAAATTAACAAACTATCATTTAGTTAAACAGATATAAAGCCCATTAATAGCCCATAGTCTAATTTCCACAACTGTCGTTCTTTTGTCCAAACCCCAATTATGGTACAAAATCCAATTACCCAATCTTTAATATTTAGCCCAACATCATGATTACTTCGGCTCAAATAAGCATAATAATAAATTAGTTACGAAACATTAATTTAAAAAGGAGAACATAACTTACATTGATTACTTATCGCGTAGTGTTACACGGACAGAGTTCCGACTTTAAAACCCGTAAAATAACCTTTGCATAACCCAAAACTAATCTAATATAAAACTACACTATACTATATATATAATATATATATATATATATATATATATATATATATATATATATATATATATATATATTATAATTATTACAGAGGAGTATTATTATTATTATTGTGTTTTGAACTCGGCAGAAGCTCGTTGCATTTATAGGAAATTTCTGATTTTGGCTGCTCCGCGATCGTGGAGGTTTTAGCCTTCACAGCTCCGCGATCGTAGAGGACAGGATTCCAGCTCACCAACTTTTGGATTTTTACTTGTCGACGTTTTATTTAAAATATATATAATATATAAATAATTTATATAATAATTTAAATATTATATTATATTCTTGTGCATAGTTGACTCATAATTTTTAGTCCGTTGCGTCGAGCGTTGAGAGTTGACTTTGGTCCCGGTTCCGGATTTTCGAACGTCCTTTCATATAATTTAATATCTTGTACTTTGCGTTCCGCAACTTGTACTCTTGTCTTTTTTAGACGTTTCTCATCAATAATTTGAACCACTTGGATTGTATCTTGTACATTTGAGCTTTTTGGACGTTTGCGTCTTCAAATCTTTGTTTTCGCCTTTTGTCTTCGCACTTATTTATTTAAACGAATATTACTTGAAAATAGAACAATTGCAACTGAAAACTTTACATATTGGAAGGATATTGCTACTAAATATATGTTCATTTGGAGCACTATCAGAAAGGAAAGAAGATATTTCATTGGTGGATCTGGAAAGAGAAGATATGTCATTGGTGGAGAAATGAAGTTAGTGGAATTTTCTAAAACTGCGTGTTTTTTGTCTGTGGACTATTGGAATGAGACGGAGGGAGTATAACATATAATTTAAGATATAATATAAGTATATGTTTTTAAATGGAATTTAATATAAATTCTATATAACTACAAATATATAAATAATATATATTAATAAATGAAATTATGTGATTTCCATTATATGTTTATATATATATATATATATATATATATATATATATATATATATATATATATATATATATATATATATATATATATATATATATATATATATATACACTTAATATAGGTTCGTGAATCTGAGGTCAACCCTGCACTTGTTCAGTGCCATCATATGCGTAATTACTACGAAATACAGTATAATGAGTTTTTTTTCATAGCTCCCTTTTTTAAATGCTTTTGCAATCTATATTTTTGGGCTGAGAATACATGCAATGTTTTATAACTATTTTACAAAATAGACACAAGTACTAAACTTAATTCTACGTGGGTTAGAATCACAAATATTCCCTTTAGCTTGGTAACATAATCTATTGGTTTATGAACTGGTAGGCGCGAATCCTATTGATAGATCTATCGGGTTTGACAACCCCATCCGGACTAGTCGCGCTAGCAGTCAACGGATGTTTAGTACTTCGAGGTTATTATCGCACTTGATTCGGTGCACTTTATACATTCAGGGGTATTCATTATTATTATTGTTAAGGCTTGTTACCAGGTGCCCATGGTTGTAGAATGTTTTTATTACACTGCGGTGTAAGGATATTTATGGAAACTGAAATTTGGTGGTCTATTACTATTACAGAAATCATTATTTATGATAAACCTATGAACTCACCAACCTTTTGGTTGACACTTTTTAGCGTGTTTATTCTCAGGTATTACATAATGCTTCCGCTGTGTATTTAATAATTGAAAAAGACCTTACATAAAGTCTTTCATGGCATATTTTTGAAAGACGTTGCATTCAAAATCATCACCTTGTATCATTTAGAGGTCAATTCCTCGCAATGGGACCAGAGATAACGTACCGCATCAATGGAAATTTTGGTAGGTCGTTAAATTTACGTACTTCAATTGTGAATTTCTGAAAAGCACCTCAAACTATGAATTAGTTCTCCGAATTTTGAAAAATGATGATGAAGCAGCAAAAACTGTAAACGACCTTAACAGTCAAAAGTTTAATGATAAAGAGTAGTGCGTTGAAAAAGCTCAAAAAATGAAAAAAATTTGGTACTGAAAAACGGATTGAGCAAATCATGAAGAAGGCTGTGGACAAATCACAAAGACTAAACCTGCCTTCAAAGAATCTAGATGATTCAGTATCTGCTGAGATCGTTAGCGAATACCTTGCTCCTGACTCTAAACCTTTACGGACATATCTTCTTCATCATCCTTCGATATTAGAAATTCTAAGATATCATCGTATCTTTCATTTATAAATATCCTCGATATTTCTGAAGATATTTTCATAACTATTCTTATCTGAAATCATTTATCTCTTCGCGCTATCAGTGTTACATCATAAAGGAAACTGTTTTAGTTTCTAAATTCTGAAAAATTCGAATTTAAAATATGAATATTTTTGAAGTAGTGTTGGGAATTGAAGCATGAGTTAGTATAATATAATGACACTTGATCAACGTGATTATATTACAGTAAGTCATGCTGAGTTTCTAATAGAACGTGATGATTCACAGACCATAACATCATCATGTGCCATTTTACACGACTCTTATATTCTACCTAATCTCTAAACATATTAAGAACATATTTTTCTAATAGTTCTATCTTTTCCCTTGAATTCTGGTAATTTAACCAATCAAATTGTGCTATTACAAATTCTTTCTAAGAACATTAATTATGTTCATTCAAAATTCATATCTACGAATTCTGGACCATTACTTGCTGTACCTAAAGTCGAGAAGAGAAAATAAAAGCATGAAGCTTCGAAATAGAAATGGGAGTATGAATCACAGCAAATAGGAGAGAGCATTAACCGTGGATGTCAATGATTATAGAAAGACAGAAGCAGGGACTCTGAAATTCAAGGGAAAATATAAAGCCCGACGACAACACATAAATTATAAACTGTGTATATCAATACGTATTACAACGTAAAGACACGGGAGAATTAAAAACACTATAACCCCAAGATAATAGTAAAAGTAAATAAATTTCTCCGGTGGTAGATGAAAAAGAAGAATGGCAGATATAAAAGTTAGGAGTATATCAAGAATCAGAACTGGATGGAGCATAATGACGAATACTTTAAAGTATGAATTGGTAAAGAAATAATAAAAGGTGTGAGCTGTGAAATTAAGGAAACGAAGGGAGTGGATTTATAGTGAAATATCTGATAGAAAAATCGAAACAGATTATTGCATTTAACCAAAGAAGATCCTAATTACCTTAATTACCGAAGAACCAAATCTTATTACGAAGATTTCCTCTAAATTCCCTGAATTCTGGAAATCAACCGTGACTACGTCACTGGTTAAGACGAACCTGCATTTACTCATTTCACTCTTTTGTGATAACTTCACTCGTACTCTTCACATAAATAAATTAGTTTATCATTATTACTCATTGGTGATAAAACCCTAATTTCCAACTCATATGAGTCATGAAAACGTACTTATTGTCAGCCATGACGATCCCAATCAAATTTCGGGACGAAATTTCTTTAACGGGTAGGTACTGTGACGACCCGAAAATTTCCGACCAAATTTAAACTTAATCTCTATATGATTTCGACATGATAAGCAAAGTCTGTAATGTTGAGTCTCAAAAATTTTGAAACTATATTCATGTAATCAATTACCCTTTGACTGTCCTCGATGATTCACGAACATTTATGTGTATATAGATATGTATCTATAATATATAGTTATATTAATTAAAAACGTTAACAAAGTATTAAATGTATAATACTTTACATGAACGTATTTCTTTCAATATATTTATCGACGAAATTAAAAGATAATATCAAATGATTGAATTATCATATATATTGTGATATGATTACGGGTCTCTGTTATGAGGTCCACTATGATTTAAGAAATCTGTTCTTTTTAACAACATTCGGAAAATGGTAAAGTGATTTACAAGTAAGAACAAATGTGTCGATTAACGGGAACTAGACAAGGGTTAGTGGGATTCCTGTTTAATTTCCAATTCATGCTTTACAATATTTTCCTTGTAACTTTGATAAGATAACTATTTTAACTTTCATTTTATTTAATGTGAAAGTAAGAACGTGGAGTGTAAATATCTTAGATGTTGAATATCGACAAGTTAAGTAAATCAACATTTTACATTAAGATGATTTCATACGTTTATTTAACCTTTGGACTTTATCCCACGCTTCACCAACAAACTGTAATTTAAAAACTTGAAATCTATTATGAGTATATATAATTTTACTTTTCTAAAACGTTTATTGATATAACGATTTCCATTATTTTAAACTTTTAACAAAATGATTCTTAAATATATTTAGTTTTGGAAAATAAAATTTTCATAGTTATTTGATTTAGTTTCAAACGTACAAAAATATTTTCAGTTAAAATATAGCTTTATTATTAAAACATTTTATAAGATAATTTGTTTATGAATTTTGAAGAACTTAATTAAAACTTTGTAATATAAATTTGCAAATATATTTGTATTGTTTCAAAAAGGTAAAAGTATTACTAAATAATAATTTTGAAAAGATTTTAAATTATATAATAAGCTTTAAAATATAATTAGTTTTGAAAAACTAAATATTATATTATTAAATAAATATTTTAATTATATATAATATGTACAAATTTATATTTTTAAATGAAGATATATATATATATATATATATATATATATATATATATATATATATATATATATATATATATATATATATATATATATATATATATATTTATTTATTTATTTATTTATTTTACAAAGTGATTAAATATAATATTAATTAGATACAAAACGTTTTGATTTAAATTAATATTATCATATATATATAAATATAAATAACGAGAAGTTGCATTAAAGAAGCAAATGACCAAAACACTCGAACGTTAAAGTTACATTTCGAGTGATATAGTTTATTGATAATCTAAGTCTATATTTTGACAAGGGTACGAATCACGAAACATAGAATGCAAATTATTAGAGCGTTCAAAGTAACGTTCGAGAAACCGGAACCGAAACTTAAGTCGATCGTCAACGTATAAATTATCGGAACTAAAATTACAAGTCAACTATGCATTTAAATATAATATAATATATAATTAATTATATAAATTAAATATATTATATATAAAATATAATAAAACTGTCGGCAGCCCTCAATAATTCGAATGTGAGTTGGCCACAGGAGCCATGCGATCGCATGACATTTGCACTGAAAGCCCATGCGATCGTATGGGCATCAGATTCAGGAAATGTGTATAAAGCTCGACGAATTCAGTTTGTTACACACACACTTTCATCTCTCTCAATATATATATATATATATATATATATATATATATATATATATATATATATATATATATATATATATATATATATATATATATAAAATAAATTATTATTATTATTAATCTTATTATTATTATTAATAGTAGTATTATTATTAGTATTATACTTAAAATACTACGACGAGGTTATGTTCGGGTTATTTCTAAATGGGTTTTTCGAGCGGGATAGAGCTAAGAAAATTATGGGTTATAGCTAAGGAGGTTATGGGTATTGTTGGGGGGTTTTGTTCGTGAGGCCAATCTAGCGTTTGTCATGTTCGTCGCGTCTAAATACGTTCCTGCAATATTGAATCACAATATTGATACGTGAGTAACGATTCCATTTTTATTACCTAAATTCATTTTTATTATTATTATTATTTTTATTACTATCGTTGTTATTATTATCGTCGTTATTATTATTATCTAATTATAATTATTATTATTATCATTAACGTTATTAATATAAGTATTATCATTAAAAATTATTATCGTTATTATCACTAAGATTATTATTAATATTATTATTATTATTATTATTATTATTATTATTAGTATTATCATTAGTGTTATTATAATTGTTATTATTATTAGTATCAATATCATTAAAACTAATATTAGTATCATCCAATTATTATGATTACTATTATTATCATTATTATGAATGCGATATAAAAGAGGACTAAAAGCTATTAAACAAATCGACTAGGAAATAAGGAGTATAAGTATCATGATTTAGTTAAAATATTGTTAAGATTATGATTTAGATAAAAATATAGTTTTCATTATTTTTATCATTATTATTATTAAAAGTATCGTTGTTATTAAAAGTATCGTTATTATTAAAGTTATCATTTTTATTATAATTATCATTATTATCATTATTATTAATAACATTAATATTATTACTAATATTATCATCAATATCGTTATAGTATTATTATTATTACTAAAAATTATTAAAAATTATTATAATTATCATTTTTATTATTACCATTAATAATATTCTTACATATCACTATATTTTATCATTAAAATGATATTAATTGAGCTATATATAAATTTTATCAATTATTATATAAATATATTTTTATCATATATAAATTTTATTTCTAATATATTATAAAGAGCGATAAATATTATATTGTTAAACTACTTTAATAAATAATTACTATGAAAATATTAATAAATGCACTACAAAAATAAATATTAACTACTTAAAATATATATAATAAACATAATAAAAGACATATATGATTTACTTTAATAAATATATAAATATTATGTATTTATTTAAAATATATAAAATAACTATATTTAAGTTATTTATTAATACGAATCATTAAATATAAAAAGTATATTAATAATATTAATATACGAACTTGTTACATGTTTTAATATATATATATATATATATATATATATATATATATATATATATATATATATATATATATATATATATATATATATATATATATATATATATATAATATAGGTTCGTGAATCCGAGGTCAACCCTGTACTTGTTCAGTGCCGTCATATGTATTTTTACTACGAAATACAGTATCGTGAGTTTCATTACTCCCTTTTTAAATGCTTTTGCAATATATATTTTTGAGACTGGGAATACATGCGCTTTTATAATTGTTTGACGAATTAGACACAAGTACTTAAAAACATTCTACGATTGAGTTATGAGTACACCGGATATCACCCCTTTTAGCTTGGTAGCCTAAGAATTAGGGAAATGGCCCCTAATTGACGCGAATTCTAAAGATAGATCTATGGACTTTGACACGCCCCAGTCAGAGAATTTGAACTGCTTTAGTACTTCGAATTTTAGTATACAACCGTCATCTTTAAAAGAAATGACCTGTTTGTAAGGTGTATACAACCGTCATTTTTAAAAGAGTTGGCCTGTTTGTATGCTGTGAGCATACTGAGTGCAAAGCACGTGTATGCGGGGGATATTCTATATGCGTTTTGTTAATATCGGTTACCAGGTGTTTATTTCGTATGAATGATTTTTATACACTTGCGAGTGTATGATTGTTTATGAAAATGAAATCTTGTGGTCTATAAAAATTAAGGAAATGATTGATTATGATAAACTAATGAACTCAACCTTTTGGTTGACACTTTTAAGCATGTTTATTCTCAGGTATGAAAGAAATCTTCCGCTGTGCATTTGCCCATTTTAAAGATATTACTTGGAGTCATTCATGACATATTTCAAAAGACGTTGCATTCGAGTCGTTGAGTTCAACAAGATTATTATTAAGTCATTTATAGTTTGGATATATTATAAAATGGTATGCATGTCTGTCAACTTTCGTTGTAATGAAAGTTTGTCTTTTTAAAAACGAATGCAATGTTTGTAAAATGTATCTTATAGAAGTCAAATACCTCAATAAAATCAATTATTATGAAACGTTTATAATCGATATGAACGGGTCATTTCAATAAACTCCTATGCACTCCACAGTTACTCGGCGGAAACTCACTTGAAAATGAACAAGTTGGGGTAAGCAAGAGATACAGTGCCAATTTACTCGGCTACAAAGTATTCATGATCACCCCATTTAATCTCAGACCCGAGCAAGCCATAGAATGTTTAGAAAGTCAAGTAGACATGTTAAAGAAATATCTAGATGTGTTTTTGAAGGTCTTAAAGATTGATTCGTAGATCGACCACTCTTGCTTAATTAGATGTGTTATTACGTAATATTAAAATTTAACCATACTATTGGTTACTGATAAATAAATATTAACTAGACGGTACGTGTAATTACTAAAGTACTATTAAAATTTAACCAACCAAAAATTACGTGTCGACGACAAATTAATGTTATCTTTATATTCAATCTGTAAACTTCTCAAACTTTTCTAAGGATCAATATAAAGTAGTCGAAATTAATATAAATATAGTTCTAATATGAACATATATCGAAATGGGGAGGAGCTTATTGAATGCAACTCCATAATAAATACGGAGTATGTTAAATACGGAGTATGTGTTAATGGTTGTCTTTAATCATATTTTAATGATATACTTTATTTAACGTATATTGATTTTTGTGAGTCCTTTTAATTATTTGGGGTGACTGGTGAGCTACCAAAAAGCTGTAATATAAACATCCCGAAAATTGGAACAATCAAACCCAGTAACAAAAGTTATTAACAATTTCTATGTTTAAGCTGATAAATATTTTACAACTGCTTTTCAAAAAATAAATGTTAGTATCAGGGTCGTGTTAACAATTTAAAAGCCCTATATAAAAATAAAAATGAGTCCACATATATGTTAAAATTGTTTAGTACGCATAAAAACTAATACTACAGTCAATCTATTTATTTACTTACATTGTATTTAACTACTAAAAAACAATATATTTTAACTTTAATTGATAATTTTTTATTTGATTTAATTAAATTTATTGAAAAAAATATTTACATATTCAAAATTTTGAACTCTCCTAAAATTTTGGGTCCTAGGCGGTTGCCTATCTTGCCTATGCTCGAAGACACCTCTGGTTAGTATCATGTATCATGATCTCAATAAAGAACGACAATGCTAACCGTAATCTTTAAAGTGATGATTATAGTATTTAAAATTTCAAACTCAGATAAATTAATTAGAAATATGTATATTCCATTTTAATACACACTTTTCATATATAACTTTGGGAAGAATATTTATTCATAATATGAGTGAGTTATACTTTTGAAATTAATATATATTTGGTAAGTTTAATCATAGCCCATAGCATATTTCTAAAGAAAAATGCAAACCAATAAAAGTGCTTAAGCATTCAATATTTAATAATTATTCAAAAATTGAAACTCATCGTTTCTATATGAATAGTTTATCTTTACATATATATTAATTATAATTATAGAAAGTGAGTTTTAACAAGAAAAGTAAACACTTTATAATTAATTCCCTTGAGCTCAAATAGTTAAATATAAATTGTTATTGTTTAACAATTATTTTAAGACCATTATTAATGGTGTTGGAGTGATGGGGGCGATATGGGGTGTTTTTGTGGGGTATAATGCTGAAGTGGCAAGTGTGATGCCGTGATGAAGTTTGTAATGACGTGATGGATGTGTGGTAGAAAAATTGGTCGCACATTTTTCTTTTCTTTTCAATTTTGTTTATTTTTTTATTCGCTGCATTTTTTTATAAAAATAATAGATATATAATAATTTAAATTAATAAAACACACACTCAAATTAATAAAAATAAAATGATTACAATTTATTAAAAGTCTTAAAAAAGAAATTTACAATAATTATAAAATCCTAATACAATTACTTTATTAAAGCTCTAGAAATTAAAACGCACGTTAATTATAAAATATAACAATTACTCATCGTCGTTGACGCTTGAAATATCGATACACTCTTTATATCGCTCGATCATCTTTTTCATGAACTTCAAAGCTTTTCCCTTTCTTTCGGGTCCGCAATTTCGTCAACGTTAAGTTTAAGCAACTTTGTGACACAATCCATTGACGATCGTGTTCGTTCTTCCTCAATTATAGCATCGATATATTTGCGTCTATATTTGCGTATTCTCTCCATTTCCACGTCCTTTTCTCATCCCATTTTGAAGCCAACTCTTCGAATCTTGAAGAGTTCGTACCTCGTGAAGAATTCGTACCCTGTGATGAAGTCGCCGAGTCAGACGAAGCGGAATTTCTAGCAGCCTTCTTCAATCACTCTCTTCCCATTGGAGGTCGAATCGCTTCTTCTCCAAATAGTTCTTGGAGATTGTTTAACCGGTCTTCACCGAGATTAACTGTTTGGTTTTCGGCAACCACATCATCGTCTTCATCTTCCAATACAAATTGTGAAGTTCTTCTTCTTCGCACACCAATTCCAACAACTGCACTCTTCTTCAGAAATTCGCAAACCTCTTTGTAACCCCATTTCCCACACTGTTCTTAATATTTTTGCATCGTCATGTTATATATGCCATCCTCGTTTCGACCACTACTTTGGTTTACATTCTTCTTCATTATATAAGGCCATGAAATCTTTGCACGCCTTATCCATATGACGCCATTTGCCACTTAATTGATCGTCGCCTCGTAACCAACGAGAATCGTTATTGTTGAACTTTTCACGAACAACACCTCAAAATGTCGCACCTTTTTGCGAACTACCAAGAACTCCATCTTTAGAAGAATCAATCCAACACGACGCCATCCAAATTTCTTCCGGAACAGTCCACAATTTTTTATTGTGTGGTTCTTTTGTAACTTCCTTTCATTTTCTTCTATGACTTGTTCGAACCCGTACTTGTGGTCGTTGTGTTTCAACACGAATTTCTTCCACTTCCTCGTTATATAGAGGTGTAAAAGTTGGTTGTGATTATGAGCATGGTTGAATACATGGAACCTGAAATGTTATAACACCCGGTTGCGAGAATTGTGAGAATTGTTGTTGTATAGGATATTGTTGTGCAAATTGTTGTTGTTGTTGTTGTAAAAACTGAGCAAAAATTGAGCGTTATTAAATTCATGAATAAGATTTTGTTGCGGGATATTGTCAAAAGGTCGATTATCCCGAATATTTTACGGGGAATTTGAACTCGAACCGAGAAAATTTGGTGACTGAAAATTGTATAAATAATTCGAACCACTCTTATTTGAATTGGAATTTGACATTGTTAGAAGATATTGATAGAAATGTTGAAAGTAATTTGATAGAATGGAGTGTAGTTTATAAGAAATGGGGTGTAATTTATATAAAGGTATATTTAATATTTTTTTAATCTATAATCTCAATATATAAAACTAGCCGTTTGACTTAATACCTTTATTTTTATTTTATTAAATTTTTTTTTTTTTACCAACGACTCATTTTTTGGATTTTGAGCGTTTGACTATACATGCTGGCCCATTGGCCCAAAACCCCTTCACGCTCAAACACCCCTCGGTGAACACCTCATCGTGCCGGAAAAAATCTACCATCACGTCGCACAGTAGCTCGATGGTGGTGTGATGGTGTGCTGTTTTTGGTGCTTTCATGTTGCACTAGTCTAAGGGCTATAGTTAATATTGTTCACAAAAATATTTATTGAATATTTTTGGAAATATAATGTTGGATGCTTGTTTTATTTATATATGTTCATAACATAACTCCGTAATGTGTTTGAGCACCTGTTTAAATTAAAAAAGGACAAAAAAAGTGATAATTAAACTACGGTATAAAATATTTTGAATTAGTGTATGTTTGATAAAACTCTACTATAATTGAAAGTAGCTAGACTGCTAAAGTTTATATTTGAAGTTAAACTAGACTTTATTTTATAGATGTTAGACAAAACTAGCTTATCCAGATTAGAGTTTAAAAATGTGAAATTGATATAAACTTGATAGAAAAGATACATGATAAGTAATTATAAACTTAGTATTCACATAATTACTAATTTCATAAATGAATTATTATTTAGTTAGCTCCACCTAGTTATATATACCGATATATATAATTAATTCCATTAAAGTTCATTTAGCCATATTGAGTTTATATCAGTCTTATCTCTTGGCGATCGACTTCAAATTTAACCCTCATCATTGTCAGCTACATTTCTAAACTTTTCTTTAAATGTGTTTTTCCTAGTAACCATATGTTTCTTCGAATCTAATACTATTTGCAATTTTTTTTGAATATTTTCGTTCCACATCGATTTAATTTAATAGATTTATCTCACTTATAAATAAATGTGTAATTAATCAGTATCTTTCACTATAATAAGTTAAAAACTAAATTATTCAGTAATGTATTTTTTTTACTTTGGAGTAGGGGTGTGCATGGTACGGGAAGAACCGAAGACCGTACCGGACCGAACCGATTTCGAACCGAACCGAGCTTTTTCGGTCCGGTCCTTGGTCCATAAATTTACGGATTTTCGGTCTTCGGTCCTGACCGAACCGGACCAAAACCGAAAAAAACACTAAAAATACCCGAACCGTACCGGACCGAACCGAACCAATAATATTTGGTCCGGTCTTCGGTCCATGTTTTTGTTTCAATTTGGGATTCAGGACGGAACCGAACCGAACAAGTTTGGTCTGGAACCGTACCATGCACACCCTTACTTTGGAGACGTCACAAATTAATTAGGATCTTATTATTATAGAAAAAACTAGTTATTGAACCCTCGCTTCGCGCCGGGGGTTCGATTTTTAATGTATTTTATTGCGTTTAGTAAAATTATTTTGTGGCCAACGATGATGTCGTTGAAGCGCAACTCGAGTCGAACTAAAAGATATAACCCATGAGAGATTTAAATGTTATTTTAAATTAACAATATATGTGCATCTCCGCGTTTCGCTATAGAATTGTCGACTTTTAAAAATTTAACGCAAAATCTACGTGTATGAAAAGTACCCCAAATATTTAGCGTTTTTTAAAAAGCGTCCGTTTTGCGTATAGCTAGTGACATTGTGTTCCTAAAATTATTTCGAGTTTAACGATGGTGTCGGAAAAATTTAACTCGTTGCGAGCGAGAATATATGACCTGTTGAATATTTGGGTGGAGTTTATTTAAGATTTTTTATGAAAATAATTATTTGACACTTTACCCCCTGTTTGGGGGGTCGATTTGAATTTTTCAAAAAAATGTGGGGGCCTTTGTTGATAAAATGAAATTTAGTTAAAATAAAAGAAAAGGTGAAAAATCGAAAATATCCCTGATACTATTCATAACTTTTAAATTTCCCACTTTTTAGTGTCACCTTTGATCACATTGGGTGATAGTTCGGTGTTTGTTTTCTCTTTTGTTTGGTACTAATAATTAAAGACAATTATATGCTTCACCAACCAAAGAAATTACACTCACTTTTGTGGCTTCCAACTGTAAGTGTCTTTCTTGTAGATCTAATTTGGTACTTTCATTGTTTGGGAAGCAACTTCAATTTATGTTTCTCTTTTTTAACCAAAAAATAGTTTACAACTTTTAACTTATATTTTGTACATCTTGTTCTAGAATGTGCGATAGCAAGTCCAGCTCTTTGGGTTTGGGGGTGGGGCAAGCAAATATGAACATATTAAGTTGGAAGGTAGAGTGTCCTTTTTCGTTTTATTTGTCACATAAAAAGAATTAAAACAGAAGTGTACCTTTGCCATTTTAGTTTAATCATTTAGTTATTTGTAAGAAAGAAGATACGAGTAGATTAGTCATCATATATCTTTCAACTATAGATTTACAGCCTGAGTTACAGCTAGGTGTGACAAGAAGTTATGACAAATACAAACATATTAACTTTCATATATTCCTTTACATATGTGTCTTTACATATCTTGGATGTATGTAATAATAATTTAAAACTCATGTAAACACATAATGCAATTCTAACTTATACTACCTCCGTCTCATTCCAATAGGGCAGTATTCAATTTTGGGCTGTCCCATTCCGATAGTCCACTTCTATAAATAGAAAGTAAAGAAGATATTTCATTAGTGGATCCGGAGAGAGAAGATATTTCAGTGGTGGAGAAATGAAGTTAGTGGGATTTTCTAAAACTGCGTGTTTTTTGTCTGTGGACTATTGGAATGAGACGGAGGGAGTAGTTATTTATGATGGTGATTTTAGTGTCATCTTACAATAATTTTAGGTAACTAAGATTCACTTGGAAAGCAAGAGTTATCTGATTATACTAGTAACGGGTGGAGAGTCCGGAGTGCACGCCTATAAGAGTTGCTAGACACTGTCGCAATATGGCGGGTCCAAGGCACTACTGTTCTATAACGAAAAGGTGCTTCCAACCGTTTTTCCCGCCAACTGTCGTGACTGTTAATTAATAGTTATTACGGCCAAGATGAAGGGTTGTATCACTTCGTTTTAACTGCCTACAACAGAATATCAAATTTTTTTTTTTTTTTTTTTTTTTTTTTTTTTTTTTTTTTTTTGCTTATCATAACAACATACACAGAAAACATAATATTCTCAATAATATTATAATTTCATCTCTTTTGCCTAGAATCAAATTGCGTTCTTGTCTTATTCCAATTAAGAATTCGTGCAACTCAAGGCAGGAAAGAGTCGAAATACTTAATTTGGAAAGTGTTTCACGATTCAAGAATCAATCAGGAATTATCAATCTACAAACCGTTTTATAACAATTTAGAGCATACCGAGTCGTTCCAATTATTTTCATCATTTTCACCATCCGACGCTTAGATCCAATGGTCGTCGACTCCTTGTCGACCTTAAACCGACGTTGGTATTTAGTGTCGAGCCAATGACTTTGGTGATTTGGGTTTCAACTATACGTTGAACGAATAACTTTAATTCTTTCTTAATTAAATAATTAATTTCACTCCTATTTGAACAACCATTTTATCTCATTTTTTAACAACAATTTCTTTACTTTTTTTTTTCTCTACATTCCTTAACAAAAAAAATCAAATAACCAAAATCACTCAAACCATCCCAACAATCCAAACAATTTATACAATCAAAACAATCCATTATCGAGTCAATGGAATCCATTTACTCCATTTCGAAACGCACCAAACATTTTCGCTAATCCATATAACTCGATTTTAACATAAGTTCCACAAACCCATTTTCGAATCCAGGAGATATGGAACAATTTTCAGCGTGGACGGCTAGTCAACAAAGAACCGATTCAAACCGGCAATCGTTTCTAGACGAAGTACTCACACCAACGTCTCAACGAGCAAGAGATAAAGAAAAAAGAAAGCTACTTGATGAAGAACCGAGTGCCGAACAAAAAGGGAAACGAAGTGGAGTTGTTGTCAACAGATGGAGTGAGTATGACGAGTTACGTTTGACGAAAAATTTAGTTACGGATTCGAAGGTTTCAAAAAATAGAAACGATATGACTAGTATATGTATATGTATGTATATATATATATATATATATATATATATATATATATATATATATATATATATATATATATATATATGTATATATATATATGTATATATATATATATGTATATATATATATATATATATATATATATATATATATATATTTTTTTTTTTTTTTTGTTACATAGGGATTATATATATATTATTTATATATATATAGGGGGATATATATATTATTTATATTTATTGATTGTAACAACAATTCATCCCTAGATAATAATCACCAAAAGAAAATTGAATCGCAAATGAGAATTCTAGTGACTGATATGACTAAAGCTGACTAGAAATTAATCGAGATGCAAAAGTAGAAGATCAAACATGAAATGTTTATGAATTTGGAAGTGGCAAGAGATGACGAAGACTCAACAGATTCAGATTAGTATTGTTTTTAATAAATTAAAGGTATGTGTGTTCTTTAAATTTTATTATAGTCTTTTTAAATTTATTTTGTTATTTAACTATTGTATTTTTTCTTTTAGTTATATTATGGACTTTTGTTTTTGTTAATTTAATTTATTTATAGTTGTTATTTAAAATAATATAAATAATAAGTAAATGTATTAAAATTAAATTAAATAATAAAAAAAACTAGACACTTAACCATTTCTATATTTTACCTTCAATATCTAATTTCAATATCTAGGTTAGGGGTGTGCACCATTTGGTTTCAAACCGAATATCGAATCAAATCCAAACCAAAAATAAACCAAACCGAATTTTTTTAAACGGTTTTCGGATCGATCGAAACCGAAATCTTATTTGCAATTCGGATTTTGGTTTGGTTTACGGTTTTTAAAATTTCATATTCGGTTAATCGAAAACCGAATTCAAATTAATAACATATTAAAACATATTTTATATATATATATATATATATATATATATATATATATATATATATATATATATATATATATATATATATATATATATATATATATAATGTATTATTTTATTTTAATTAAACAATAACGTGTTACATATCCTGTATACTTATTTAATTCCACAACCGTTATTCCTAATTTATATGTAAGTAATTATGCTGGTTAAGATTTTTATTTTTAGTGATTTCCGGTTTTAACCGAAACCAAACCGAAATCAAATTCCGTTTTCGGTTTCGTTTTGGTTTTGGTTTTGATATTTAAATTTGGTTTCGGTTTCAGTTTGGTTTTCGATTTTGATTTTATAAGTTTCAAAACCGAAATACCGAACCGAATAAACTGAAAAACCAAAAACCGAACCGATGAACACCCCTAGTCTAGGTGACATTGAGTTTCAGTTGTAACATCCCGCATTTTTTCGTTAAATTTATTTTTAACACCGTCTTTTTTTTAGATAATATCTTTCGTTATCTAAATTCGTATCTTTCGTTAACTAACGTTCTTAATATTTCGTTATTCGATTATAACATCTTCCGTTTACTCTCGCGTATTTAAATTAATTCGTTTGGTAAATTCACGCACCCGCTTTTAAACTCGAAAGACTATTCCATCCATCTCCTACCTCCTTTTTTTCCCACTTTTCTCTCTAGTTGCAAGAACACCCATAACACCCAAATCATTCATTCATCATCTAAATTCGATCTAGGAAGCTTGCAACAAAATAAATTACATATTCGTGATCCTCTCTTCATCCTCTACATTTTGGTACCAATTTCATCTCGTTTGGGTAACATTTCTAAAACTCTAGATTTCATGTTCTTAGTGATTTTGACTTGAAATGCTATTAATTAGTGTCTATGGCTCAAGTCTAACATGAATATGTGTTGGGTTTGCTCGATTTGTTGTTTTGGAGTAACTAGCATGAACACTTGAAATGAGTTAGTTTAATCTTTGATTTTGGATGATTAAATGTTGTTTAAATGTTAAAGCTCATGTGTTAAAAGTTTTACTAGCATCATTAGCTTCGTTTTGGTATGTTGGTTGACTTAAAAAAACTTCATAAACAAAATTGATGAATTCATGATTCTTGGTTAGGGTTTGATGAACTTTAAAATGAACTTTTGGTGCATTGAACGCTTGTTAATGTTGTTAGTAAGTATTTAGTTGCAATGTATGTTTAATTACCTTCGAAACGGCATATCGTATGTGTAAATTGGATTCCCGAATCATCTTTTGCATTTTTGGAGCTTGAAACGTTAAATAATGATCTTTCGGCGAGATTTCGATTATTGTAAATGATGTTTTTGTTTAATGAAATGTGTTTAGTTGTATTCCTTGTTAAATTACCTTTCCAACGATATAAGATGCGTGTTTTGAATGTTTACGGTTCATAAGTTATGTTTGTTTGAAATTTGGTTCGAGCATATACATGAAACAGACCAGCATTTTTTGTGTGTGTTAAGCCGCGGCGCGGCTCCTCTAGCCACGGCGCGGCTTAAAGCGTGGAAAGAGGGCTGTCCAAAATTTCCAATTTTCGTAAAATTCTAACTATGCTACGCAACTCCGATTGACATGAAACTTGGCCAACATGCTTATATATGACTTCTATGCTTAGAAAAATTGTCCGAGACCCGACCCAAACACGTTGACTTTTTCGTTGACTTTGACCAAAGTTTGACTTTTAGTCAAACTTAACCAAATACTTATGCAATTGTTCCAATCTTATTTTATACTTGATTCTTGCATGAAACTTGACAACGTGACTCACATGCTATATATTCGAGTCGTAACGAGCCATATGACTAATTGAACACATTTTGTCCGACCTTGTGTCGTAACCGGTTAATTGATACAACTTACTTGTTTAGGTCAAGGCTAAACAACTTTCATGCACACGTTTACTTTGTGAAGTACATTTTATACTCGTGCACTCGATGTGAGATCATAGTCCCATCTTTTTAACAACTTTTATACTTTTAAATCATGGGATGAGAAACATATACGTATCATACTTTATACTTTGAACACAAGTACGAAAACAAACATTCCACAGCGAGTTAGAACAAAAATCCTCAATTCAATTATCATTAGTTACACTTGTAGGGTGTAAGCGAGAACTTATATTATGTGATCACATGGACTTGACGAGCCTCATTCGGACGGTTCACTACCGTTAGCGGATGAAATATATTTTCGAGTTTAGTGTATGTTCTAACACTACGTAACAGGGTACAAAACAGTTAAGTCTTGATAATTGGGTGCTCGCGAACGTACTTTTGGAATGCAAATGATTTGGATAATCAACGTTATGGAAATACAAAATCTTGTGGTTCAAAAACAACGTTTACAAATACACCTATGATTTCACCAACGTTTTTCGTTGACAGTTTTCTATATGTTTCTCAGGTTCATACTTGGCTACTTGATACATGCTTCCACACACTTTGATTACTTGCTTAGAGTCAAGCATACATGCATACGCTAGCGATAGCACTTTTGGATTCAAACTTAAGCATACATACTTACGCTATTTATAGCAACCGTGATTATAAACTTACTATGTCGCAAGTTATTTCATTTATACTTTACAACTTTTGTAAACTTAAACTTGTTGTCGATCCGTTTGGTAAAGTAGACTTTGTAATTCTTATACGTTTCAAATGAATGCGACATAATTTTGGTCAAACGCGTCTCATTTAGGGACTACGACCACGCAACGGGACCTAAGTTAACGGCGCCGTCAATGGAGATTTTGGCGGGTCGCTACAGATGGTATCAGAGCGTTGGTTGTAGGGATCTAGGATATGCATTAGTGTGTCTGACATGATCGTTAGGACGCATTAGTGAGTCTAGACTACAACCCGATAGTTAGCCATTGCATTCTGGCATACATTTGCTATAGATAGCGCTTACTTGACTACTTGTGCATTAATACTTGAAAGTTTCTACGGTGAACTTCTAAATTGTACCTAACTCTCGTCATGCGAATCCGTATTCCGCCATTTTCTGGTAACACACGTAAACTTAAGATTCATACGCGTAAGGATGACGCGACTAAATTCGTTAAACTAGTTTGGAAATTCTGTCTTCCCATGCTATTCACCGCCGTCCCGGCTTACTACCTACCAGTGTGGTAAAACTTTCACGACCATTGCGGTCACTACTCACTACTCACTACTGACATTCCACTAGTGCTCCTTACTATATATCACTATTCATTACTACGGTCACTACTATTGATGAGTATCGTCAACACTACCTATCACTACTGTTGCGTACTACTCGTTACCATGATTCGTTACTCTCTTTATACCTGGGATACTACTAATCAACTTTAAACATTTTGACGTGAACAATCAGTTATACATTTCCTGCGGGAACCACATTCTTAGAGATTGCACTAACTCTTTCGATTAAATACGAGTCACGTTAGAGATGTTGTTACAATTTGGTTATTTTAAATCTTCGCGATTACACGAACTTGAATCTATGGAGTAATGTGGGAATGGAGGTATGAATTAGTATAATATAACGACACTCGATCAACGTGGTTATATTATAGTAAGTCATACCAAAGTTCTAATGACTCGTGATGGTGATTGGACTCGATCAACCTAATCACCACCATGTACCATGTACATGACTTCATTTTTCTCGTTGGACATCCGAAAACTCCGAGAATATTGATAACAACCATACCAAGGACACACCTTTGATTATTGCCAAACCATACTTATGCTTCCTAATGAATGGAAAATTCTTTCAACTTCAAACATATGTTACACGTGTATACTATCTCGTTTTCGCACAGTTTTATCGACGAACTACAATATGCTTGTTATGCTCACATCGAGGCGGAAACTTCTCTCGCATTACACTCGTACTTCTGTACAAGGAAATCTTTTATCTAAATTTCTCAATGGAGAGAGAGACTCTTCACGTTATAATAGTATTCGCCATGAGGGTGAATAGTCCTAAGGAACGTTTTCAGAAACCGATAAGAAACTTGTTCTAACAAACGTTTTCAAGTCCTAACAAACTTGTTCAAATATATCTTAAAGAACTGTACCTCGTTTCAGATCGAGATGCTCGTTTCACTTCTAGACTTACAAAAAGCCTTGGGATCACGTTTAGACATGAGTAGCACATCAACCACAAACCGACGCACCAAACAAACATACGATTCAAACCTTGGAAACCATAATACGAGTTTGCGTTATCAACTTCAAATTTACTTGAGAAAAGTAATTGCCTTTAGCCGAATTCTCTTACTACAATAATTTTCATTCGAGTATTAACGCCACACCTTTCGAAAACTCATATAGCCGCAATTGTCGTTTTCTTAATTGTTGAAACGAAGTAGGTGACAAGCAAACCACTGGACCCGAACTCATTCATGAAATAACCGTTATGATCGTTCAATTCCAAGAAGGACTCAAGACGGCCCGTAGTCGCCAAAAGAGCTACGCTGATGTTAGACGTAAACTTCTCGAATTCCAAGTGGGTGGCCGCATAACGTTAAAAGTTGCACCTTGGAAAGGTGTAATCCATTTCGGGAAACGTAAAAAGCTAAATCCGTGATATTTTGATCCTTTTAAAAATCTTGGGGCGTTTTTGGACCCGTTGCTTACCGTTTTGAACCCCCAACACAATCGAATTCTGTTCATCCTACATTCCGTGTTCCAAACTTGAAGAAGTGTCTTGCCGAACATGACCTCTCATTCCCTTCGATGAGCTTACTATCGATGACAAACTTCACTTCCTAGGAGAACCAGTCGAAACTATGAATCGTTAAACCAAACTCTGAAACAACGTAAAACCCCGACTGTCAAAGTTCGTTGAAATGCACAAGGGAGTACCTTCACTTATTCGTAGAATTTGCAACGCAAAGGTTTCGAAGAAGAAACAACAACTACTACTTCCAACTAAATTTTGGGACAAAATTTCTTTTAAGGTGTGGGTAATGTAACATCCCGCGTTTTTCCGTTAAATTTATTTTTAACACCGTCTTTTTTTTAGATAATATCTTTCGTTATCTAAATTCGTATCTTTCGTTAACTAACGTTCTTAATATTTCGTTATTCGATTATAACATCTCCCGTTTACTCTCGCGTATTTAAATTAATTCGTTTGGTAAATTCACGCACCCGCTTTTAAACTCGAGGGACTATTGGCGTCAAGTGGGCAAACTAGTTGACTAGGTCAACTAGTCAACCCACCATCTCATCCATTCATTTTCCATCCATCTCCTACCTCCCTTTTTTTTTCTCTTTTCTCTCTAGTTACAAGAACACCCATAACACCCAAATCATTCATTCATCATCTAAATTCGATCTAGGAAGCTTGCAACAAAACAAATTACATATTCGTGATCCTCTCTTTATCCTCTAAATTTTGGTACCAATTTCATCTCGTTTGGGTAACATTTCTAAAACTCTAGATTTCATGTTCTTAGTGTTTTTGACTTGAAATGGTGTTAATTAGTATCTATGGCTCAAGTCTAACATGAATATGTGTTGGGTTTGCTCGATTTGTTGTTTTGGAGTAACTAGCATGAACACTTGAAATGAGTTAGTTTAATCTTTGATTTTGGATGATTAAATGTTGTTTAAATGTTAAAGCTCACGTGTTAAAAGTTTTACTAGCATCATTAGCTTCGTTTTGGTATGTTGGTTGACTTAGAAAAACTTCATAAACAAATTTGATGAATTCATGATTCTTGGTTAGGGTTTGGCGAACTTTAAAATGGACTTTTGGTGCATTGAATGCTTGTTAATGTTGTTAGTAAGTGTTTAGTTGCAATGTATTTTTTTGGAACGTCAAATTATATAAAATAAACCCGCTAGCAAGAAACTAGAAACGGGCTAAAACCAACCATTACAACGGATTTATAAGCCACATATTACGGCTCAGTTTTTGTTAACCTCTATAATTTGCCCAACGAAAAGAAAAATTACAAATATAATCATATAAACAATCTTTCCTCTGACGGGTACCACTAAGCAAGAATTCGTTCCTATATCTCCAAATACACCAAATCATAGCTCCCATAATCGCTTCCATTTTCGCCTTCTTTGCTGAAGCTGCGGTCCATCCTTCAAACCAAAGAAACCAATCATTCCATGAATCAAAAGACGGCATATTGAAATTTGTCCACACACGAACTTTAGACCATAGTTGCTCAGCAAGCGTACTCGAAAAAAACACATGGTCACTAGACTCCACATTATAACCACAAGTTGGGCAAGCTATGGACATGATTTCCAGCCCTCTCATCGATAGATTTAACCGAGTCGGGAGTCTATCCAACACAAGTCTCCATAGAAAGATATTAATTTTACGTGGTATAGTATTAGTCCAACAAAAGTTAACCTGTAACGAAGGGAGAATCCTCTCGTCAATAAACTCCCTCATAACCTTAACGGAAAATCCATTAATTACATCAAGATCAAACTCCCATGTATCAGTAGTTGCTGAAATTTGCACCTGCTGTAAAATATTGCATAATTCACCTAGATCAGCATGATGTCTACTCGATAACTTGGTTCTATTCCAACGCCAAGTCCATATCCCATTTGTAAATCTATTACGAACCAAGCATGAACCATCCTCATCAATGTGAAATAATCTATTGAATCTTCTTTCCAAAGTCACATCTCCGATCCAGACATCCTTCCAAAACCGAATTAAACTACCATCTCTAAGTTTTCGGCGAATAACATTCAATGGAGCAATCTGTTTTTGATCAAGCTGAATTAGTGTATTTACAATGCCTGCCCAAATCCCTCCAACTAGTTTACCATTTGAACACAAACCCGCATCAGTACCATAAATATCCACAACCACCTTAGACCATAATGCATCATGATCATTTAGAAAACGCCATCTCCATTTGGAAAGTAACGCACAATTAAACGCCTTCAAACTTCCTATTTTAATACCTCCTTTGTGATATGGGGCAATCACATTATCCCATTTTACCCATGACATCTTTTTATGATCCTTATCACTTCCCCAAAAAAAATTGGAACGACACCGTTCAAGCTCTTTTAACACTCCTTCCGGGCACCTAAAAGTTGAGAGGAAATAGATCCCTAACCCACCAAGCACCGCTTTAATTAGAGTGAACCTCCCACCAATGGATAACAAATTAGCTTTCCATGATGACAAATGCTTAACATAGCGATCAATCAATTGCTTCCAATTACCAACACAATTCATATTAAAACCAATAGGTAAACCAAGATACATAAAGTTAGAACTACCTGGTAAACATCCCATGTTAGCAGCTTTCGACAACAACTCCTCATTAGACACCCCAAATCCGTGTAGAAAAGACTTGGACAAGTTTAATTTCAATCCAGAAACTGCATAAAATTCATTGAAAATGGAAACAATGTTTGTCATATTCGCATCACACCATTCAGACAAAACAATTGCGTCGTCTGCATAAAAAAGATGTGATATGTTGATCACCCCATTCCCCACTTTCGAACCATGAAATAGACCATTCACGACACCATTTTTAGCATTAGATTCAAACCTTCCATCACGATTATTAAAAGAAACGGACTCAATGGATCTCCTTGTCTCAACCCGCGGTTAATGGAAAATTCATTCGTCGGACTCCCATTAATAATAACCGAAGAATGAGCATTATGCAAACACATTTCAATCCATGAACACCATTTCGGACCAAATCCTAAAAGACGAAGCATGTACAAAAGAAATTTCCAACTTACAGTATCGTAAGCCTTCTCGAAATCAACCTTAAAAATCATCAATCTTTTCTTCCTACGTTTGTACCATGCCATAACCTCACTTAGAATCAAAGGACCATCCAAAATCTGCCTTCCTGCAATAAATGTCGATTGCACCGGACTAATGATATCATCGATCACATTAGTAATCCGTCTTGCTAACACCTTGGAAACAATTTTATAATATAAACCTACCAAAGAAATAGGTCTATAATCTTTCACTTCCACCGGGTTTTGTACTTTAGGGATAAGAGAAATAAAAGCAGACTTGGCACCTCGAGGAAGATAAGCATTTGTAAACATCTCCTTAACAGCCTCCGTAATACTCCCCTTCAAGATGTCCCAAAACTCCTTAATAAAATGAAAAGAGAATCCATCCGGACCAGGCGCTTTAAGATTACCGCATTCCCAAACGGCCTCCTTTATCTCCTGATCACTTGGTATCGCCTCCATCATAACATTTTACTCCAAAGATAACACACTGTTTGGAACCAAATGCAGTCCCTCAATATCAGAAGGAACGTAGCTGAATTTCGAAGCATAAAAGTCATAAAAAGCCGATTTAATGTCAACAGGATTAGTACATCATTCACCATTTAAAATCACCCCTTTAATTGCACCTTCGCTACGCTTATGATTAATCATGGCATGAAAAAATCCCGAATTTTCATCCCCTTCTATATCCCATTTTACACGAGCTTTTTGAATCACATCCATCTCCTCTCTATCAATACAATCATTCAATTCACCAAAGATCCGTGTCCTCTCGTCTAACTCCTCAAGAGAGGCACACGAACGATCCATCTTTCCCTCTATCTCATCAATCCGTAACTTGATAGCATTAATTCTACCTTTTTCATCATCTCGCACCTCGCCAATCCAGTTTTTTATTTCCATTTTTAATTTGCGCAGCTTAACCACCAATCTGTCATTTTCACACTCTGTATTCCAAACCCTTTCAACAAGTTCCTTGAAACCATCCCTCGTCATCCAAGAATTAAAAAACTTAAAAGGAATTGGCCCGAAATCCTCCTTCTCGACATAAAACAAAATGGGAACGTGGTCAGACCATACCCGTTTTAACGCCACCAATCTCAGATCAGGAAATTAATTTAACACCTCAGAAGAAACCAAAAATCTGTCTAGCAAACTCATCTTTGATCCCGACTTATTCATCCACGAGTATCTCCTTCCTCCCAATGGTAAATCATGGAGACCTGCATCACTAATAAAAGTGTTAAAAGCTGTTGCACCATGAACGTTAAACAAAGTGCCATATCTATCCTCCTCTGAACGAACTTCATTAAAGTCACCAAAAAATATATAGATACCATCATTCTGCGACTTAAATTCCAATAACTGCACCCATAAGTGAATCTTAGCAATCGGATCCTGAGGACTATAAATATTTACTAAAAAATAATCGCCACTGTGACCACTCCAAGTCCCCTTCATAATAACAAAATTGTCACTACACCATATTTGATCCTTCGTTAAAACATTAGGATCCCATATCGATAGAATACCTCCCGAACGACCTCTCGAAAGAGAACATGCGTACTCGAAACAAAAGTTACCCCACATACATTTAATACGAAATGGTTCTAGTTTTTCCATCTTCGTTTCTTGAACTCCCAAAAATTGAATACCATGTTTGAAACACATATCACGGACCCATACTCGCTTGCGCCTTTTCTTCCCCCCTCTAATATTAATCGACAAAATATTCATTGATTAATAATATTCTCACCTATCTTATTTATTAACTCCTGAAATAAATTTGAGTGGCCACTGATGTCTTTACCTTCACCTTCACAAGATTTGATTAATTTCTCCAATTCATAAACATCGAATATCCTTGCGCCTGCTGATTAGAGGTAGAATCTGCCTTACCCATTTTGGAATGAAGGGAGATATCCTCATTTGTTGAAGAATTACCCTCCCTATTATCATCCTCCTTCTCATTATCTACACCTTCGTTGCCGCCTGCTACACCTTCATTATTCACTTTGTTTACCACCTCGTCTTCATCTTCCTTTTCATTCTTGTCATTCTGAAGAATCGTGTCATAAATAAACTCCCCTTCACTATCACTATCTCCATTACTAGACAAGTCTAGGTGCCATGATCCAGTTTGCCGAACACGAATATTGAATTCTGTACCAAAAATAGTAACAGAAATTTCTTCCATGATGAAGGATTTTTGGCGAGTGAGAATGCACGTTCTACCAATCCCCATAGCCTTATTCGAAGCATTATCAAACAACACCACTTTAACCATGGTTTCAGCTATTTTTTTAAATAGAATTAGTACCCCATGCACAAAGTGGCAACCCCGATAATTTAATCCAAACAAGACGCTCATCAACCACAAAGTTTTTAGAAACCGAACGTGCCACTGAGTACATAGATTTCAGAAAATCATTCGACTAAAACTTAGCACATGATTTCGAAGAATTAAAATGCAACCAAAGCCAAAAGCCATCTGCGTGATGTATATCCACCTCTACAAATCCCTCTTCACTACAAATTCTTTTAAAATTTATAAGAATATCAATATCCTTTACCTTTACCAACAGAGCATCTTTGGCATTGGGAATCTGTAATAAATCTTGCTCCTCCAGCACAACTGACAACTTAGCACATGTTTTACATTATTCAGCACAGAAGCAAATGAATTGTCGCCTAAACTATTCGACTTCTTACCTACATCTTTAGTCTCAGGTACCTTCGAAGACACCGGTTCATGTTTTGAAAATACCTTCTCATTCGTAGTCCTAGGTGGGTATTTGTCCTTGGGTTGATCTCTCTGATCATCCCTTGATCTAGGATTCCTTTTGAATTTCGAAACCGAAGCAAAAAACTTTTGATTACCCACCTTAATCGTGGCCAGAGATTTCACCAATAACTCTTCATCCTTCACCTCCTTAAATTGGACAAACCCGAATCGTTCTCCGTATTTAGATTTCTTATTCGCAACATACAAATCAGTAATCAATCCAAACGGGGCACATAATTGCCATAATCGTGTAGCATCAACCTCCTCAGCAAGATTGGAAACAAAGAACGAAGTTGTTGATTTATCTTGCTCTTCCTTCAAATCGACTGGTTTTGAAACCAATCGACCATTCCTTCGATGCATCATTCTCCACCCATTGTTAACATTAACTCGGCTACCCATGATTGAACCCCCCCGCCCAGCGATGATCCGGTGACGGCTGTAAAAAAAATCGAAAAATTGAGATCCGAATCGCAGGAAAGAGAGAGAGTTTTTTTTAAATAGTTTATAGTTTTTAGTTAGTTTTGTATGTTATTACCTTCGAAACGGCATATCGTATGTATAAATTGGATTCCCGAATCACTTTTTGCATTTTTGGAGCTTGAAACGTTAAATAATGATCTTTCGGCGAGATTTCGGTTATTGTAAATGATATTTTTGTTTAATGAAATGTGTTTATTTATATTCCTTGTTAAATTACCTTTCCAACGATATAAGATGCGTGTTTTGAATGTTTACGGTTCATAAGTTATGTTTATTTGAAGTTTGGTTCGAGCATATACATGAAACAGACCAGCATTTTTTTTGTGTGTGTTAAGCCGCGGCGCGGCTCCTCTAGCCACGGCGCGGCTTAAAGCGTGGAAAGTGGGCTGTCCAAAATTTCCAATTTTCGTAAAATTCTAACTATGCTACGCAACTCCGATTGACATGAAACTTGGCCAACATGCTTATATATGACTTCTAAGCTTAGAAAAATTGTCCGAGACCCGACCCGAACACGTTGACTTTTTCGTTGACTTTGACCAAAGTTTGACTTTTGGTCAAACTTAACCAAATACTTATGCAATTGTTCCAATCTTATTTTATACTTGATTCTTGCATGAAACTTGACAACGTGACTCACATGCTATATATTCGAGTCGTAACGAGCCATAGAACTAATTGAACACACATCGCCCGACCTTGTGTCGTAACCGGTTAATTGATACAACTTACTTGTTTAGGTCAAGGCTAAACAACTTTCATGCACACGTTTACTTTGTGAAGTACATTTTATACTCGTGCACTCGAGGTGAGATCATAGTCCCATCTTTTTAATAACTTTTATACTTTTAAATCATGGGATGAGAAACATATACGTATCATACTTTATACTTTGAACACAAGTACGAAAACAAACATTCCACAGCGAGTTAGAACAAAAAGCCTCAATTTAATTATCATTAGTTACATTTGCAGGGTGTAAGCGAGAACTTATATTATGTGATCACATGGGCTTGACGAGCCTCATTCGGACGGTTCGCTACCGTTAGCGGATGAAATATATTTTCGGGTTTAGTGTATGTTCTAACACTACGTAACAGGGTTCAAAATAGTTAAGTCTTGATAATTGGGTGCTCAAGAACGTACTTTTGGAATGCAAACGATTTGGATAATCCACGTTATGGAAATACAAAATCTTGTGGTTCAAAAACAACGTTTACAAATACACCTATGATTTCACCAACGTTTTTCGTTGACAGTTTTCTCTATGTTTCTCAGGTTCATACTTGGCTACTTGATACATGATTCCGCATACTTTGATTACTTGCTTGGAGTAAAACATACATGCATACGCTAGCGATAGCACTTTTGGATTCAAACTTAAGCATACATACTTATGCTATTTATAGCTACCGTGATTTTAAACTTACTATGTCGCAAGTTATTTCATTTATACTTTACAACTTCTGTAAACTTAAACTTGTTGTCGATCCGTTTGGTAAACTAAACTTTGTAAGTCTTATACGTTTCAAATGAATGCGACATAATTTTGGTCAAACGCGTCTCATTTAGGGACTACGACCACGCAACAGGACCTAAGTTAACGGCGCCGTCAATGACGATTTTGTCGGGTCGTTACATCACCGCAAAGGAGAAGACCAATTCACGATCCAAATAAGTAAACAAACACAACACAATCAAGAAACAACGAGCTATAAGGTTTCTAAACACGAGCAACATAAACTAAAGTCAAAAGCTAAACAACATCCAAAGAACAACACAAACAATAAGCAAACACTACAAAAGCTCCAAAGCCTTGCTCAAACCATACTCAAACCGACGAGCTTAAATACCTTCGTTATAGAAAATATCAAAACCTTGTTAGAATGATATAATATGTCATTTAATACTTTATATGATACGGTTTTAGTAAAACGCTTCAACTTTGGCAAAACCTTGTTAGAATGATATAATCTTTCATTTAATTTTAACTAGTTGTGGCGCCCTCGCGATGCGGCGGAAGAACGTTAGCTAAATTCGATTATGAAAAGTAAAAAAAAAAAAACTCTCTAAAAGACGACAAACTAACCTCTATGCATTTCTCCCTAGCTGTCGTAAATAACTTAACTAATTTGTTATGCGTATCCAACAAAACTATTAATCTGGCCACCACGTCAGAAGACAACCTATCAGATTCAGTGCTACCGAAGTGAGACATCCTATTGTAGACCTCATGTTCCGTATCATAAATATACAGCTAAAGAAATCTAGCCATACAACCTTCGGGAGGACACAACGATCCAATCCAGTGGTAAATCTGACCCGATATCTTAAACACATATGGCCCAGTTCCATTGTTAATAGAATCGTCTATACGTGCACCAAAAGAGGTCATACTGAACATTTGATTATAAGCCCTAACGTTTTCCATAAACTGACGTTCTTGAAACAGACTTTTAATTTCCTCAGGCAGTTCAGGGTCAGTCGGAGGCATAACTCTACCGTCAAGACAACATTTATGATAATGAACCCTACGATCAAAAAAATATGATTTCAACCTTTCCTCATACCAAAACAATGCACCACAATGAACACAAACAGATGAACATTCCCCAACGTCACGATATAATGAGGAAACACCTAATAATTACAATAATAAAAATACATTCAACAAATAACGACGAATCGTAACATAAAAAGAGAAGAAAAAAAGGCAACACTGACCATCATCTTGCAATGTGGGTTGCAAATCATGAGGCAGAAAGCTGTTAGCAGCATATGAAGAAGAAGCCTGATCAATACCTGCAAATTAAAAAAAAATTGAAAATCAAGGCAAGTCACCATAACCATAATATAACAAAAATAACACCAAAAATAATAAAAAAGTACAACCTCGATTTCGCAACATAGCTTTTCTTATAGCATCCTGCGTGCGAGTAAGCGAAGTTGAATCCATTGAAGAACATTCACTTTCCCGTACCCTTTTCTTCCTATTTTTCGATGACATTGAAACCTAACAACAACAAAACAATAGCAATTGCATCGAGATGGAACCTTCAATGACATCAGATGAGAAAAAAAATGCTTACTACCTTATAACTATCATAAGCACGTGTCCTTTAAATAAGATTGTCAGAACAATATTTTGTGGATGTCTCATAAACATTTGTGCCTGGCTCCTATATGACTTACGACCAATAAATCAATAAATGATAACTTAAATCATATTTTTCAATGAAAATTGATAACATTGAAATACGTGGGACTAAAAAGCTATACACCGAATATTAAGACTGTTTGCTCATTTAATTTCATTCCTTATTTTGTGAACATATTCTAATGATGGAGGTCACATAATTAAGATAACAAATGGAGAAGAAAAAGAAATTTCGATGACTTTGAAAGCTAACAACCACAAAACAACAACAAATGCATCATCATCGAACCTTCATTGAGATCAGATGAGGGAAAAAATCTGAAAAAAAAAAATTAATTTAGATGCAAGGAAAGTAGTCTGAAATCACCTGTGAAGATTAGCAACAGAATATAGTCCAGATAATTCTTCGAAAATGGCGGATGTAATAAAACTAATTTGGAACCCTAGGAAGTAAAGGTTGAAGAACGATTAGGGGAAAAAAGGGGGAATAGAAAGAAATAGAAGTGAAGTGTCTGGAAACACCCATAAGGGTACTTTAGTCTAGTCACTCATATTGACTATTAACTTTTCCTAGATCATTTAGATATAAGGAATAATTAATCTTCATTTCAAATGATCATAATTATTAATAGCAATTATACTTATAACTAGGGAAAAAGGTTGATATTTTTTTTTTTTGAAATATATCTCCTAGAGATCCCATTTGAAAAGTGCATATCCTACCAAAAGAATTTTGTTTATGTTATATATGTCAAATATGGCCGACACTTTTTCATAAAGTGAGTTTGGTGGATCACAAGGTAATTTACGAATATTATTATTCTACCTAACTGTACAGTAAATTATTGTATTATAAATACCAAAGGATGTGATTTGCATAAGATGCACACATAGAATATATTTCATATATCACCATTCTTTTAATCTCTCTTATTTTAAGTTTACTAGTAGCCTATAGTCAAGAACAAACCTAATAAAGGTAGTTATAAACCTACTGAATTATAACACGCCACTAAAGGTAGTTATAAGCCTACTGAATTATAACACGAAACAAACCACTAAAGGTAGTTATAAGCCTACTGAATTATAACACGTTATCAGCACGAAGTGCACCGTATAATCAAGGTAATAAAAAAAATCTTTAACGATATCTTCTATTATTTATTAGTAAGGTAATATTATTATCATCATAACTAACATTTATATTTATGTTATTTAAGTTATATATGGTCGGTTATACCGCCTGAATTATATTTCTGTAAGTTAACTTTTATTAACTTCATTAACATTTATATTTATGTTATATATGGTTGGTTATACTGCCTGAATTATATTTCTGTAATGTAACTCTTATTTACTTCAATAACATTTATATTTATGTTATCTAACATTTATGATTATTTATACAATTAATCATTATTTATTTCATGCATACTAATGTTTATTCTTAAATTTATTATTTATGCATAATATGTTTATTCTCTTAATCTTCGTATTTATACTAAACATATTTATACTAAATGTATTTTATAGTAATCATATTTATACTAGTAAAATTCTTTTATTAAAATGATTATTAATATAACGAGTACATAACATTCGTAAACGTCATCTAACAACGTTACAACGGTCATATATACATAACGGTTGTTAACGACAACTGGCGACGTTACAACGACTATATTTTTCAAATATAAAATAAACATCTCCGTTTTCACATTTTCACAAATCAATCTTCATTTTCTCAGATTACCACTCTCAAAAAGTTTTTGTAAAGATGATTCACACAAGGATGATTTTTTCTATTGTATTGGTCATATTAACTATCATCATTGTTGCTAATATACCACCGGGTGAACCTATATTCTATCCTGCCCTTGTGGTTTTATTATTTGTAATCATATCATTATTCTTTTGTTTGCTACTTATGAATTTAAAATGATTCTAATTTCATGTTGTTAGAAATTGATTATGATTATAATTTATGTTGTTCATCTTTTTGAAAATAGAAAATGTCAAACTTATCAAAGCTTGAGTTTGATGCCCTAGACGTATCGGGAACAAACTACACATCATGGGTCATGGATGTAGAAATAAATCTTGGATCATTGGGTATTCTAGAAACTTTAAAAGAAAACAATACTTGTTCTGATCAAGATAAATTAAAATCAATTGCTTTTATTCGCAAACATATTGATATCACCTTAAAACATATGTATCTCACTATCAAAGATCCACATGTTTTATGAGAAAGTATCAAGAGTAGATTCGATAATCAAAAGGAAATATTACTCCCAGCTGCGAGGGAAGAATGGAGAAATCTAAGGTTCCAAGACTTTAAAAAGGTAAGTGAATACAACTCGGCCATGTTCAAGATCCGTTCAAAGCTTCAATTCTGTGGTCAAGAAATAAGTGATGCTGATATGATGGAGAAAACTTTCTCCACAATGCATTCTGCAAACATTACTATACAAGAAAATTTAAGATTGCAGAATTACAAAACTTTTTTCAAACTTCAAACTTATCTCTTAGTTGCAGAAGTGAATAAAGAATTACTGACGAAGAATCAAGAATCTCGTCCTACGGGTGCGCTAACATTCCCTGAAGCTAATGCTATTAACAATAATAATAATAAAAAAAGAAATGCACCTGGACGAGGACGTGGGCGAGGTCGTGGTCATATTGGCCAAAACCATCATCATGGAAATTACCATAACAATAATAAAAATCATAACTATGTTCAAAATTATCCTTATGGTAATGATCGTGGTGGTGGTCGTGGTCGTAATGGTTACAGTGGTCGTGGTCGTGGACAAAGAAATAGTAATCCACAAAATTATAAATTTCAACCACCATACAATCCCACAAATCATAATGTTGAAGGAAGCTCTTTAAAGAATATTGAAGATCCTTGTTATCGATGTGGTAAAATTGGCCATTGGTCTAAAAACTGTCGAACAAATCAATATTCTGTTAATCAATATCAAGAATCCCTAAAGGGAAAAGGAAAAGAGGCAAACCTTGTGGATGACCTTGATACAAAAATCACTGAGCCAACAAGTGACTACTTTAATGAATAAATTTCCTATTATATGTCCATATCAAATAAATGGGTGTAGATTTACCATCTATACCATATGTACTTTACTATATGTTTCCTTATTATGTACTTTCGTTTATAACATATTTTGAATGTAATATATTGATGAATTATGTACTCATGATTTGTTTATCATATTTTGAAGTTCATGATGTACACTACTGGAGTGCAAAATCAGTCAAATGGTGGGGATCTTTGTATTGCAGACAGTGGTACCACACATACTATACTCAAATCTAAAAAATATTTCACTGATTTTAAAGCAACAGAAGGAACGGTACATACTATATCAGGTCCTGCGGATTTAATAAAAGGAATGGGAAAGGAAAATTTCATGTTACCAAATAGTACAAATTTTCTGATAAAAAATGCCTTATTTTCTCCCATGTCAAAAAGAAATTTGTTAAGCTTCTCTGACATTTACCAAAATGGATATGATTATCAGTCAGTGACTACAGAAAATGATAAATATTTAAGTATCACTGAGAAGAATCATGTGATTGAAAAACTACCAAGACTTAGTTCTGGTTTACATTATACATATATAAATGTACCAGAAGCGCACATGGTAGTAAATGAAAAGGCATGTGATCCTGTAATGATCAATCTGTGGCATGAAAGATTAGGCCACCCAGGATCAACAATGATGAAAAGAATAATTCAAAATACACATGGATATCCATTGACGGATCAAAAGATCCCTCATGATGCACTTATTCCATGTACATCATGCTCATTTGGAAAATTGATAATAAGACCATCACCTCTTAAGGTTGAAAAAGAATCACCAATGTTTCTTGAAAGAATTCAAGGTGATATATGTGGACCAATTCATCCACCATGTGGACCATTTAGATATTTCATGGTCCTAATAGACGCATCTAGTAGATGGTCTCATGTTTCTCTATTATCAAGTCGAAATGTTGCATTTGCAAAATTTCTTGCTCAAATTATTAAATTGAGAGCACATTTCCCTGATTATACTATTAAAAGGGTGAGATTGGATAATGTTGATGAGTTTACATCTCAAGCATTTAATGATTTTTGCATGTCTATTGGGATTGTTGTTGAACATCATGTTGCCCATGTGCATACACAAAATGGTTTAGCCGAATCACTAATCAAACGATTGCAGTTAATAGCTAGACCATTGATAATGAGAACAAAACTCTCAGTATCTATATGGGGTCATGCAATTTTACATGCTGCATCATTAATTCGCATTAGACCAAGTGCAAGTCATACATATTCTCTTTTGCAACTTCTTTTTGGCCATCAGCCAAATATTTCCCACCTTAGAATATTTGGTTATGCGGTTTATGTTCCTATCGCACCACCACAATGCACTAAAATGGGTCCTCAAAGAAGGATGAGAATATATGTTGGATATGAAACATCATCAATCATAAGATATATTGAACCCATGACTGGTGATGTTTTTACAGCACGTTTTGTTGATTGTCACTTTAATGAAACATTGTTCCCTAGATTAGGGGGAGAAATAAAAAATAAAGAAAATGATATTTCATGGTGTGAATCTCAATTAATGTATCTTGATCCTCGTACAAAAGAATGCGAGACCGAAGTTCAAAAAATAATGCATATGCAAGAACTTGCGAATAAATTGCCTGATGCATTTACAGATACAAAAGGAGTGACTAAATCATATATATCAGCAGCAAATGCTCCAGCTCGAATTGAAATTCCAAAAGCTGGCAATAATGTCGCTCTTGAGTCTTTGCCACGCCAGAAACGTGAGAGACCAATTGGTTCCAAAGATAAAAATCCTCGAAAAAGAAAATCAGCTGATAATGAGGTAAAAGAAAGTGTTCAAGAAGAACCACAAATCAATACTCCTTCTGCAGAGGAGATTGATGATATCAATACAGAATTTTCAATCAATTATGCACATTCAAAAATATTATGGAACCAAAATGAAATGAAAAATCTTGATGAGATATTTTCATATAATGTTGCATATGACATCATGAATGATGATGATGATCCAGAACCAAAATCTGTCATGGAATGTCAAAATAGACATGATTGGAATCATTGGAAAGGAGCAATACGAGCTGAATTTGAATCACTCAATAAAAAAAAAGTTTTCGGATCTATCATTCTCACACCTAAAGATGTGAAACCTGTGGGATATAAATGGGTTTTTGTGCGAAAAAGAAATGAGAAAAATGAAGTTACAAGGTATAAAGCTAGACTTGTAGATCAAGGTTTTTCTCAAAGATCGGGAATTGATTATGAGGAAACTTATTCTTCTGTTATGGATGCAATTACTTTTAGATACTTAATCAGCCTGGCAGTTTCTAAAAATTTAGAAATGCATCTCATGGATGTTGTGACTGCTTATCTATATGGATCAATTGATAGTGATATATATATGAAGATACCTGAAGGATTTAAGGTATCAGAAGCAACCAATGCAAAATCCAAAGAAATGTACTCAATCAAGTTACAAAGGTCTTTATATGGGTTGAAACAATCAGGTCGCATGTGGTATAAACAATTAAGTGATTACTTGATAAGCAAAGGGTATACCAATAATCTTATTTGCCCATGTGTATTCATTAAGAAAACAACATCCAGATATGTGATCATAGTCGTTTATGTCGATGATCTTAACATCATAGGTACAAATAAAGAGATCCATGAAGCCATTCAACTTCTAAAGAAAGAATTTAAAATGAAAGATCTCGGAAAAACCAAGTATTGCCTTGTTTTGCAGATTGAGCATATGCCTAATGGTTTACTTGTACATCAAACAACTTATATGGAAAAGATTTTAAAATGTTTCAATATGAACAAGGCAAAACCATTAAGTACTCCTATGGTTGTTAGATCACTTAATGTTGACACTGATCCATTTCGTCCCTGTGAAGATCATGAAGATATTCTTGGACCAGAAGTACCATATCTTAGTGTAATTGGAGGTCTTATGTATCTTACAAATTATACAAGACCTGACATTTGTTTTGAAGTTAATTTGTTAGTAAGGTTCCGCTCTGCTCCTACCAAAAGACACTGTAATGGGATCAAACATATATTTCGATACCTTCGAGGAACTACAGACTTAGGATTATTTTATTCTAACGAATCAAAACAAGATTTGGTTGGTTATGCAGATGCAGGTTATTTATCTGATCCACATAAAGCTAAATCTCAAACTGGATATGTATTCCTAAATGGAGGTACTGTAATATCATGGCATTCTCAGAAACAAACACTTGTTGCAACATTATCAAATCATGCCGAAGTGATTGCATTACATGAAGCTACTCGGGAATATTTTTTGTTGAGATCAATGACACAACACATTACTGATTCTTGTGGACTAGAACGCGATAAAAGTCCAACAACTATCTATGAAGATAATGCAGCTTGCATAACACAGATGAAATAAGGGTATATCAAAAGTGACCGAACAAAACACATACATCCTAGATTCTTCTCATATACTTAAAATCTCATCAAAGACAACCAGATTGAAATGAGATATGTTCAATCCAGCAAAAACTCTGCCGCTCTTTTCACCAAAGCACTTCCAACTGCTATTTTCAGAATGCATGTTCACAATATTGGCATGAGGCATGTTCAAAAGATGTGACGACTCAGCAATGTCTACTTGAGGGGGAGTCAACTCTATGCTGCACTCTTTTTCCCTTGGCTAAAGTTTTTATCCCACTGGGTTTTTCTTTAGCGAGGTTTTTAATGAGACAGTAACTTATAGTTGATCTTAATAAAACAAAATTGTCATCCAAGGAGGAGTGTTATATATGTCAAATATGGCTGACACTTTTTCATAAAGTGAAGTTTGGTGGATCACAAGTTAATTCACGGATATTATTATTCTACCTAACTGCACAGTAAATTATTGTATTATAAATACCAAAGGATGTGATTTGCATAAGATGCACACATAGAATATATTTCATATATCACCATTCTTTTACTCTCTCTTATTTTAAGTTTACTAGTAGCCTATAGTCAAGAACAAACCTACTAAAGGTAGTTATAAATCTACTGAATTATAACACGCCACTAAAGGTAGTTATAAGCCTACTGAATTATAACACGAACCAAACCACTAAAGGTATTTATAAGCCTACTGAATTATAACAGTTTATTATTATTATTATTATTATTATTGTTATTATTATTATTATCATTATCATAATCATCAATCTTTTAACTGCCAACCTTTTATTTGATAATCCCACCTAATTATTTGACACCCCACAAGCACTAACTACAAATTTCCGTTATAACTATTAGTTAGACTTATAGTAGAACTACACATATTCATGTATATATATATATATATATATATATATATATATATATATATATATATATATATATATATATATATATATATATATATATATATATATATAGGGGCAGGATTAATGGGGAAGTAACCAATCGGGGGAAGCGGGGGGAAGTAAATTTTTTTTTTGTTTTTTTGGAATTTTTTTTTCGGCATCAAGATCACACGAAAATATGAACATTTAGAAGAGACACTTCATGATGAATGTTATTATTTAGGCGGAAAAACGATCGACAAAAATAACATTCAAGATAATATTGTTCGTGAAGAATATGAAGGTTTTTTTTTCTTCATGTTTTGTGAAGTAAAATTTAGCCCGATTTAGAGTTTAGGGTTTAGGGTTTGGGTTTTTGGGTTTATTCCATAAACCCAAAACACCAAACCCTAAACCCTAAACTCTAAACCGTTCGTGTTAAAAACTCAATCTAAATCCTAAATCTAAACCTTAAATCTAAACCCTAAACCCTAAATTTCTAAACCCTAATATCTAAACCCTATAAACCCTAATATCTAAACCCTAATATCTAAACCCCAATAGCTAAAACCTCAACATACGCTCGAAAAACACGATAATTGTTATAAATTACTTCTTCGAGCGTTTTCCCGCCAAAATAAAAACATTTATCACAAAGTGACTCTACTAAATGTTCATATTTTCATCCCATCTATAATGTTCGTGAACAAAGTTTTTTAAAAAAATAAAAAAAAAAGTTTTTGCTTCCCCCCGCTTCCTCCGATTGGTTACTTCCCTCTTGATCCTACCACTATATATATATATATATATATATATATATATATATATATATATATAGGGGCAGGATCAATGGGGAAGTAACCAATCGGGGGGAAGCAAATTTTTTTTTTTCATTTTTTGAAAAAACTTTGTTCACGAACATTATAGATTGGATGAAAATAAGAACATTTGGAAAAGACACTTCGTGATGAATGTTATTATTTTGTCGGGAAAACGATCGACAAAAATAACATTCAAGATAATATTGTTCGTGAAGAATGTTAATGTTTTTTTTTTCATGTTTTGTGAAGTAAAATTTAGCCCGATTTAGAGTTTAGGGTTTAGGGTTTATTCCATAAACTCAAAACACCAAACCCTAAACCCTAAACCCTAAACCCTAAACTCTAAACCGTTCGTGTTAAAAACTCAATCTAAATCCTAAATCTAAACCCTATATCTAAACCCTAAACACTAAATTTCTAAACCCTAATATCTAAACCCTATAAACCCTTATATCTAAACCCTAATATCTAAACCCTAATGTCTAAAACCACAACATACGCTCAAAAAACACGATAATTGTTATATATTACTTCTTCGAGCGTTTTCCTGCCAAAATAATAATATTCATCACGAAGTGTCTCTTCTAAATGTTCTTATTTTCATCCAATCTATAATATTCGTGAACAAAGTTTTTTCAAAAAATGAAAAAAAAAATTTGATTCCCCCCGCTTCCCCCCGATTGGTTTATATATATATATATATATATATAGTAGATGGATCAAATGAGAACTTTTTTTGTGTGAGAACCCTGAGAACTCAAAATATACTGAAATTCGAGTAAAAATAGGAAATTCGAGCAATAAACTCCATATTCGAGCAAAAAGTAGGACACAAACGAGTAAAAAACATGATAGTCGAGCAAAAATGGAGAAAGTCGAACAAAAATTTGATATTCGAACAAAAATTGTGATATTCGAACAAAAATGTGTTCTACATTTTTGAAATTCGAACGCAAAAATGTAGAACACATAGATAGTCGAACAAAAATTTTGATATTCTTTTTTTTTGCTCGACAATGAAATTTTTGTTCGTCCGTGTTTTGTATTTTTGTTCGAATTCCCCTTTTTTTACTCGTCCGTGCCCCTTTTTGCTTGAATTTTAGTGTATTTTGAGTGTTTTTGTAGTTTCTAGAGTTCTCACACTAAAAAATTTCTTACTAGATCCTCTCCATATATATATATATATATATATATATATATATATATATATATATATATATATATATATATATATATATATATATATATATATATATATCTTTTAACTTTATAAATCTCATACCTAAATCGGATACGTGGCATCACCATATTCCTCCTCACTAATACTAATTTTCTCCTAATTTGTAATTAAAATTTTTTGTAATTATGTAGATCTGACGCATGTCCTCTGTAAGTTTCAAAATTTAGATTTAGAGTTAAACCCATTTTCTTTCTCCTTCTTCAATTGAATTCCAAATCTCTCTCTCTCTCTTTCTCTTTCTATACCGACGTTCATCCTCTGCAATTAGATTAGGGTTCCAAATTTTTCAATCAGGTAAACAAAACGAAATCGATTAAATTCACCATATTTATATAAACTTGCCTAATTTCCGATTTGAACATATTTTGTTGTACACTGATAAAGTTTAATTTTCAGATATCACATTGTGTTCAAATCTCTATGCTAAAGTCTTAATGGTATATGAATGTTCTTTATTAACATTGAGCTTTAACAATATTATCATGCTGTTTAGGAAGATTGAATTTGATTGGGGAGCACATAGACTATGAGGGCTATTCGGTGTTGCCCATGGCAATCAAGCAAGACACAATAGTAGCCTACATTATATTGCTTTGTAATTATTGTTGTCTTTTTGGGAACTTTTCAGATTGTGTTGGAAATAAAACTTGGAATGGATCCTGAAGAAGCGATATCAAAAGTCAAAACGCTTTCTGATGTTGAAGGTTTATGTGTATCATTTGCAGGAAAACGTGGGTCGTCTGACCCTACCCTTTCTGTTAAGGTATTGGACTTCCTGTTTGTGCATTCCATTAATACAAAACTTGGTTCGTGTATTAATTATTAAAAATATGATTTATTAGAGGTCACTATTTCAACTTATTTACATGTGAGTTTCCAATTTGTGTTATGTTTTAAGTTTAACGCGTCAGGTCGGTAGTACAGTATAAACAAGATTAGCCTAAAAAGGGAATGGGTCATAGTATTACTACTCCTAAGTTATCTAATAAGTCATATTATTACTTAAATTATGTATTTGTGGTTATTATATTTGACAAACAATTTTAATTTATACTTTTTGGACAAAAGTTGTTTTGGGTTGACCCAACCCCTTTTGACACATGCCCGAATTTAACCTGTTTGGTCCATTACTCAACCTGCTTGACCTGATCATTTTGCCACCTCTAATATGCCCTCCTTGAATAGTAATTGATGCTGAAGGTTTATGTACTTTCGAATAACAGTTATCCTGAACTTGAAGAATTGGTTAATATTTGTAAATATAATGGGGCACTCGGAGCTAGACTTATTAGAGCCGGATGGGGTGGATGTGCAGTTGTGTTGGTCAAAGAAAGCATTGTCCCGCAGTTTATTCTAAATTTAAAGGTCTTATTTCCCTTGAGAAATAATTGAGTCATATATTGATCGACTTTTTTTTCTATCAAAGTGACTGTTTTCAGCAAAATTTCCTGTTTAAGTGAAGAAGAGACGGTTTACTGTTACAAAATTGAATGATTGGTTGTTTTTGTTAAGTGTTAACGGACGAACTTTTTAATTTAGTTAAATTAATTTAAAAAAAATTGTACAGATAGTTGAAGTGGCTAGTGGGGACTATGTAACTGTTGCTGATGATTCTCTGCCATTTGGTAGTCCAACAACTGGGAAACCCGAGAAGAGATGAGAAACCCCCTCCTTATGCTCGTGAAGCTCGGGAATTTTTGAGAACAAGATTAATTGGCCGCCAAGTAAGTTATCTTTACTTCTAAAGTAGATTTTGATGTTGGCATCGGTTAGTGGGCCAAAATCTGATGTGTTTATCAAATTCGGTCAAAGTCAAAGTGGGTCAACATTTTAACATGAATATAAACTAGAATATCAGATTTTTTGAGCAAATGAACGATTATATGTTTATGTTTTAAATATATATGTTAAAGTTCATGTCTATCTTTATAGTTTTCATTTGCTTTGCTTTGCAGCTTCCCTCGCCTCAAGCCTTTCACACTGGGTTGGTTTTGTTTATTGACATTTATTCAAGTATGATGAACACTTGAATAGTGATGTAACTTTTAAGTGCTAATATTTTTCAATTTACGTGTCATGTAGGCTAATAGAGGTGTAGCATTTGCTGTACGCATTGTCCGCCACTCAAAGTTAATTCTTAAGTTTCCTCGGATAAAACTAATAGCAACTGGGTATGCATCTCTCTTTACGAACAGTAATATATATCTGTAATTTTTATATGAATGTGTGTGCCTTCTCTACCTGGTCAGGGTAGAGAAGCTACGAGTGATTATTCTTGATGTAAGCCTTGAATTGAAATTATGTTATGCTTGATCCTTGTCCAGACGTTTTGGGAGCTGATGTTTAGTTTTAAGTTGCTTGAATCCACATACAATCGCAGGTTAGGTAATGCTCAAATCGAACATAGTTTTTCAAGTGATAACAATACTATATTAGTTGATTGTATTGTGGTACTAAATGAACTGAATAATCTTTTGTTTTTTACTTTTACATCTCATGTTAAGCTTTTCAAGTGCTATTCTGATTGTAACCTTATTATCTATTTGATCAGGTGGAAGACTCAATAATTCTCGCCCATTAATTTTAAGGTATTTTTTTTATAAATATAACGCCTTTTTTAGTTACATGTTATTTAATAGATATCTAAATGGGCAGGCATAATCACTAATTCCTAAATCGGTAGATGACAAAATCCAGGTGAACACATATCTTCGACAGTTACATAACATTTCAACACTTGCTAAAAGACCAAATGTTATGTGTTCATGGTACCATGTCTAATGAAAACCTAAAAGCCACGTCCTGTAGAAATAGAAGCAACACTGCCAACTTCTCTCATGTTCATTTTAGGTACACACCCCTTTTTTGACTGTAGACGTAGCAAAATGGGTGGGTCAGAAAGTTGAGTTACATATCGAATTGGGTTTTTTTGTCAACCCATACCTATTTTGTACTGTATAAAATTTTCATAAATAAATTGTATGTATAATGTATAATATAATTACATACATTTTGGTACATAAGCTTGTGACATTTCATTAGTAAGTGTTGAAATGTTATGTAACTGTTGATATTTTTAATTAAAGCTTTGACTTCAGTTAGTGTTGATAACAAGAAATGATTTGATCTTGTCATGTATATTACTCGTAATTGATTGGCTTTTGGGTTAGATTGATTTATTATCACCCATGGGTTAACTCCATAACGTTTGGTTATGAATACATTTGTGGCTTTTAGTACTTGAATATTGATATTTTAAGTCTTTTTAGGAGGTAGAGTAGTTGAGTTTAAGTTTATTAATGTGAACGTATCTTAATAGTATAAGGATATCATCTTCGCTTTTTTCCTTTTCAGGTGGTAATGGGTTTAAGACACAAACAATGCAGTTATGATTCATATGTGCTTATCGATACATATATTGATTTGATATTGTTTCATTCATTATATAGAGCTTATGATTTTTTTTTCCACATATATCCCCTTAATGAATTAATGTTATTTGTTACCTTTATTCACGTAAAGTAGCAAAGCAACCAAAAGTGTTGGCCTTTATCCTATAAGTATCTACGCAAATTGAAATACAGGATCATAACTCATCCTTCGTTACCATACTTTGTACATCAAATAGAACTAGACTTGTGATCCAGTTCGTTGCAACCTATCCGCGAAGGGGATTGATGTATCTTCTATTGTTTGCCCGTCTTATAACAACGGGGTGAAAACCAGAGATCATTTGTTTTTCAATTGTGAAGTTGCTCGAGATTTATGGTATAAAATTCGAATTTGGCTCGATTGTGATTTGCCTCAATTGGCTTCATGGGATTCGTTTTTGGCAAGGTTGGAAGGTATTCGGTTACGTTCTTCGTCTAAAGATAGTATTGTTGCGGTGACGCTGACTTGTCTATGGGCGTTATAGGAAAGACGTTGTCTTCTTAGATTCTTTATGTAACAAAAGTAGTTTATTTGATTTCAATAGATTAATTACTTTTCGTTGGATTGAAATAGAAGTCATTTATTTTCAAATTGGAACTTATGGCTTTCTATGCCGTTGTAATTATCCCTTAGCACCTTGCTAGGGATCGCTTTTTATTCTAATATAATCATTCTTTGGCCGTTAAAAAAAAAAACGATTACAAATAGATGAACTTACTGATAAAATGATAAAAGCAAAGATTTTAACAGGTACACACGTTGGCACCAAAAGTGCAATTGGACACATGCTTATTGTTCCTAACGAAGCCCGTTTTCATTCATGGACAACTTTATGTTGCTCTATTACTGAAAGTGCTTATTTTGAACAAGGATAAATAATTATCAACCACAACTAAAAATGTTGTCTACAAAGCAGTTTTCCACTAACTATAATAACTTTAAGTAATTTATCCTTATTTATTTTTCAATATATAAATACTATTACTTAAAACCTTTTGTTTTAGATATTGTTATTGATATTGCTTTAAACATACATATATTTCGACGTAATATCATTTATATTTCATCGGCTTTTACCGAAACGAAGACATTCAAATGCATAATTCACGAGAAAAACGACAAAAGTAAATGCGAGCTTAAAGTTTGAAGAAACGACGATAAAACAACGATAAAACGACGGATTTAAACCAAATATATATCAAGATAATGTTTACCCGAATGCAAGTTCAAGATGATCGAAGAAGAAGAGTTCAAAAGAAAATTCCAAGTCGATATACGTCAACACGGGGTGAACAAAGAACAAACGAAAAAATAAAAATAAAAAAACTGTCAAATACTCCTACGCGAAACGTGTGCAATGGTACGCGAAACGCGTAGTATTTTTGCCCTACGTGGATCGCGTATACCCCTACGCGAAACGCGTAATGTTGCCACCAGATCCAGATTCCTAAAGCAAATGGGACGGTGGCTATATAATTAATTATAATACTTTTGCAAACTTTATGGGATGTACACAGCAAAGCAGATCAAGTTCACATCACTTTTGACCTACTACTTCAAGAGAGAAATGTTATATACGGAGTACTAAGTACACAGAGGGGAGACACAGAGATAGGAATCTAACAGAACACATTTTGATACAGCTCTAAAATTATATACAACAACATTTACATCATTCAATTATTTTTAGTTACTGTATTTTATTTTCAAGTACCAATATTACTTTCAGTCCAAGGTTCAATATTTAAGATAGTTTCAGTTTTAAGGGTGTATTGTTCGTGATTAAGAGTATTATTGTACGAGTGCAAGGGTGTTGTTATTGTAATTTTTATACCGTTTTGAAGTTAATGAAAGTGAAGATTTTCGTAAGTATATCCTATTAAAATTATCGTTATCAATATTTATCGTTATTATTATGTTTGTATATTTATATTTTTATGTTTACCCTAGCATAATGAGTAACTAATTTCCCTAGTGTTTGCTTAGATGTAGAGCCCCTAGTAAAATGGATTGTCATCATTTGTAAAAATTAAAATGTAACTTAAGTATTTTTAACATTGAGCCTAATTAAAAGAACCATTATTATGTATTTGGATATTTAACTCCTGTCACTTAATTTGTTAGATTAAAATAACGAAAGTTATTTTTAGCTATATAAATTAAGCTTCAACATTAAAAGTGATCTAGATGAACTTATGAATAATTTATTAACACTAAATTCGAAATAAAGTTCGGTGGTTTGGGTAATATCACTAGTCATATAATAGTGAAATTATAAAAAGGGAAACCGTTATAATTTGGGTTTTGGCGAAGCTCAAAATTGGGTTGGGTCTTAATTTAAATACTTAAGAACTAGTAACTATCTAAATGGAATCCGATGAAAATTAGATTTAATTTAGTTAGTCATAACTTTATATTTATTCGAAAGAAAAATATAAAGTTTTATACTAAAACATTTTAATAGGTCTTAAACTCAAAACAATCCATGGATCTAGAGGTGGTACATTTAAGTAAACACTCCCATTTATATATTGCAAATTATTATTATTATTATTATTTACGTATTATTATTCAGCAAAATTAAAAAATATAAATCAAAATACTCGAATTTGTACCAGAACTGTTTGTCACATCGAATATAACTTACGCGGATCATGTATTATCCACACGAAACGCGTACCTTCAATATTATATGCGGAACGCGTATAAATCTACGCAAAACGCGTAAGTATTATATTAGTACTGTTACGAATTTTATTTAAATTCTAAGTTTTAACTTAAATCCTTTATTATTATTTTTAAGTAATTAATTTATAATTAGTTTAATTATTATAATTTACTATAAGTCATTTTTATTATTCAGTTAATTTAAATAAATTTGTATTATAATTTATTGCTCAAAACAAAATTCTAATCAATTAGTTTTATTAAAAGTTATTATTTTATTAATTATCATTTAGTAATAAACTTATTTAGATCACAATTAGTATAGTTTCAATTAATTCATTTTTAAGTTAATAATTATAAATAATGTATTCGTATAAATTAATAAGTAATATAATTAAGTTAAGATTAAGTTATATTTTATTATTATTATGTAGTAATATAAACTCCTAATCCAAAACCCCCTTTAAATAAGTTTAACTTCAAAGACTATTAAAAATAATTTAAACACTGTCTCCCTGTGGAACTAACCGGATTTACCAACAAACTAAACCACACGAATAAGACTAGTTGCCTATATATGTGTGAAACCAACCTGAATTCATTAAAATACCACATATACAATAAATCAATTCGTGTAACAAAACAATTCAAATCCGTTCATAAATAAAGGTACTATTTCAACGCATCAACTTTTTGGCGCCGCTGCTGGGGAGCGATTTTGTTTAAAAGATTTTAATAGACTTTAGGTTATTCGATCCTTTTATAGGAATTCATTCTTAGAAAAGCTTTTGGTGTTATGAATTCATAATAGAAATTAATGCATGAATTTACATTCCTCCAACACTCAATTAACTCCTCCATATCCTGAACCCGAAAAGGATATTTCACGAACATTTAAGAGCTCAAGATGTAGAGTCTCTCGCCGAGGATTTAGAATCACTTTCATTGGATTCTAACTCTGAACCAGATATTCAACCAATCATAGAGCCAGTTATTAAGGAAGAAGAAGAGATGGCTGTTACAAATCAAACGATGGAAGCATTAATGAAGGCGACAAGAACAGGTCAATTCCACGCAATTATCTAACCTACGATGACTGACGGCTTTGAAATAAAAGGTCAATTCCTTCACATGGTGACTAATACATGCCAATTTGGTGGAGCTCCAAATGAGGATGCTAATGAGCATCTTCGTAAATTAGTAAGCATTTGCAAGCTATTCAAAATTAAGGATGTCTCCGATGAAGTCGCATGTTTGAAAATCTTTCCATGGTCCCTAAAAGACGATGAAAGAGATTGGCTAGACTCATTACCAGAAGGCTATATCGAAGACTGGAATGATATGATGGACAAGTTCTTGTCAGAGTTCTTCCCTGCTTCAAAAGCAGCCAAATTGCAAAGTGATATAAACCACTTCAAACAAAAGCTTAATGAGACTCTTTATGAAGCTTGAACCCGATTCAACAAAATGCTTAGGGTATGTCCTCAACACGGGTTGAATACATTCCAAAAAGTCCAAATATTCTATAAAGGAGTAAACATGGCTACTAGAAAAGATATAGATGTTGCAGCTGGAGGTTCGATCATGAAGAAAACACCGGAAGACGCTCACACTATCATTGCCGATATAGCAGCACATTCTCATAATTGGCATCAAGAGATAGAATTCTCTAGATCATCAACCGTTGCTAATATCAAAAGCAATGATGAAATTGCTTCTTTAAAAGTTCAAATGGCAAATCAAGCAAGATAAATTGAGAAAGTAACCAAGGAAATGCATGCTATCAGGGTAGGATGTGAAATGTGCCAAGGCCCCCATCTTACTAGAGATTGTGATAAAACAACGATGGAAGAGCAAGCAAATGTCTTAGGTTACTTGCGAAAAGGCGAAATGAATTTCAACGATTTTCCAGCGATAGAAGAAAATAACCGAAAATATCCTCCAATTAACAGCTACCAAGTAGGAGGACCTTCAGGATTAAATAATAATAACTATCAAGGAGGAAATCTAGTTTATCAAAATAACCGGAATTTCCCAATTCAAAATCAAAATCAAAGAAATCCACCACCAGGTTACAATAACCTAAAAACCCGAAATCAATCTCAACGAATTTATCAAAATAATTTCCAACACAATCAACCACAACCACAAGCACTTATGCAACCACAACCCGAAAAGAAATCCGGTTTAGAAGATCTCTTAAGAGATTTTATGGTTAAGCACGAGCAAACTGCGGAAATTCAAACTCAACAAATTCGAAATCAACAAGCTACGATTCAGAATTTAGAAAGAGATGTTGGAAGGATCTCACAGTTACTATCAGAGAGGCCACCAGGCGCTCTCCCCTCAAATACTCAAGTGAATCCCAACAACAATCAAACAAGGAATGAGCATGTAAATGCTATAACTACTAGAAGTGGTTTAACTATTAACCCAGAAACTAGTAAAACCTCAGAAGTTCCTTTATCTTCTTCTAGTTTACAAGAACCTGTTAATATAGATGAACATGTTAAGAAATAACAAGAGAAAAATGATCCACCTGAGATCATATCAAAGAAAAGTGAAGAAACACCAGTGAAGGTGCACAAGGCTCCTATTCCATACCCAAAGGCATTAAAGAAAGACAAACTCGCGAGCCAATATAAGAGATTTGCAGATATGATCAAGCAAATTAGCATTAACATGCCACTCGCGGAAGTTCTTAGGGGTATGCCAAATTATGGAAGATTTATCAAGGATCTCATAGCCGATAAGGGTAAATATGAAGAGGTTTCAACCACATTCCTCAATGAGGAATGCTCAGCAATTTTGCAAAAGCAAAAGATGCCACCGAAACTCGGAGATCCTGGTAGTTTCATTATTCCGTGTCTGATGGGAGATTCAGTAATGTACGATGCATTAGCTGACTTAGGCGCAAGTATCAATCTTATGCCACACTCCTTGTACTTAAAACTAAACCTAGGAGATCTAAAACCAACTAGGATGTGTATACGCCTAGCAGATAGAACTTTTATATATCCTATTGGTATTGCCGAAAACCTACCAGTTAAAGTCAATCATTTAATCTTTCCTGCCGACTTCGTTGTCCTTGAAATGGAAGAAGATAGCAAGGTTCCCCTAATTCTAGGGCGAACATTTCTAAATAACGCTGCCGCAATTGTGCGTGTAAAAGATAAAAAGCTTAGTCTAGGTGTAGGGGAAGATAGAGTTACCTTAAGCATAGATAAAGCTATGAAACAGCCTATCTCCTCCGATGACGAATGTTATAAGTTAGACATTGTTGATTTGTGTGTTGAAAAAGAATTGCAAGAATTACTAAATATAGACACCTCAAACTTCACCCCAATGAGTGAAGGTGATGAATTCGATGTAGAGCTTGAACTTGACGAATTGATGAAAGTAGTCATCGATGAAGATTGCTGTGAGGAAGAAAATCTCAAGGAAGATGAACCCTTTGAAGAAATTACCGATGGTAATAGGTTCCGGATAAAATCTTCCTTGGAAGAACCACCCACCTTGGAACTTAAAGAACTCCCGGAACATTTGGAGTATGCTTATCTCCAAGGTACATCACAATTACCTGTTATAATCTCATCAAAACTTTCCAATGACGAAAAGAGTAGGTTAATGTCCGTTCTAAAAACTCACAAGAAAGCGATTGCTTGGAAAACAACCGATATTCCAGGGATTAATCCCGCTTATTGTACTCATAAGATTCTAATGGAAGAAGATTTTAAACCCGTGGTACAAACACAACGAAGGTTAAACCCTAGCATGAAAGAAGTTGTCAAAAAGGAGGTTATCAAGTTACTTGATGCCGGGTTAATATACCCTATATCCGATAGCTCATGGGTTAGTCCTGTTCAAGTGGTACCTAAGAAAGGGGGTACAACTGTTATTCTTAATGATAAAAATGAACTTGTTCCTACAAGAACAGTCACTGGCTGGAGAGTCTGTATAGACTACCATCGTTTAAATGACGCCACAAGGAAAGATCATTTCCCTCTTCCTTATATTGACCAAATGCTAGAACGTTTTGTGGGAAAAGAGTACTATTGTTTCCTTGATGGATTCTCCGGTTATTTTCAAATTCCCATCGATCCAAAAGACCAAGACAAGACAACATTTACTTATCCATTTGGTACATTCGCATACCAACGAATGCCGTTCGGATTATGCAACACGCCATGCACCTTTCAAAGGTGTATGATGGCAATATTTCATGACATGATAGAAGGAAGTATGGACGTCTTTATGGATGATTTCTCTGTTTTTGGAGACTCCTTCGATTCATGCCTTTCAAACCTCGAGCGAATGTTAATTCGTTGTGAGGAATCAAATCTTGTTTTAAATTGGGAAAAATGCCACTTCATGGTGACGGAAGGCATTGTTTTAGGACACAAGATTTCTCGAGATGGAATGGAAGTAGACAAAGCTAAGATCGATGTAATCTCAAAGCTTCCTCCTCCAACTAACGTTAAAGGAATTCATAGTTTCTTAGGTCATGCGGGATTCTATCGACGATTCATAAAGGATTTTTCCAAAATCGCTCGACCCATGACTAAACTTCTCTAGAAAGACAGTACATTCGACTTCAATGATGAATGCTTACAAGCTTTCTCCATTCTAAAAAATAAACTTACGAATGCACCCATTATGGTATCACCTGACTGGTCCAAACCTTTCGAGCTAATTGTAACAGACTGAAACCCGGGCTAGTTGTAAGTGGACTATTTTACCCTTAGGGTTTGTGCTAAGTCTTAAGTGCTTTTATTTTAATTATTTTATTAGTGTTTTATTATAATTGTGTTGTGACCAGCTTGTGACAAGGGTCCCAGAACAGGTTTGTTTATTTTAATTGGAACTCGTTGGGGTTACCTAACCGTGTGCAAAAGATTTCAGATAACTGGTAAATACCCGTGTGTGATGGGGTATTGTGTTTTAACACTAATATAAAAGCCTTGACCAGCTCATTTTTGATGTTTCCAGAAAATTCACTTCAACACTCCCGTACCTAACTTTCACCTCTTCAAAAACCCTAATCACTCAATCTCGATTTGGTTCTTAAATTGAGTCAAGAAACTGATTCTTTGTGTTGTTGTGAGTCTATCAAGATAAGATTTGTCAAATTTCATGTCCAAATCAGTGTGTAAATTGAGTTTGAAGGTGAGGTTTGTTAAAAGTGATTTTTGAGTCAAAAGTACTTAAATTGATGTTGTTTAAGCATAAAAGTTGTGGGTTTATGTTTCTAAATGTTTAGTGTAAAAGATGTGTTCGGTTTTGGGGTCTTAAACGAGTCATAGGTCGAGATTTGGTGATTTTGGGTTGAAACCCGTCACTTTGCTGCTGTTGCAGCTGATGAACTACCTTCGGCCGATGGTCGTTGACCATCGACCGATGGTCCATGACCATCGACCGATGGTCGTTGACCATCGACCGATGGTGAGGGACGATCGGCCGGTGGACAGGACCATCGACCGATGGTGTGTGACTTCTGACCAGCTGATGTAATTTTGACGATCGGCCGATTGGGTGTGACCATCGACCGATGGTGTGTTGACGATCGGCCGATGGATGGGACCATCGACCGATGGTCTTAGGCAGTGAAATTCTTACTAAGTGTGGAATTCTAGCCGTTATACTGCCCGTTTGTATTTTGGTGTTCAGGATGTAAATTTTGAAAGTGCATAAAGTGTTAAGCATGAAAATTTTAGCGGACGCTAATTTGCTATAATTTGCTATAATTTGCTGTCAGTGTGTCTAATCTTGATGGAAACACTATTCTAACTTGGTTTTTGCTGTTCTCAGGAGATAAGGACAATGAGGAAGCTCAGAAATAATAACTAAGCAGTTACTGGTAATTGGTGAGTGGGTCTATCTACGGGTAGAGTTTAAGTAGCATATCATGCTACTGTGGTTGAATCTTTTACCATGCATAGTGTAGAAATTGCCGTGTTAGAATAATAATATCGTTGCCTGATATTGTATGTGAATTATGTGTACACTGTGTGATTGGCACCAGTCGGGCCTAGGGAGACTGGGGACTCGAGACCGTGCCTAGGAGAGGTTAGAGTCCGTATGAGGTCAACCGTGCCTAGGGGAGGTTGGATCCATAGGCTACTGATTGTTGAGTATAGTGTGAACGATGCACCCCCTGCATCTGGATAACTATAATGTGAATTGAGTAGCAGGGACTATCGGTAGACTCAGGCCTGATCAGCTCGGAGTCGTGTGCTCGTACAAGCCACCGATCCTCGTATTGTCTTATTGTATGCTAGTTGGTAGTTAGCAAGTGTTGTTGTTAGTATATAGCTTGTGTGTGGCTTAAGCTATATCTGTTAGATAGATTCCATTCACTTAGCGGTGCGCTAATCCCCCACATGTTTCCCCCTTTGCAGGTTTAGGTACTGCTAGTCGGGATGGGTATTGATGCAGAAGACATGTTTGACAACCCTACTCTGATGTGGACTTTTGTTTAAATAATGTTTTGTAATAACGTAACACTGTTGTGTAAGCTTAAACTTAATTATACGGTTTAATGTAATGATGTGACTTATATTGTGTTTATTATTAAAGTCTTCCGATGTGTATTAAAAAAAATGGCCAGTGTTACAAGTTGGTATCAGAGCATGGTTTGGCAGCAAGTACGTGTGCGTATTTTGTTCCCAAACCCTGAGGCAAGTCAAACATGTCTGTGGAAGTGGGGGCTAAGTGAAAATAGGATATACGTGTATTAGTTGTGATTGAACTAACTGTTATCCACTAAGCTTTTGTGTGAGCTGTTTTGTAGCACAGGTATGGCTGATAGAAACGCAACTGGCCCATCCAACCCCGGAACATTCAGAGCACCAGAAGAGGGTGTTGAGTCTGATGATGATCAAAATAGTTACATCCTTCAATTAGAAAGCAGGCTAAAAAAGGCTGAAGATAAGATTAATGAGCTTGAATTGGCAAGGCATTCTGGAAATGATGATACACCACCTGGATTCCCAATCGCGCAATCCCAAACGATACCCAATGTGTACCAAAACCAGTTTCAGAATCAAATACCTAACCAATACTATATGCCACCACAAAACACTTTTACTTACCAAAATCCCATGATGATGAACCCGTACCAAATGCAAATGTTTCAATAACCTTACATGCAACCACCCAAAAAGTGTACTTATAAGAACTTTGGTGATTGCAAACCCTCTGAGTTCTCTGGAAGTACTGATCCGACTGTAACTCTCAATTGGTTACGAGAAATGGAAAGGGTATTTGAAGTGTGCCAGTGTGAACCCGAGCTGAAAGTGACATATGCTAGTCGAATGTTGAAAGGTAGGGCTATGATTTGGTGGGATTCCTTGATTTCTAGTATACCAAAAGAGCAAGTGAGTATGATCACGTGGGAGCAGTTTTATGGGAAGGTGTGTGAATAGTATTGTAATCCGTTTGATATGAATCGAATCAAGACTGAGTTTCTTGAAATGAAGATGACACCTCAAATGACGATCGATGAGGTAGTAGAGAAGTATATGGATAAACTGAGGTTTGTGCAACAATGGGTGCCAGACGAAGCGTCTCGTATCCAGCATTTTGTTAATATCATTTTGCCAGAGTACCGAACTTTTGTTAGAACGGCTACATCGTTGTCTCAAGCTGTTGTGATGGCTAAGATGGTAGAAAGTGATGTTCAAGCCGCCAGAAACAGAATGTTTGGTAATGTGCTACAACAAGGTGGGCAAGTATCAGGTCAATCAGGATCTAAATCCAAGAAGTTTAGTGGATTTAAATCGAAGGGTAAAAGTGGTCAGAGTAGTTCTGTGTCTGGATCAGGTAAAGGGAATTGGTGTCACACGTGTCGATCTTCTCACAGTGGTCAGTGTTCTGAGGCTACAAGAAGATGCTTAAAGTGTGGTGTGGTTGGGCATGAGTCTTCAGCATGTCCGTATCCGAATAGTGTGTGTTGGAGTTGTCATAAACCAGGGCATCATGCAGTTAGTTGTCCGTCGAAAAGTGGTAGTTTCGGGGCAGGGCCAGGGGCGCGTTCGGCATCAGTCGGAGGGTCAACTACCTCGAGTGGGCAGAAGAGGAAGAACCCTCCAACAGCAAAGGCTAGAGCTTTTCAGATGTCAGTTGAGAATGCCGTGGCAACCGACGAAGTGATCACCGGTATGTTTCTAATCAACTCAATACCTGCTCGCGTATTGTTTGATTGTGGTGCCAATAGATATTTTATGTCCCTAGATTTCTGTGCTAAGTTGAAATTACTAGTTACTATGTTACCCAAGCCAGTTAGTGTAGAAGTAGCCGATGGTAAGATCACACCCGTCACAACATATGTGTCTGGGGTTGGTATAGAGATTGAAGGGAAGTCTTTCCCGGTGACTTGTTTAGTGTTACCTATTCCTAGCTTTGATGTAGTATTAGGAATGGATTGGCTGAGCTCGCTTAGGGCTAATATTAAGTGCGATAGGAAAATGATTACCTTTCGTTCGACCGATGGAACCCGTGTTGTGGCCCGAGGGGAGCGGGGCGGGTATAATTTTCTGTTGATAACCATGATGAAAGCGAAAAAGTCGATGGCAAAGGGTTGTGAATCATTTCTTGCATATGTGATTGATGCGAAGAAAGAAAAGAGAATAGTGGCCGATATTCCAGTAGTATCAGAATTTCCCGAAGTGTTCCCAGATGAGTTACCAGGTCTGCCGCCGGTAAGGGAAGTCGAATATAAGATTGAGTTGGTTCCTGGAATAACTCCAGTTACAAAAGCTCCATACCGATTAGCACCATCTGAAATCCGTGAAATGATGTCACAGATTCAAGAGTTATTAGATCGTGGGTTTATCCGACCAAGTTCTTCACCGTGGGGTGCTCCGGTATTGTTTGTTAAAAAGAAAGATGGGTCAATGCATATGTGTATTGATTATCGTGAATTGAACAAAAGAACTGTGAAGAATAAGTATCCGTTCCCTCGAATAGACGATTTGTTCGATCAGTTACAGGGTGCTTCATTCTTTTCTAAGATAGACTTACGATCCGGATATCATCAGGTTCGTGTTGCTGAATTAGATATACCGAAAACAGCGTTCAGAACAAGGTATGGACATTATGAATTTCTTGTCATGCCGTTTGGGTTGACGAATGCGCCAGCAGTCTTCATGGATCTAATGAATGGAGTGTGTCGTCCATTCTTAGTTAAATTTGTGATTGTGTTTATTGACGATATATTGGTGTATTCGAAAATAGAGAGTGAACATGCTGAACATCTGAGACAGGTTTTGAAATTGTTGAAACGTGAACAACTATTTGCAAAATTTTCTAAGTGTGAATTTTGGTTACGTGAAGTGCAGTTTTTGGGTCATGTGATTTGTGCCGAGGGTATAAAAGTTGATCCGACAAAAATAGAAGCGGTAATGAATTGGAATTCTCCGAAGACTCCAACTGAGATTAAGAGCTTTCTGGGATTGGCTGGTTATTATCGCAGGTTTATCAAGGATTTTTCTAAAATAGCAGGTCCGTTGACTAAGTTGACTCGTAAAGATGTAGACTTTCGATGGACTGATGAACAGGAAAAGGCTTTTCAGATTCTGAAACAGTTACTGTGTCAGGCACCAGTGTTAGCTTTACCAGAAGGTTCAGACGACTTTGTGGTATACTGTGATGCATCATATGCTGGGTTGGGTTGTGTATTAATGCAAAGAGATAAAGTAATCGCCTACGCCTCGCGACAGTTGAAAGTTCATGAGAAGAATTATCCAGTGCATGATCTTGAAATGGCTGCAGTAATGTTTGCTTTGAAACTTTGGAGACACTATTTGTATGGAACCCATTGTGTTATTTGTACAGATCACAAGAGTTTGCAGTATATCTTCTCACAGAAAGAATTGAATATGCGTCAGAGACGATGGCAAGAGTTGATCAAAGATTATGATTGTGAAATTAAATACCATCCGGGTAAGGCAAATGTGGTTGCAGATGCGCTAAGTCGTAAAAAGTCAAGTGAAAATGTGAAATTCCTTCGGTTGAATATAACTTCAGATTTGATTAACAACTTAAGATCCGTTCAGGCCTGTGCTTTGGAGGACGAACATATTAAATCCGAACAAATGACCAAACGAAAAGTGAACTTAATTGATGACTCACGTGGACTAAAGACCTTAAACAATCGTGTTTGGGTGCCTAAGCTTGGAGATTTGAGCGATTTAATCATGACGGAAGCTCACAAATCCAGATTGACAGTATATCCGGGTAATAATAAGATGTATCATGATTTGAAAATAGTGTATTGGTGGCCGACAATGAAAACAGATATCACTCGATATGTCGAAAAGTGTCACATTTGTGCTCAAGTGAAGGCAGAACATCAGAAACCTTATGGTTCGCTACGTCAGTTACAGATTCCAGAGTGGAAATGGGAACATATAACGATGGATTTTGTGACCAAACTACCAAGAACTCAGAAACGACACGATATGATTTGGGTAATAGTGGATCGTCTAACTAAAAGTGCTCATTTTCTTGCTACTCGTGAAACAGCTTCGTTAAGTGAGTTAGCTGAATTGTATGTGAAAGAAATAGTTAGTCGACATGGTGTACCGTTATCGATCGTTTCAGACAGAGATTCCAGATTTGTGTCAAACTTTTGGAATAGTCTTCAACAGAATCTGGGTACACGTGTGAATTTAAGTACAACTTATCATCCTCAGACAGACGGTCAGAGTGAAAGAACGATACAGACTTTGGAGGATATGTTAAGGGCTTGTGTGTTAGAATACGGTGGTTCGTGGGATACACATTTACCGTTGGTCGAATTCGCGTATAATAATTCATATCATTCGAGAATAGGGATGCCGCCCTATGAAATGTTGTACGGTCGTCGTTGCAGAACTCCGACTTGTTGGTTAGAAGCCGGGGAGAAACAGTTTGCAGGTCCCAAAATTGTTCAATTGACAGCCGAAAAAGTTGCTATTGCGCGAGAAAAGTTGAAAGCTGCTAGGGATAGACAGAAAATGTATGCTGATCCGCGTAGACGTCCGGTAACCTTTAATGTGGGTGAACGAGTGTATCTAAAAGTTTCGCCATGGAAAGGGGTTATCAGATTCGATAAACGTGGTAAGTTAGCACCGAGATTTATTGGTCCGTTTTCGATCAGTGAAGTGTTGAATGATCAGACTGTGGTGTTAGATCTTCTGCCAGAGTTGGCCGGTATTCATAATACATTTAACGTGTGTTATCTTCGTAAGTGTAAAGTCGATGATGAAACGCAACTCCTTCCTTTAGAAGATTTAAGGGTCGATTTGAATAAGAAATTGGTGGAAGAGCCGATCCGTGTAGTTGACCGAAAAGTGACTAAGTTGAGAAATAAAGAGATACCGATGGTGTTGATCGAGTGGAAACACAGTTTGGGTTCTAATCTTACGTGGGAAACGGAAGAGTTGATGAGAAACCGCTACCCTCATTTGTTTGACCAAGACCAGATTCCGAGGACGGAATCTCCTTAAGGGGGGTGGATTTGTAACAGACTGAAACCCGGGCTAGTTGTAAGTGGACTATTTTGCCCTTAGGGTTTGTGCTAAGTCTTAAGTGCTTTTATTTTAATTATTTTATTAGTGTTTTATTATAATTGTGTTGTGACCAGCTTGTGACAAGGATCCCAGAACAGGTTTGTTTATTTTAATTGGACCTCGTTGGGGTTACCTAATCGTGTGCGAAAGATTTCAGATAACTGGTAAATACCCGTTTGTGATGGGGTATTGTGTTTTAACACTAATATAAAAGCCTTGACCAGCTCATTTTTGATGTTTCTAGAAAATTCACTTCATCACTCCCGTACCTAACTTTCACCTCTTCAAAAACCCTAATCACTCAATCTCGATTTGGTTCTTAAATTTAGTCAAGAAACTGATTCTTTGTGTTGTTGTGAGTCTATCAAGGTAAGATTTGTCAAATTTCATGTCCAAATCAGTGTGTAAATTGAGTTTGAAGGTGAGTTTTGTTAAAAGTGATTTTTGAGTCAAAAGTACTTAAATTGATGTTGTTTGAGCATAAATGTAACGACCCGGATTTTTCCGATCGTTTTACACTTATAAGATTAATATTTACATAAATTAAACCTTACCAACATGATAAGCAATCTAAATTGTTGAGACTTATGTTTTTGAAAAGAGTTTTACACAACGTTTGACCGTCCAATTTGACCGATGATATCACGAACTATATACCATACGATAATTATACGTTTGTGTATATATATGTATTTTTATATATTTAACATGATCTAAGAATGTTTTAACATCTCATTGTGTACTAATAACAATGAGTTATAAGTATATTTTGAGACTACTAACTTAAGTTTTCAAAACGATAACTATATGTGACGTTCTTCGACTTAAATACTTAAAACTTATAATGCTTATACATGTATAGTATAGATATGTATTTTATCACTTTTAAAGGATTTATATACATAAAACAATATAAGTATATTTACAAAAGATAGCAATATTTGAATCCTCGTTCCGTTTTCTCAAGATTTTTATACGTATATCTAGGGTATATGTACCCGTATCATACCCAGCTTCTATACGTATTTACTATTGGTATATACACATCACAATCACTTTATTAGCAGCCATGAGTCAGCCAATTTTGGATCTTAGCATGCATGATTAATCAATTTGGCATATTACAAGACTTTTGCACAATATTACAAATTTATACATCTTTTCACCACCATTTATACTCCATTCCATTTTCATTTTTACTACACATTTTCTCTAACCAAAAACATACTCTTAGGAACCTTAAGTTTTCTTCACAATCTCAACAAATAACCATGAAGATCTAGCTTCAAAAACAACCCTTAATCATCATAAGAAAATCCATTCAAGAACACTTCAAAAATCCTTCCAAGTAAACAAGTTTACTTCCAACCTTTCAATCCAACTCCACCACTCTTTTGATTCTAGGATTTTTCTCATCTCTTACAGTAACTTTGTCCAAGTAACTTGAGGTATAACCTTATTCATAATCTTATTCAATTCATATTCATATAGCTATCTTATTTTGTGGTATAAAATTTTAACAACAAGAACATAGTTTGAATGATTTCAAACTTGTTTGCAAACTAAATAGATCCTTCTAAGTTGACTTTTAAAACACTTCAAGACCTGTAATATATCATAATGATATGCTAACTTAACAAGATATAACTTGGTTTTACAAAGAACACCTTAAAAACTGAATCTACGTCGTCGGAGTGCAACCGGGGGCTGTTTTGGGTTGGATAATTAAAAACCATTTTAAGCTTTGAATTGGAAGTTCATATTCTGGAAAAATGATATTTCTTATGAATATGTTAACACATAAAAATTTCATGGTTTAACTCAAAGTGTAAGTATTTTTAGAAAAATGATCATTAAATGTTGTTTTTATGATGGAAAATGATCACTTTCATAAGTTTCACCAAAGTTTGACCTATAACCTGTGATTTCGAATACAACCTAAGGTATTTTCAGTTCATATTCTTAAAATTTGACTCGATCCAAGGAAGTGGCAAGTTGAACCAACAAAAACGGAGTTGTAATGAAGAAACTACGACTAAAACCAGATCGGGTATGCGAAGCTAGTTTGGCTACGAAAATATTTGGAGAAAAATTATATTAATCATATATTTCTAATTAATATGATATTTCATATATATTTACTTATGATTTGATTTTATATATTTCAGGACCACCCGTAAACAACACGAGAAGATTAATCATAAGACCTCATGATTGTACGCAACACGTCATTTGACAGCACGGTACTTTATGTACGCAACACGTCATTTGACAACATGGTACCATGGGTCAAGATTAATTCTGATCAATACGAATACGATGGGGTCTTTATTTATTTTATTGAGCAACTAATTGTGGACCACTAACATCGGACTGCTAACTACGGACTAAGAAAATATTAAAAGTATTAAAAGTATATATATATATATATATATATATATATATATATATATATATATATATATATATATATATATATATATATATCTATATATGTAACGATTACTTAAAAAGAAAATATGTTGATATATTATATATATGGTTTGGTTCGTGATATCTGTCGGAGACCAAGTCGTGATAAATACCTTCAAGGCAAAAGTGAGTATATAGTCCCACTTTTAAACTCTAAATATTTCAGGATGAGAATACATGCATTTTATGATTTACGTTATGGACACAAGTGATTAAAAATATATATTCTACGTTGCGTTGTACTACTGGCATACTTCCCTGTAACTTGGTAACTATTATTTACATGAGGTATTGTAAACGCGAATCCTGTTGATAGATCTATCGGGCCTGACAACCCCAACCGGACTGGACGACCAGTATTCAACGGTTGCACATTACTTCGTTTCGGTGACTACACTTGGTACGGTGTAGTAAGATTTCATAATAAAGGGAATATGCGACGTTGATTAAATGTTAAGTATGGTTATCAAGTGCTCAACAACTTAGAATATTTTTATTAAAACGTTTATATATGAAATCTTGTGGTCTATATTTATAACGCTTCCGGCATTAAACCTATATCTCACCAACTTTATGTTGATGTTTTAAGCATGTTTATTCTCAGGTGATAAATAAAAGCTTCCGCTGCAACATGTTGAATTTAAGCAAGATCTTGAGTATGCATATTTGTGTCAAAAATAAAACTGCATATCGGAGGATTTGTAATGTAAAATATGTTGAAGGTCGTATTGTTATTATCACATGTAAAGTTTGTAAGTCTAAGATTAACGCTAAACGATAATCATTATTAAGTTGTTTAAACCTTGTATTTGTAATAAAAGCTATGGTTTGTATTGTAAAAACGAATGCAGTTTTTGAAAAATGTCGCATATAGAGGTCAATACCTCGCGATGAAATCATATGTTATTGTATTCGTCCTTATGGTTAAGGTCGGGTTATGACAATAAAAGTTGTGGGTTTATGTTTCTAAATGTTTAGTGTAAAAGATGTGTTCGGTTTTGGGGTCTTAAACGAGTCATAGGTCGAGATTTGGTGATTTTGGGTTGAAACCCGTCACTTTGTTGCTGTTATAGCTGATGAACTACCTTCAGCCGATGGTGAGGGACGATCGGCCGGTGGACAGGACCATCGACCGATGGTGTGTGACTTCTGACCAGCTGATGTAATTTTGACGATCGGCCGATTGGGTGGGACCATCGACCGATGGTGTGTTGACGATCGGCCGATGGATGGGACCATCGACCGATGGTCTTAGGAAGTGAAATTCTTACTAAGTGTGGAATTCTAGCCGTTATGCTGCCCGTTTGTATTTTGGTGTTCAGGATGTAAATTTTGAAAGTGCACAAGTGTTAAGCATGAAAATTTTAGCGGACGTAAATTTTTACTAATTTGCTATAATTCGCTGTCAGTGTGTGTAATCTTGATGGGAACACTATTCTAACTTGGTTTTTGCTGTTCTCAGGAGATAAGGACAAGGAGGAAGCTCAGAAATAATAACTGAGCAGTTGCTGGTAATTGGTGAGTGGGTCTATCTACGGGTAGAGTTTAAGTAGCATATCATGCTACTGTGGTTGACTCTTTTACCATGCATAGTGTAGAAATTGCCATGTTAGAATAATAATATCGTTGCCTGATGTTGTATGTGAATTATGTGTACACTGTGTGATTGGCACCAGTCGGGCCTAGGGAGACTAGGGACTCGAGACCGTGCCTAGGAGAGGTTAGAGTCCGTATGAGGTCAACCGTGCCTAGGGGAGGTTGGGTCCATAGGCTACGGATTGTTGAGTATAGTGTGAACGATGCACCCCCTGCATCTGGATAACTATACTGTGAATTGAGTAGCAGGGACTATCGGTAGACTCAGGCTCGATCAGCTGGGAGTCGTGTGCTCGTACAAGCCGCCCATCCTCGTATTATCTTATTGTATGCTAGTTGGTAGTTAGCAAGTGTTGTTGTTAGTATATAGCTTGTGTGTGGCTTAAGCTATATCTGTTAGATAGATTCCATTCACTTAGCGGTGCGCTAATCCCCCACATGTTTCCCCCTTTGTAGGTTTAGGTACTGCTAGTCGGGATGGTATTGATGCAGAAGACATGTTTGACAACCCTACTCTGATGTGGACTTTTGTTTAAATAATGTTTTGTAATAACGTAACACTGTTGTGTAAGCTTAAACTTAATTATACGGTTTAATGTAATGATGTGACTTATATTGTTTTTATTATTAAAGTCTTCCGCTGTGTATTAAAAAAAATGGCCAGTGTTACACTAATGTGTGATGCTAATGATTTCTCGATGGGAGCTGTTTTAGGTCAACGTCAAGATAACAAATTTCAACCAATCTACTACGCAAGTAAAACACTTACAGGAGCTCAGTTGAATTACACAACTACTAAGAAGGAGCTTCTTGCAGTAGTTTTTGCTTTTGATAAGTTTAGATCTTACTTAGTGTTGTCTAAAACAATTTTTTATACCAACCATTCAGCCCTAAAGTACTTATTTAAAAAGCAAGATGCTAAATCTAGACTAATTCGTTGGATTCTTCTCCTACAAGAATTCGACATTGAAACTAAGGATAAAAAAGGAGCTGAAAATCTCGCTGCAGATCACTTATCCCGTCTTGAAAATCCTAACTTAGAAACACTCGATGAATCTGTTATTCATGATACTTTTCCAGACGAGTTCCTTATGAGAATTGAAACAGAAGAAGAAATTCCATGGTTTGCGGGCTATGCTAATTATCTAGCCGCGGGAATTCTTGTTAAAAATCAAACTTATCAGCAAAAGAAGAAATTCTTTGCTGATCCGAAGTTTTACTTCTAGGAAAGCCCTAACCTCTTTCGTATAGGGGCTGATCAAGTTATTCGTCGATGTGTATACGGCAAAGAAGCGCAACAAATTCTAGAGCACTGTCATGAAGGACTGGCTGGTGGACATTTCGGACCAAGCTATACAGCCAAAAAGGTTTTTGACTCAGGTTTTTACTGGCCTACAATTTTTAAAGATGCATACAATATGGTAAAAACTTGTGATGCTTGTCAAAGATCTGGAAATATCTCCAAGAGAGACGAAATGCCACAACAAAGCATCCTAGTATGCGAAATATTCGACATTTGGGGTATTGACTTCATGGGTCCATTCCCCGCTTCTAACAAATGCAAATACATTCTCGTGGCAGTCGATTACGTTTCTAAATGGGCTGAAGCAAAAGCCCTACCCACTAACGATGCTCGAGTTGTTGTCAGCTTTCTTAAAAATCTTTTCTCACGTTTTGGGATTCCAAAAGCATTAATCAGTGATCGTGGAACTCATTTTACAAATCAACTACTCGAGAAAGTGATAAAAAAGTACGGAGTTAATCATCGTTTCTCAACTTCTTACCACCCTCAAACGAGTGGCCAAGTTGAAAACACAAATCGAGAAGGGCCTTTTAAATGTTCAAAGGAAAACCTCTTAAACCAATGAGGTTACGCCTACGAAGCCATGGGGGGCGAAATGATGCGACTCCACTACGAGGCGAGTCAACGCGGTTTCACAATCTAATTCTTTTTCTCGCCAATTGTGTGTTTGTGCATTTTTGTAATTTTATGCATTTTTGTGTGTTTATATTTTGGTGTGTTTTAGTTGGTATTTGTTTGTTGTGTTTTTATTAAAAAGGGTCTACCATTTAAAATTGATAAACTTTGAGTTTAACCTATTTTCATTGAAAACGATAATGTTAAGTGTAACAAATGAATTGTCGTTCTTCAAATTGCACGAAATTTATTGTTGGATTCATAATATATCTTTTAAATGGTAAACCACCAAAAACAATAGAAAAATTAAAACTACAAAAAATATACTTTTTTATCAATAACCGTAAAGATATATAACTTGTAAACTTTTGTCGTGGGTAATGATAGGTGTAACAACCGAGATTGTCTCTACCTAGTTGATAGGAAACAAAGTTTTAAGTTTGAAAATTAGTTGGTTTGAAAGTATATATTAAAATTTAAAAATTTAAAAAAATAGAGTGTATTTTAAATTCATTTAATTTTTATTTTTCACGTACTTGTTTTTAATTTTAAAATTTTAGTTTTCTTTTAATTTTAAAAATTAAAAAAAAAAAAAATATAGAGTGTTTTGTTTTATTTTTAAGTTGTTTTTGAAAAATATTAAAATTTTAACTTTTAAAGTATTAAATCTTATAAATTGAAATTAAAATTTATAAACGGATAAAGACTAGGTATACCAACCGAAATTTACAATAAATATAAATTTAAAATTGATATTTTGAAATTTAAGTACTTATAAAGTTGAAAAAAAAATAAAAAAAATAGAATGTTTTGTTTTCTTTTTATTTTCGTAAAATATTAAAAACTTTAACTTTTAAAGAATTAAATTTTATAAATTGAAATTTAAAATTTATAAACGGATAAAGACTAGGTATAACAACCGAAATTTCCGTTACAACAAATATAAATTTATAAAAAGATATTTTAAAAATTTAAATACTTATAAAGTTGATAAAAAAAAGAATAAAATTGTACGCGTTTCAGGTGGTTTACCACGCGTTTCGCGTAAGTTTTATTCTACAAAATTCATTTAATTCATTGAGTTTAAACATAAGAAACTCATATGAAACGTGGGGACGGAGATCAGAAGACCAATACACTAGTTTGTCTCGATAGTTAGGGGATGTAAGGGCAACCCAATTAGATCAGGGTAATATTCTAGAAAACATCCGCTACAATCAGAGGGGCCAGGGAGCACAGTTAGAGTGGGCGCATCATCAGACATATTTATACGCAGCTAACCCACAGGCTTACACACCCTCAGCCTTTCCTTCATACCCCCAATGGCAAGCACACCGTGACCCTCTACCTCCACCTTATGACCCCAACGCTGCCTTAGCCGCAAGTCAGGAAGTCTATAGGCATTTTTATGAGGAACAATGCCTAAATGAACAGCGGCAGCAACATCAACGGGAACAGGAAGATCAGGGAGGCCCTGCGTGGTCATTTTTCTAGTTTCTTTTTAGTTTTAGAACTATTTATTTTGTATTTTTTTTGTGTAAAATAATTTTTATGGTGTGTTGATTTACTTTTACTTTTATATCTTTTATATATACAAAAACTTTTAGTGTGGGGTAAAATTTTTGTACTACTAAGTACAACCCCATCTCGTTTGTGATTGACATATTTGTTAACAGGTACTTACGATGATGAGATTCGACATAGCGAAACACAAAAGCATTATTGTGATAAAAAGGATTGACTATGTTCATACAATAAGCATTTTACAATCTCCAATTGCTTAACAAAGGAAGTTCCAAACACTTTACACTTTTTGTCCTCTCAAATTTATACATTTAATCTGATTTTATGTAATGAAGGCATTACATAATCTTAAGTGTGGGGTAGGAGTATATAAATTCTCGAGAACTTATAATTTAGTGGTTTTTATGAAAATTTTTACAATTTTTAAACAAATATAACTAATCAATTTTTAAGGTAATTACGAGCAATTAAAGATTAGGTGTCAAAAACCGAAATTATTGTCTCCATACATTAAAAATACATAAGTTTATTTGATTAAAACCTATAAAAGAAAACCAAGTATAACAGAATTTATAAACCCATATGTTTAGAACCATTTATCACATATTTCTATGAAGTTTATTGCAGATATTATTGCTTTGGAATGTATAAACCTGAATAACTTATTAAGGAAGTAAAGTCTTCCATAATGACACACTTGCTAACTTATGTTAGAAGATGTAGTCCAGAACAGCTGTAGGTTGACGAAAAATCTTGAAAAGTCATCTCTATCATCGGCTGGAAATCCACCTCACCTCAGCATCAAACAGGGTTTTTGGTGGTCAGACTTATCCTAACCATGAGATGGATCTGTCTCGTACAATGGGGGGCACATTGCAAATTAGCTTTTAAGACTAATGAATCTAATCCCCAGTGGAGGATCTCCGTAAAGATCAACCGCATCTATGTTTGACCGCGATCAACATACATATGCCATAACAAATTGAGGTGTGCAAACTCATGGTTCACCGATGATATTTGAACAAGATATAATTTTATTCTAAAACTTATGCTATTTTATGAATTATATTGTGTAAAACCATTTTTAGGACATTCGATTTCAAGTTCCATGATACTTCAATCATGGGGGTGGATAGCTTGCTAATCGCCGACTGAGGCTTCGGTTCTCAGTTACCCTCAACCGGAATTTGAGGTTAAAACCGGAAAACGTGTCTAGTGTAAAAACTAGCATGACATTTTAAAAAATTATAAAACGTTTTCACAAGGTCCAATTTTCCCTAAGGATCCAAATTTTTAAACCTTAATCACGAGTTTCTATTTTGTTTCTGTTACCAGAATTTCATTTCGTGTGGTGTGCGTGTGATCCAATAAATATTGTGTAGTGTTTCCAACTTATTCCATATAACGTGTGTTTCATTTCGTGTAGCATGTGTTGTGTGATTAAATGTTCGATATGGAAAAATATGTAATGTTTCGATTCTATTTAGAAGATGTAATTGCTTGAGGACAAGCAACGTTCAAGTGTGAGGTATTTTGATATTGCTTTAAACATACATATATTTCGACGAAATATCATTTATATTTCATCGGCTTTTACCAAAACGAAGACATTCAAATGCATAATTCACGAGAAAAATGACAAAAGTAAATGCGAGCTTAAAGTTTGAAGAAACGACGATAAAACAATGATAAAACAACGATAAAACAAGAAACGACGATAAAACAATGATAAAACAACGATAAGATTTAAACCAAATATATATCAAGATAATGTTTACCCGAATGCAAGTTCAAGATGATCGAAGAAAAAGAGTTCAAAAGAAAATTCCAAGTCGATATACGTCAACACGGGGTGAACAAAGAACAAACGAAAAAATAAAAATAAGAAAACTGTCAAATACTCCTACGCGAAACGTGTGCAATGCTACGCGAAACGCGTAGTATTTTTGCCCTACACAGATCGCGTATACCCCTACGCGAAACGCGTAATGTTGCCACCAGATCCAGATTCCTAAAGCAAATGGGACGGTGGCTTTATGATTAATTATAATACTTTTGCAAACTTTATGGGATGTACACAGCAAAGCAGATCAAGTTCACATCACTTTTGACCTACTACTTCATGAGAGAAATGTTATATACGGTGTACTAAGTACACAGAGGGGAGACACAGAGATAGGAATCCAACAGAACACATTTTGATACTGCTCCAAAATTATATACAACAACATTTACATCATTCAATTATTTTTAGTTACTGTATTTTATTTTCAAGTACCAGTATTACTTTCAGTCCAAGGTTCAATATTTAAGATAGTTTCAGTTTTAAGGGTGTATTGTTCGTGATTAAGGGTATTATTGTACGAGTGCAAGGGTGTTGTTATTGAAATTTTTCTACCGTTTTGAAGTTAATGAAAGTGAAGATTTTCGTAAGTATATCCTATTAAAATTATCGTTATCAATGTTTATCGTTATTATTATATTTGTATATTTATATTTTTATGTTTACCCTAGCATAATGAGTAACTAATTTCCCTATTGTTTGCTTAGATGTAGAGCCCCTAGTAAAATGGATTGTTATCATTTGTAAAAATTAAAATGTAACTTAAGTATTTTTAACATTGAGCTTAATTAAAAGAACCATTATTATGTATTTGGATATTTAACTCCTGTCATTTAATTTGTTAGATTAAAATAACGAAAGTTATTTTTAGCTATATAAATTAAGCTTCAACATTAAAAGTGATCTTGACGAACTTATGAATAATTTATTAACGCTAAATTAGAAATAAAGTTCGGTGGTTTGGGTAATATCACTAGTCATATAATAGTGAAATTATAAAAAGGGAAACCGTTATAATTTGGGTTTTGGCGAAGCTCAAAATTGGGTTGGGTCTTAATTTAAATACTTAAGAACTAGTAACTATCTAAATGGAATCCGATGAAAATTAGATTTAATTTAGTTAGTCATAACTTTATATTTATTCGAAAGAAAAATATAAAGTTTTATACTAAAACATTTTAATAGGTCTTAAACTCAAAACAATCCATGGATCTAGAGGTGACACATTTAAGTAAACACTCCCATTTATATATTGCAAATTATTATTATTATTATTTACGTATTATTATTCAGCAAAACTAAAAAATATAAATCAAAATACTCGAATTTGTACCAGAACTGTTTGTCACATCGAATATAACTTACGCGGATCGTGTATTATCCACACGAAACGCGTACCTTCAATATTATACGTGGAACGCGTATAAATCTACGAGAAATGCGTAAGTATTATATCAGTACTGTTACGAATTTTATTTAAATTCCAAGTTTTAACTTAAATCCTTTATTATTATTTTTAAGTAATTAATTTATAATTAGTTTAATTATTATAATTTTCTATAAGTCATTTTTATTATTCTGTTAATTTAAATAAATTTATATTATAATTTATTGCTCAAAACAAAATTCTAATCAATTAGTTTTATTAAAAGTTATTATTTTATTAATTATCATATAGTAATAAACTTATTTAGATCACAATTAGTATAGTTTCAATTAATTCATTTTTAAGTTAATAATTATAAATAATGTATTCGTATAAATTAATAAGTAATATAATTAAGTTAAGATTAAGTTATATTTTATTATTATTATGTAGTAATATAAACTCCTAATCTAAAACCCCCTTTAAATAAGTTTAACTTCAAAGACTATTAAAAATAATTTAAACACTGTCTCCTTGTGGAACGAACCGGATTTACCAACAAACTAAACCACACGAATAGGACTAGTTGCCTATATATGTGTGAAACCAACCTGAATTCATTAAAACACCACATATACAATAAATCAATTCGTGTAACAAAACAATTCAAATCCGTTCATAAATAAAGGTACTGTTTCAACGCATCAACTTTTTGGCGCTGCTGCCGGGGAGCGGTTTTGTTTAAAAGATTTTAATAGACTTTAGGTTATTCGATCCTTTTATAGGAATTCATTCTTAGAAAAGCTTTTGGTGTTATGAATTCATAATAGAAATTAATGCATGAATTTACGTTCCTCCAACACTCAATTAACTCCTCCATATCCTGAATCCGAAAGAGAATTTCACGAACGTTTAAGAGCTCAAGATGTAGAGTCTCTCGCCGAGGATTTAGAATCACTTTCATTGGATTCTAACTCTGAACCAGATATTCAACCAATCATAGAGCCAGTTATTAAGGAAGAAGAAGAGATGGCTGTTACAAATCAAACGATGGAAGCATTAATGAAGGCGACAAAAACAGGTCAAGGCCACGCAATTATCCAACCTACGATGACTGACGGATTTGAAATAAAAGGTTAATTCCTTCACATTATGACTAATACATGCCAATTTGGTGGAGCGCCAAATGAGGATGCTAACGAGCATCTTCGTAAATTTGTAAGCATTTGCAAGCTATTCAAAATTAAGGATGTCTCCGATGAAGTCGCATGTTTGAAAATATTTCCATGGTCCCTAAAAGACGATGCAAGAGATTTCCTAGACTCATTACCAGAAGGCTATATCGAAGACTGGAATGATATGATGGACAAGTTCATGTCAGAGTTCTTCCCTGCTTCAAAAGCAGCCAAATTGCAAAGTGATATAAACCACTTCAAACAAAAGCTTAATGAGACTCTTTATGAAGCTTGAACCCGATTCAACAAAATGCTTAGGGTATGTCCTCAACACGGGTTGAATACATTCCAAAAAGTCCAAATATTCTATAAATGAGTAAACGTGGCTACTAGAAAAGATATAGATGTTGCAGCTGGAGGTTCGATCATGAAGAAAACACCGAAAGACGCTCACACTATCATTGCCGATATAGCAGCACATTCTCATAATTGGCATCAAGAGATTGAATTCTCTAGATCATCAACCGTTGCTAATATCGAAAGCAATGATGAAATTGCTTCTTTAAAAGTTCAAATGGCAAATCAAGCAAGACAAATTGAGAAAGTAACCAAGGAAATGCATGCTATCAGGGTAGGATGTGAAATGTGCCAAGACCCCTATCTTAATAGAGATTGTGATAAAACAACGATGGAAGAGCAAGCAAATTTCTTAGGTTACTTGCGAAAAGGTGAAATGAATTTCAACGATTTTCCAGCGATAGAAGCAAATAACCGAAAATATCCTCCAATTAACAGCTACCAAGACCTTCAGGATTAAATAATAATAACTATCAAGGAGGAAATCCGGTTTATCAAAATAACCGGAATTTCCCAAATCAAAATCAAAATCAAAGAAATCCACCACCAGGTTACAATAACATAAAAAACCGAAATCAACCTCAACGAATTTATCAAAATAATTTCCAACACAATCAACCACAACCACAAGCACTTATGCAACCACAACCCGAAAAGAAATCCGGTTTAGAAGATCTCTTAAGAGATTTTATGGTTAAGCACGAGCAAACTGCGGAAATTCAAACTCAACAAATTCGAAATCAACAAGCTACGATTCAGAATTTAGAAAGAGATGTTGGAAGGATCTCACAGTTACTATCAGTGAGGCCACCAGGCGCTCTCCCCTCAAATACTCAAGTGAATCCCAACAACAATCAAACAAGGAATGAGCATGTAAATACTATAACTACTAGAAGTGGTTTAACTGTTAACCCAGAAACTAGTAAAACCTCAGAAGTTCCTTTATCTTCTTCTAGTTTACAAGAACCTGTTAATATAGATGAACATGTTAACAAAGAACAAGAGAAAAATGATCCACCTGAGATCATATCAAAGAAAAGTGAAGAAACACCAGTGAAGGTGCAAAAGGCTCCTATTCCATACCCAAAGGCATTAAAGAAAGACAAACTCGCGAGCCAATATAAGAGATTTGCAGATATAATCAAGCAAATTAGCATTAACATGCCACTCGCGGAAGTTCTTAGGGGTATGCCAAATTATGGAAGATTTATCAAGGATCTCATAGCCGATAAGGGTAAATATGAAGAGGTTTCAACCACATTCCTCAATGAGGAATGCTCAGCAATTTTGCAAAAGCAAAAGATGCCATCGAAACTCGGAGATCCTGGTAGTTTCATTATTCCGTGTCTGATGGGAGATTCAGTAATGTATGATGCATTAGCTGACTTAGGCGCAAGTATCAATCTTATGCCACACTCCTTGTATTTAAAACTAAACCTAGGAGATCTAAAACCAACTAGGATGTGTATACGCCTAGCAGATAGAACTTTTAACTATCCTATTGGTATTGCCGAAAACCTACCAGTTAAAGTCAATCATTTAATCTTTCCTGCCGACTTCGTTGTCCTTGAAATGGAAGAAGATAGCAAGGTTCCCCTAATTCTAGGGCGAATTTCTAAATACAGCTGACGCAATTGTGCGTGTAAAAGATAAAAAGCTTAGTCTATGTGTAGGGGAAGATAGAGTTACCTTAAGCATAGATAAAGCTATGAAACAGCCTATCTCCTTCGATGATGAATGTTATAAGTTAGACATTGTTGATTTGTGTGTTGAAAAAGAATTGCAAGAATTACTAAATATAGACACCTCAAACTTCACCCCAATGAGTGAAGGTGATGAATTCGATGTAGAGCTTGAACTTGACAAATTGATGAAAGTAGTCATCGATGAAGATTGCTGTGAGGAAGAAAATCTCAAGGAAGATGAACCCTTTGAAGAAATTACCGATGGTAATAGGTTCCGGATAAAATCTTCCTTGGAAGAACCACCCACCTTGGAACTTAAAGAACTCCCAGAACATTTGGAGTATGCTTATCTCCAAGGTACATCACAATTACCTGTTATAATCTCATCAAAACTTTCCAATGACGAAAAGAGTAGGTTAATGTCCGTTCTAAAAACTCACAAGAAAGCGATTGCTTGGAAAACAACCGATATTCTAGGGATTAACCCCACTTATTGTACTCATAAGATTCTAATGGAAGAAGATTTTAAACCTGTGGTACAAAGACAACGAAGGTTAAACCCTAACATGAAAGAAGTTGTTAAAAAGGAGGTTATCAAGTTACTTGATGCCAGGTTAATATACCCTATATCCGATAGCCCATGGGTTAGTCCTGTTCAAGTGGTACCTAAGAAAGGGGGTACAACTGTTATTCTTAATGATAAAAATGAACTTGTTCCTAAAAGAACAGTCACTGGCTGGAGAGTCTGTATAGACTACCGTCGTTTAAACGACGCCACAAGGAAAGATCATTTCCCTCTTCCTTATATTGACCAAATGCTAGAACGTTTAGCGGGAAAAGAGTACTATTGTTTCCTTGATGGATACTCCGATTATTTTCAAATTCCCATCGATCCAAAAGACCAAGACAAGACAACATTTACTTGTCCATTTGGTACATTCGCATACCAACGAATGCCGTTCGGATTATGCAACGCGCCAGGCACCTTTCAAAGGTGTATGATGGCAATATTTCATGACATGATAGAAGGAAGTATGGAAGTCTTTATGGACGATTTCTCTGTTTTTGGAGACTCCTTCGATTCATGCCTTTCAAACCTCGAGCGAATGTTAATTCGTTGTGAGGAATCAAATCTTGTTTTAAATTGGGAAAAATGCCACTTCATGGTGAAGGAAGGCATTGTTTTAGGACACAAGATTTCTCTAGATGGAATGGAAGTAGACAAAGCTAAGATCGATGTAATCTCAAAGCTTCCTCCTCAAACTAACGTTAAAGGAATTCGTAGTTTCTTAGGTCATGCGGGATTCTATCGACGATTCATAAAGGATTTTTATAAAATCGCTCGACCCATGACTAAACTTCTCGAGAAAGATAGTACATTCGACTTCAATGACGAATGCTTACAAGCTTTCTCCATTCTAAAAAATAAACTTACGAATGCACCCATTATGGTATCACCCGACTGGTCCAAACCTTTCAAGCTAATGTGTGATGCTAGTGATTTCGCGATGAGAGCTGTTTTAGGTCAACGTCAAGATAACAAATTTCAACCAATCTACTACACAAGTAAAACACTTACAGGAGCTCAGTTGAATTACACAACTACTGAGAAGGAGCTTCTTGCAGTAGTTTTTGCTTTCGATAAGTTTAGATCTTACTTAGTGTTATCTAAAACAATTGTTTATACCGATCATTCAGCCCTAAAGTACTTATTCAAAAAGCAAGATGCTAAACCTAGACTAATTCGTTGGATTCTTCTCCTACAAGAATTCGACATTGAAATTAAGGATAAAAAGGAGCTGAAAATCTCGCTGCAGATCACTTATCCCGTCTTGAAAATCCTAACTTAGAAACACTCGATGAATCTGTTATTCACGATACTTTTCCAGACGAGTTCCTTATGAGAATTGAAACAGAAGAAGAAATTCCATGGTTTGCGGGCTATGCAAATTATCTAGCCGCGGGAATTCTTGTTAAAAATCAAACTTATCAGTAAAAGAAGAAATTCTTTGCTGATCTGAAGTTTTACTTTTGGGAAAGCCCTAACCTCTTCGTATAGGGGCTGACCAAGTTATTCGTCGATGTGTATATGGCAAAGAAGCGCAACAAATTCTAGAGCCCTGTCATGAAGGACCGGCTGGTGGACATTTCAGACCAAGCTATACAGCCAAAAAGGTTTTTGACTCAGGTTTTTACTGGCCTACAATTTTTAAAGATGCATACAATATGGTAAAAACTTGTGATGCTTGTCAAAGATCTGGAAATATCTCCAAGAGAGACGAAATGCCACAACAAAGCATCCAAGTATGCGAAATATTCGACATTTGGGGTATTGACTTCATGGGTCCATTCCCCGTTTCTAACAAATGCAAATACATTCTCGTGGCAGTCGATTACGTTTCTAAATGGGCTGAAGCAAAAGCCCTACCCACTAACGATGCTCGAGTTGTTGTCAGCTTTCTTAAAAATCTTTTCTCACGTTTTGGGATTCCAAAAGCATTAATCAGTGATCGTGGAACTCATTTTACAAATCAACTACTCGAGAAAGTGATAAAAAAGTACGGAGTTAATCATCGTTTCTCAACTTCTTACCACCCTCAAACGAGTGGCCAAGTTGAAAACACAAATCGAGGTCTTAAACGAATTTTAGAAAGAACGGTTAAAAATAATCCTAAAATCTGGCATCGAAAGTTAGATGATGCGCTTTGGGCATTTAGAACCGCATTTAAAACACCCATTGGTACTACACCTTTCCGATTAATTTATGGTAAGGCGTGTCATCTACCTGTCGAAGTTGAACGCAAGGCATACTGGGCTCTGAGAGAATGTAATACCGACCTTGTGAAAGCTGGAGAAAACCGATTCTTACAACTGAATGAATTAGATGAATTAAGACTGCAAGCGTATGAAAACTCTAAAACATACAAGGAGAAAACTAAAAGATGGCACGATGCACGGTTAAAAGAAAAGAAATAATTTGAACAAGGGGATAAAGTATTAGTATTCCAATCACGTTTTAAGTTTTCACCTGGGAAACTTAGATCCCGGTGGACTGGGCCATATATAATAAAACAAGTTTTTCCATTTGGATATGCAGAATTATATAGCAAAGACGGTGGAACTTTCAAAGTGAACGGTCATCGACTCAAATTATACTTTGAAGGAATCAATACTATGGAAAGAGACGAGATCACATTCTACCCTAAGGACAAGTAAATTCAGGGTAACTTTAAAATTTTCAACTCCATTCTCGAAATTTATTTTCGTCTTTAAGAGTGGGGTTTGTTCGGTCTTTCCCTAGCAGACACTAAAGAACTAGTCTTCTCCCTCCATTTTACCTTTTTATTTTTTTTCTTTTAGCTTTTATTTATCGTTTATTTTCAAGATGCGCAATCAATATGTCTACAACCATTTCCTTTTGATGTGCGATAAGATTTTACCGAGAGATGTGGTTTTAGATATAAAGAGAAGATGCGATCAAGCGAGTAAAGAAATAAGGCAAAAACTTAACGAGAAAAATTATGCCAAAGGAAAATCAAAATCAGCTAAGAAACGTCGAGCGCGTCATTTGGGCAAGTGTGTAAAATGTGGAAAACCAGCTCATTACGGAAATTACCCAAAGAACCAGACGGACTCTAATTACGAGTACGTAACCTTATGCCGAGAAGGGCCTTTTAAATGTTCAAAGGAAAACCTCTTAAACCAACGAGGTTACGCCTATGAAGCCATGGGGGGCGAAATGATGCGACTCCACTACGAGGCGAGTCAACGCGGTTTCACAATCTAATTCTTTTTCTCGCCAATTGTGTGTTTATGCATTTTTGTAATTTTGTGCATTTTTGTGTGTTTATGTTTTGGTGTGTTTTAGTTGGTATTTATTTGTTGTGTTTTTATTAAAAAGGGTCTACCATTTAGAATTGATAAACCTTGAGTTTAACCTATTTTCATTGAAAATGATAATGTTAAGTGTAACAACGGAATTGTCGTTCTTCAAATTGCAAGAAATTTATTGTTGGATTCATAATATATCTTTTAAATGGTAAACCACCAAAAACAATAGAAAAATTAAAACTACAAAAAATATACTTTTTTATCAATAACCGTAAAGATATATAACTTGTAAACTTTTGTCGTGAGTAATGATAGGTGTAACAACCGAGATTGTCTCTACCTAGTTGATAGGAAATAAAGTTTTAAGTTCGAAAATTAGTTGGTTTGAAAGTATATATTAAAATTTAAAAATTTAAAAAAATAGAGTGTATTTTAAATTCATTTAATTTTTATTTTTCACGTACTTGTTTTTAATTTTAAAATTTTAATTTTCTTTTAATTTTAAAAATTTAAAAAAAAGAAAAATATAGAGTGTTTTGTTTTATTTTTAAGTTGTTTTTGAAAAAATATTAAAATTTTAACTTTTAAAGTATTAAATCTTATAAATTGAAATTAAAATTTATAAAAAGATAAAGACTAGGTATACCAACCGAAATTTTCGTTACAACAAATATAAATTTAAAATTGATATTTTGAAATTTAAGTACTTATAAAGTTGAAAAAAATAAAAAAAATAGAATGTTTTGTTTTCTTTTTGTTTTCGTAAAATATTAAAAACTTTAAATTTTAAAGAATTAAATTTTATAAATTGAAATTTAAAATTTATAAACGGATAAAGACTAGGTATAACAACCGAAATTTCCGTTACAACAAATATAAATTTATAAAAAGATATTTTAAAAATTTTAATACTTATAAAGTTGAAAAAAAAAAGAATAAAATTGTACGCGTTTCGCGTAAGTTTTATTCTACAAAATTCGTTTAATTCATTGAGTTTAGACATAAGAAACTCATATGAAATGTGGGGACGGAGATCAGAAGACCAATACACTAGTTTGTCTCGACAGTTAGGGGATGTAAGGGCAACCCAATTAGATCAGGGTAATATTCTAGAAAATATCCGCTACGATCAGAGGGGCCAGGGAGCACAGTTAGAGAGGGCGCATCATCAAGCATATTTATACGCAGCTAACCCACAGGCTTACACACCCTCAGCCTTTCCTTCATACCCCCAATGGCAAGCACACGGTGACCCTCTACCTCCACCTTATGACCCCAACGCTGCCTTAGCCGCAAGTCAGGAAGCCTATAGGCATTTTTACGAGGAACAACGCCTAAATGAACAGCGGCAGCAACAGCAACGGGAACAGGAAGATCAGGGAGGCCCTGCGTGGTCATTTTTCTAGTTTCTTTTTAGTTTTAGAACTATTTATTTTGTATTTTTTTGTGTAAAATAATTTTTATGGTGTGTTGATTTACTTTTACTTTTATATCTTTTATATATACAAAAACTTTTAGTGTGGGGTAAAATTTTTGTACTACTAAGTACAACCCCATCTCGTTTATGATTGACATATTTGTTAACAGGTACTTAATATGATGAGATTCGACATAGCGAAATACGAAAGCATTATTGTGATAAAAAGGATTGGCTATGTTCATACAATAAGCATTTTACAATCTCCAATTGCTTAACAAAGGAAGTTCCAAACACTTTACACTTTTTGTCCTCTCAAATTTATACATTTAATCTGATTTTATGTAACGAGGGCATTATATAATCTTAAGTGTGGGGTAGGAGTATATAAATTCTCGAGAACTTATAATTTAGTGGTTTTTATGAAAATTTTTACAATTTTTAAACAAATATAACTAATCAATTTTTAAGGTAATTACGAGCAATTAAAGATTAGGTGTCAAAAACCGAAATTATTGTCTCCATACATTAAAAATACATAAGTTTATTTGATTAAAACCTATAAAAGAAAACCAAGTATAACAGAATTTATAAATCCATATGTTTAGAACCATTTATCACATGTTTCTATGAAGTTTATTGCATATATCATTGCTTTGGAATGTATAAACCTGAATATCTTATTAAGGAAGTAAAGTCTTCCATAATGACACACTTGCTAACTTATGTTAGAAGATGTAGTCCAGAACAGCTGTAGGTTGACGAAAAATCTTGAAAAGTCATCTCTATCATAGGCTGGAAATCCACCTCACCTCAGCATCAAACAGGGTTTTTGGTGGTCAGACTTATCCTAACCATGAGATGGATCTGTCTCGTACAATGGGGGGGGGGGCACATTGCAAATTAGCTTTTAAGACTAATGAATCTAATCCCCAGATGGATGATCTCCATAAAGATCAACCGCATCTATTTTTGACCGCGGTCAACATACATATGCCATAACAAATTGAGGTGTGCAAACTCATGGTTCACCGATGATATTTGGACACGATATAATTTTATTCTAAAACTTATGCTATTTTAAGACATTCGGTTTCAAGTTCCATGATACTTCAATCATGGGGGCGGATAGCTTGCTAATCGCCGACTGAGGCTTCAGTTCTCAGTTACCCTCAACCAGAATTTGAGGTTAAAACCAGAAAACGTGTCTAGTGTAAAAACTAGCATGACATTTTAAAAAATCATAAAACGTTTTCACAAGGTCCAATTTTCCCTAAGGATCCAAATTTTTAAACCTTAATCACGAGTTTCTATTTTGTTTCTGTTGCCAGAATTTCATTTCGTGTGGTGTGCGTGTGATCCAATAAATATTGTGTAGTGTTTCCAACTTATTCCATATAGCGTGTGTTTCATTTCGTGTAGCATGTGTTGTGTGATTAAATGTTCGATATGGAAAAATATGTAATGTTTCGATTCTATTTAGAAGATGTAATTGCTTGAGGACAAGGAACGTTCAAGTGTGAGGTATTTTGATATTGCTTTAAACATACATATATTTCGACGAAATATCATTTATATTTCATCGGCTTTTACCGAAACGAAGACATTCAAATGCATAATTCACGAGAAAAACAACAAAAGTAAATGCGAGCTTAAAGTTTGAAGAAAGGACGATAAAATAACGACAAAACGACGGGTTTAAACCAAATATATATCAAGATAATGTTTACCCGAATGCAAGTTCAAGATGATCGAAGAAGAAGAGTTCAAAAGAAAATTCCAAGTTGATATACGTCAACACGGGGTGAACAAAGAACAAACGAAAAAATAAAAATAAGAAAACTGTCAAATACTCCTACGCGAAACGTGTGCAATGCTACGCGAAACGCATCGTATTTTTGCCCTACGCGGATCGCGTATACCCCTACGCGAAACGCGTAATGTTGCCACCAGATCCAGATTCCTAAAGAAAATGGGACGGTGGCTTTATGATTAATTATAATACTTTTGCAAACTTTATGGGATGTACACAGCAAAGCAGATCAAGTTCACATCACTTTTGACCTACTACTTTAAGAGAGAAATGTTATATATGGAGTACTAAGTACACAGAGGGGAGACACAGAGATAGGAATCCAACAGAACACATTTTGATACAGCTCCAAAATTATATACAACAACATTTACATCATTCAATTATTTTTAGTTACTGTATTTTATTTTCAAGTACCAATATTACTTTCAGTCCAAGGTTCAATATTTAAGATAGTTTCAGTTTTAAGGGTGTATTGTTCGTGATTAAGGGTATTATTGTACGAGTGCAAGGGTGTTGTTATTGTAATTTTTCTACCGTTTTGAAGTTAATGAAAGTGAAGATTTTCGTAAGTATATCCTATTAAAATTATTGTTATCAATATTTATCGTTATTATTATGTTTGTATATTTATATTTTTATGTTTACCCTAGCATAATGAGTAACTAATTTCCCTAGTGTTTGCTTAGATGTAGATCCCCTAGTAAAATGGATTGTTATCATTTGTAAAAATTAAAATGTAACTTAAGTATTTTTAACATTGAGCCTAATTAAAAGAACCATTATTATGTATTTGGATATTTAACTCCTGTCACTTAATTTGTTAGATTAAAATAATGAAAGTTATTTTTAGCTATATAAATTATGCTTCAACATTAAAAGTGATCTAGACGAACTTATGAATAATTTTTTAACACTAAATTAGAAATAAAGTTCGGTGGTTTGGGTAATATCAGTAGTCATATAATAGTGAAATTATAAAAAAGGGAAACTGTTATAATTTGGGTTTTGGCGAAGGTCAAAATTAGGTTGGGTCTTAATTTAAATACTTAAGAACTAGTAACTATCTAAATGGAATCCGATGAAAATTAGATTTAATTTAGTTAGTCATAACTTTATATTTATTCGAAAGAAAAATATAAAGTTTTATACTAAAACATTTTAATAGGTCTTAAACTCAAAACAATCCATGGATCTAGAGGTGACACATTTAAGTAAACACTTCCATTTATATATTGCAAATTATTATTATTATTATTTACGTATTATTATTCAGCAAAACTAAAAAATATAAATCAAAATACTCGAATTTGTACCAGAACTGTTTGTCACATCGAATATAACTTACGCGGATCATGTATTATCCACACGAAACGCGTACCTTCAATATTATACGCGGAACGCGTATAAATCTACGCGAAACGCGTAAATATTATATTAGTACTGTTACGAATTTTATTTAAATTCCAAGTTTTAACTTAAATCCTTTATTATTATTTTTAAGTAATTAATTTATAATTAGTTTAATTATTATAATTTCCTATAAGTCATTTTTATTATTCAGTTAATTTAAATAAATTTGTATTATAATTTATTGCTCAAAACAAAATTCTAATCAATTAGTTTTATTAAAAGTTATTATTTTATTAATTATCATATAGTAATAAACTTATTTAGATCACAATTAGTATAGTTTCAATTAATTCATTTTTAAGTTAATAATTATAAATAATGTATTCGTATAAATTAATAAGTAATATAATTAAGTTAAGATTAAGTTATATTTTATTATTATTATGTAGTAATATAAACTCCTAATCCAAAACCCCCTTTAAATAAGTTTAACTTCAAAGACTATTAAAAATAATTTAAACACTGTCTCCCTGTGGAACGAACCGGATTTACCAACAAACTAAACCACACGAATAGGACTAGTTGCCTATATATGTGTGAAACCAACCTGAATTCATTAAAACACCACATATACAATAAATCAATTAGTGTAACAAAACAATTCAAATTCGTTCATAAATAAAGGTACTGTTTCAACGCATCAGTTATTCATATTTATTGTGTCCCACGTAACGGATATAACTGTTTAAAATTCATCGTTTACTTTGCAACAAATCATGTTTACATCAATACGTAACTTTATGTTTTGCAATCAATCTATGTATGAACTATAAATTATCAAAGTTTTACTAATGTGTGTTGCTAACAAAAACATATTTTACTATTTCAACCACAACGCTACTATTCACACCTTTCCTAATAATAACGTTATTTCATATATAAGTTTAAAACCAATAATATTTGTGGATGAGTCCCCGTGCAACGCACGGACTCATAAATCTTGTGTGTATATATATGTATATGGGCAGGATCAATGGGAAAGTAACCAATCTGGGGGAAGCGGGGGGAAGCAAATTTTTTTTTTTCGTTTTTTGAAAAAACTTTTTTCACGAACATTATAGATTGGATGAAAATATGAACATTTAGAAGAGACACTTCGTGATGAATGTTATTATTTTGGCGGGAAAATGATCTACAAAAATAACATTCAAGATAATATTGTTCGTGAAGAATGTTAACGTTTTTTTTCTTCATGTTTTGTGAAGTAAAATTTAGCCCAATTTAGAGCTTAGGGTTTAGGGTTTAGGTTTAGGGTTTGGTGTTTTGGGTTTATTCCATAAACCCAAAACACCAAACCCTAAACCCTAAACTCTAAACCGTTCATGTTAAAAACTCAATCTAAATCCTAAATCTAAACCCTAAATCTAAACCCTAAACCCTAAATTTCTAAACCCTAATATCTAAACTATCTAAACCCTAATATCTAAAACCTCAACATACGCTCGAAAAACATGATAATTGTTATATATTACTTCTTCGAGCGTTTTCCCGCCAAAATAAAAACATTTATCACAAAGTATCTCTACTAAATGTTCATATTTTCATCCAATCTATAATGTTCGTGAAGAAAGTTTTTTCAAAAAACAAAAAAAAAAAAATTTTGCTTCCCCCCGCTTCCCCCCGATTGGTTTCTTCCCCCTTGATCCTACCACTATATATATATATATATATATATATATATATATATATATATATATATATATATATATAGTTGAATAATGTTAGAAATAAGGGTTAGAATTGACTGCCGGATTCGTTCTTGAATCGTGTGTTCACTTCTCTATAAAGTATTTCGACCCTACGATTGCCTCGGTTGCACGAAATCTTTACAGGGATAATACAAGAACGCAATCAGTGTTTTTGGCAATGAAATCACTGATCAAATTGTTAGAGAATATGTGTGTGTTTTCTGTTTCTTAAAATGAAAGCAAAACTATATTCCTATATATATAGGAAGCGAAAAGGTGCGAGTGAAAGTACGCAACCTTTCAACTAAAGGATGTAACCCTTCAACGAAAAGACGCAACTTTTCGTTCACACATAATGGAAAATGGTGGAATTTAAAACCTTTTCAATACCACAATTTCCATAACAGTATCAAGTTAACTCTTACGGGCGTGCACTCCACACTCTCCAAACCCGTTATAAGTATAACTTGAATACCTTTGCTTTTAAGTAAATTAACTAAAATGATTGTTGATAACACTAAAATCACTAACAAATCCCCCCCCCCCCCCCCATTTTAGTGTAATCCTTGATTTACTAAAATAATTAAATAAACAGAACAAACCAATGCATAAATGAAAATGTTTCAGAAATTGAATTTTCACTTAGTATAATACTTACGAGAATTCGAGTATGAGGGTGTTTCAGAAATTGAACCCTTCCACTCATATGAAAACTATAAAATATTATACACATCAGTTTCTTACATATACCTAAGACAATCTTGACACTATTATAAGCCATGTGTCACAATCCTTCAGTGAACATATTGGCAGCTAAGTCCAAAGCTCTATTGAAGCAGCAAAACTTCATGTTCACATAGGTAGCTCTTTTAGTCTTGCACCCGCATTTGCAATTTTTTAAAAGAACTATTAAGAAGTTAAACTTCAACCTAACTCCACTTACGGGTCTAAACACATACTTTGGGATCAGAATATTTATGTGTTTCAATCTTAAGAAAGTAAGCTTACCTCATTGAATTCAGCTCCTAGTGTTGTACTAGAAGGGAATTGGGCGTCTCACTTTGGAAGATTTAATGGACTTCAATCCCACATCATTAGCCAACTTGTGCGCACTTAAATCTTAGGCTAATTCTTTTATCATGTGATTTGAAATTTTGTTGTGACCCAAAAAAATCCACACATATCACACCATTCGTGATTAACTCACGAAACACTAGTTGTCTAAGGCATAAGTGTCTAAACTTTTCCTTAAACATTTAACTACATGCCTTAGTCATAACACATCCCATCACTAGGAATCACCATGAACTTTAATCTCATTCATTATGACTTCAATCAATTTCCCTTTACAATCCTTTTATCCAAGGACTTATCAAATTCTTATTTACCATAAGAAACACGCGTGTACTCAAGTCAATTGATTGATAAGTCATCGCACATGTCCACTTGCCACAAGTCACAAATGTAAAATTTTAATTTGGACACCCCTTGATAATGATCCTTTTTATCATTATGCACAAAATTATTACCATTACATTGGATAGTGAGATTATAATTATAAACATACATTTGTCAATCCACTTCTAGAACCAAGAAGTAATGACAACAAGTTTATAATATCAATAATTCCAACATCAACCTTTTGATCCAAGATACTTCATCTACACCAAGTGTAAAATCCAACAACTTGTAGGTGTAAAATCTTCTTGACCAATAGTAAACTCAATACAATTTTAATATTCCTTAAGAATTAACATTGTGAACTAAATCATAGTCCATGGTTGACTTTTACAAGTATTAAAGTACTTAAGTCACAACACAATGTATTACTCTAGACCTTGCTTAATCTTGCTAACACCATGTTATATTGGTCACTTGATGTAATCACATACATCATACTACCAATTTCCAATGCAAACCGGTGTTTGAAATAAATAAGCAACATCTAATCCTCGTTTCATATTAAAACATATTTGTTTTACTAACTTATACCATCTTGATGAACTATCAAATGGTTCGTGGACATACCTCACCAATGAATAATGACTTCATGGTCATTTTATTTGATAACAAAACACTCATTTCACAGTCATGAAAATTGTTTTGTGACTTATCCAACGAATTATTATCATCCGTTAAATAGTCTATCAATTGTTACCAATTAATTTATGATTGTCTTACCAACAATCATAATTTTTTAACAATTCATAACCACCATTGATGTCAAAGCTAAGGGGTATAAAATACTATTAAATTTTAGCAGGAAATACTATTAAATATGATACAATTTTACACAAGATATTTATTTATTTATTGAATGGATATACTTAAACCTTGCTACAACACTTATAGGCAGTGTACCTAATCGTACAGTAGTGTAGTTTTTAGTAAGTCCGGTTCGTTTCACAGGGAATCTTTTTCACAAAGCTTAACGCTATATTAGTTTAAATTTATAAAAATACAAATTTATATATAAGTAATATTATTATTATAAAGGGGGGTTTTTACCGTTTAATGACCGGTTTGTCGATTTTAAAACTTTAGTCGCAGTTAAAACCAAATGTAAAATATTAAATAAAAGACTTAATTTAAAGCGTAAAGTAAATAACGATAATGAAATTACGAATAATAAAAGTGCGATAAAATAAACTTGCGATAATTAAAAAGTACGATAATTAAAAGTGCAATTAAATACAATAACAATAAATAAAAGTGCTATAATTAGAAGTGCAATTAAATATAAAATAAAGGAAATTAAATATGAAATAAAAGAATTATGCTTATTTAAACTTCCATAATCATGATATTTGACGTGTTGATTTTAGTTTTATACCCATGGGTTAATTGTCCTTTGTCCTGGATTATTTAATATGTCCGTCTGGTTTTTGTCCATAACAGTCCATCAGTCATAAATATAAAGTGCGAGTGTCCTCGTCAAATTATTCTTATACCCGAAGTTAAATATTCCAACTAATTGGGGACTTAAACTGTAACAATATTTTAATACTTTGTTTAATAATTACACCAGGATGTCGACTGAATGTAACCCAAGGTTTTAATATTTTGTTATCAATTATACCAAGTGTCCTTGTATATAATTTCACCCCTGTTTTAATTATTCTAGTGGCTATTAATCCATTCCCGTGTCCGGTTAAATGAACGATTATTCGTACATATAAATACCCCGCCCATCGTGTCCGATCGAGTGTATATGGTAATTTATAGGGACGCCCAATTGTAAATCTTTATATTAACATTAACAAACTATCATTTAGTTAAACAAATATAAAGCCCATTAATAGCCCATAGTCTAATTTCCACAAGTGTCGTTCTTTTGTCCAAACTCCAATTATGGTACAAAGCCCAATTACCCAATTTTAGTAATTAGCTTAACATCATGATTACTTTGGATTAAATAAGCATAATAATAACTTAGCTACGAGACATTAATGTAAAAAGGTTGAACATAACTTACAATGATTAAAAATAGCGTAGCGTTACACGGACAGAATTTCGACTTACACCCTTACAACATTCGCTAACATACCCTTATTATTAGATTTATAATTAAAATTAAAATTAAAATATAAATATAAATATATTTACGTATACATATATAGAGAGAGATTGAATTTGGATGATAAAAATGATCAGAATTCGTTTGGCTTTATAGGGAATTGAGTTCAAGGGTACTCCGCGACTCGCGGCAATTTTTGCCTTCAAACTCCGCGAGTCGCGGAGTTTGAAAATACAGCTCACCCTCCTTTGGCTTCTTTCTTGCCGACGATTTATAAATATATTATAATATATATATTAATTTTAAGAATTAATTATATATTATATTATATTTATGTGCATAGTTGACTCGTAATTTTTAGTCCATTGCGTCGAGCGTTGAGAGTTGACTCATGTCCCGGTTCCGGATTTTCGAACGTCCTTGCGTACAATTTTATATTTTGTACTTTGCGTTTTTGAATCTTGTACTCTTGTAATTTCGAGACGTTTCTCATCAATATTTGGAACCTCTTTGATTGTACTTTGTACTTTTGAGCTTTTTGGACCTTTGCGTCTTCAATTCATCGAATCTGTCTTTTGTCTCCACCTTTTATTATTTAAATGAATATCACTTGTAAATAGAACAATTGCAACTAAAAGCTTGTCTTTCTTGAGGAATAATGCTATGAAATATATGTTCGTTTTTAGCATTATCAAATATTCCCACACTTGAGCGTTGCTTGTCCTCAAGCAATATAGTCTTGAAATACTAGAATCACTTCTTTATTCTTCATACTTTGTACATCAGTGATTTCTATATGGCGGTATAAACAATGGTAGTAACGATATGGTTTACAGTCCCACATGACTATAAAAATTTAGATCCATTAAGGAAATTGGATCTTTATGAAAACATTTGATCTTTTGAAAATTAAATCTAGTTTTTTTACCCTAGATAAGTTTTCCGGAATAACCCTTCACCAGTGTTTGCAAAATATTTTTGTGGGCTTGGTGGGTTTCAGATTTGAAAATTTTAGCTCAAAACTTGCGGTTTTGTGTCACCCACTTGCTAACCTTGTATTAGGAAAGCAACACATCCAATTTACTTGTCTCGTATATTACCTTTCGGTAAACTACCGTCCGATTGTAAAGGAAAGCGTTGAACAAGCAACTGTTAAGGAAATGTCCCCTGACATGCTTTTGATTATGGTTTATAACGTGTCGGACGCAATTACTCTCCTTGGTAGGAGCAATAGTAAAGCTCACCCTTATGATTTTTTGGTCCGGCACAAGGTCCTGTCTTTGACCATGCTATGCAACCACCGTTCTTACGGTTGACACCCGATTTAGTTCAGGTAACCTAATGAATTCCAGGTGAATTCCTAGGATTTTACGTTCAATGGTAATGAACGGATTGAAAATGGGTTTTTAGAAAACAAATCGGTTTATAATTTTGATCAAAATATTTTCTCGTTCAAGCTCGAGTTTAGATATCATTGAATTCCATGAGTTTGTAATTCTCAATCTTTAAGGTCAATCTCAAGGATTGAGTAATATCAGGCTTAAAAGCTGATTTTTGATCTTTTAAGGAGATTATCCTTTCTGGGGATCTGATTCATCAGTCTTATCCAGCTAATTTGCACGGTGCCCCCCATTGTACGAGATAAATCCTTCTCATGGTTAGGATAAATCTGACCACTTGGCGACCCTATTTGATGCTGAGGTCCGTGGATTTCCTGCTAATTTTAGTGATGACTTTTCTAGATTTTTCGTCAACCTACAGCTGGTCTGGACGACAACTTCTTGACCTAAATCAAGAAGCGCGTGTCTTTTTCGGAAGACTTTACTTCCTTTTAATGATGGAATTGATTCATCGTGTAGATTCATCTCTTCTTTTCTTTCATCGGGTAAAACAGTTTAGTTTAGTCCAAAGCAAAAGTATTTTCAGTTATTTGTTACAGAAATATGTGACAAATGTTTAAAATATCTTGGTAAATTTTCCCACACTTGGCTTTTATTTTCCTTTTTATTGTCCTCTATTCCATTTTAAATGAATTTTAACATTTTGGTTTGTTTTTCAATTTATGTCCTTTCCGAGGTAACAATAATTTCGGTGTTAACACCTAGTTTTATCGTTCATAAATATGTATAAACATGATTTTGAGTTCATTTAATTGAAAATTTTGAAAAATTTTACTAGAATTGGGTAGTCAGTATATAAGACTAGGGCTGTTCTTTATTATCAGAGAGCACTAGATTCTAATACAACTACTAATTTACTAGTATTTCTAATGGTAACCAAGTGTTTAAGATAAAAATTTTAAAAATCCGAAAGAATTTAACCCCTTCCCACACTTAAGATCTTGCAATGCCCTCATTTGCAAGAAATCAGTAATAATTTAAATTATTGAGGGTGGTTAGCGTAGAAATGATTAAATTTTACCAAAGTTTCCAAACATATTTGTGTTTGCTTGCTGAATGATAAATGGTGCATATCATTTGTTCATTCCGTCTTGTTGTTATTTCACATATATTTTGCATCTTGTCGTCAAAATTAGTTGCTTTTGCTAAACTTAATGCCAGTCTTTGAAAATGCGTTGTTTTACCCTGTTGTATACATAAGATAAAATGCAAACATATATACATATTTTTGAAGTTTAGTATATTACCCCACATTCAAATATTATTAAAATCTAAAAATAAAAATTAGTAAAAAAAAAAAAAAAAACTAATACAATTCCAACATAAGTATTAAATGTATCAACATTACAAATAATAAAATAAATAAAACTAAGTACACTAGGGATGATACTGATACCAGTAGGGGTTCCATGCAAAACCGTATGTGCTATAGAATGCTTCGGCATGGTTATACGTAGGATACGGTGGTTGCATCTCTATAGACCAGGGAGGGAATATGGGCGTTGGAGTAGGAATATAGTTTCTACCTATATATTGGCAATAAGCTATGATTTGGTTTTGATGAACTTGCCAATCTTCAAATGCTCTATGTCTAGCATTTTCGTACTCCTGTGAAGCTATAAACCTTTGCATTTCTTGCATTTCATTTCCCCCTCCTACATTACCTTGCTGTTGGTTTCTCTCAACCTGTGGATGTCTACCATTATATCGTACTGCGGCGTTATTTCGCCTCTTCAAAACTTTAGCACCATGGTATAAATTTAAACCTATTGTATCTTGGGGTTCTGGTTCTTCTACTAATAATCCCCCCTGACTTATATCCACATTGAGATACTCAGCAATCAAAGTAATAAATATACCACCTCCTATTATGCTATGCGGTCTCATCCCTCTAACCATAGCTGATAAATAAAAACCCACACAATACGGTATACTTACAGCGCTTTGTGGGTCTCGAATACACATGTGGTAAAACAAATCCTGTTCATTTACCTTTTCCTTATTCTTACCTCTTTGTGTAATCGAGTTCGCTAAAAACCTATGAATTACTCTTAACTCTGCTCTATCTATATCCAAATAAGAGTAATTCCCCCCTTTGAACCGGTGATGGCTAGTCATTTGACTCCATACACCGTGTGTATCAAAATTTTCATCTATCTTTCTACCATTTAGTATCAACCCTCTACAATCGGCAGATGCTAACTCCTCAGGCGTATATATACGTAAAGCCTGAGCCATGTCTAGTAAAGACATGTGGCGCATCGAACCTCCTAACAAAAATCTAATAAAAGATCGATCGGTTAAACTAGCTACCCGATCATTTAATTCTATACTACACAACAATTCTTCACACCATACTTTATATACAGGTCTACGCATGGTGAATAAACGTACCCAGTCGTTAAAAGTAGAATTACCATACCTCTGTGCAAGTAATTCCCTAATTGGCCTGGCCAATTCTACAGCTTCTAATGGTCCCCATTCTATGACCCTAGGTACCTCAACAGCTTTAGAATGAAGAGTATGCAATCGCCGTTGGTATTTTGGATAATCTATCCAACGTCTGTCAAATCTCAAGTTCGGGTGCAAATCTTCTAGGTGCATATCAGAAAATGTCATTACTGGATGAGGTATATCTTGCTTGTAGTAGTTATCCACCTCCTGTTGGTCCGCATTCTCAGGAGGAGCATTGCGAGCTTGGGATGAAGATTCACCCCTTTCAGTCTGCAAAACACATCAAACACAATTTTTGTGCATCCAAATATGCATTAGTGTCAGCAAAATCATTAATCAAAATAATTACAATGACATGACCAATTTATATCAAACTTAAGCTCATTTTCATATTTTCATCAAATCTACACTTTTTCAAATAAGCATATAAAAAAATGTTCTCCAAGTTCATAAGCATTCAACTCAAATAACATGTCAAAATAATCATTACTAGCAATTAAACAAGTTTCAAATGGCATTATCTCTCAATAATCAAGTTCATGAATTTTAGACTTGAAAAAGTCCACTTTAATTCTCAAAATCATGTTTAGGCTCAAAGTTTGGATCATTTAACTACCTAAACATGTTACACTACTTAATTTAGCAACAATTCATGACAAAAATCGGCCATAACCTGTTTATATCAAAAAGCCCCAAATTTGCTCAAGAACACAAACTCTAGATTACTCAAAATTTGAAGTTTAAGGCTTCTAATCATGTTAAATAGCATCAATCTAGGTTATACAAGCATAATACATAAACAATTTAAGCATAATTATACTAAAAAGCATCAAAATCAAATTGGGTATAAAATTGCTCAAGAACACTAATTTTCGGATTAAATGGTGTTTAGGTGTAGAAATTTACCGTTTTTCTTGAGTAATTCCTTGATAGCATCCTTCTCAACATGATTTTAGTAAAAGATTTGATGATTAACGGTCAAAAATTGCGAATTTGGTGTGTATTTTTCGGGTTTTTTCGGGTTATTTTCGCAGTTTGTTTTGTGGGTGTTGTATGGACTGAGCTGTTCCAGCTCCTTTATTTTTTTCTGTAATTCGGTCCCTCCGCGAGTCGAGGGGTTTTTACCCTTCAAAGTCCGCGAGTCGCGGGGTTTGTATTTTTTTTTTTATATAGAATCTTAACTTATGAAACAATTAAGTAATTAATTTTAAAATTTTGTTTCCCTTTGTTTTAGGACGAGGTCGTTTCGGATCGATGTCCTAGTCCGTCTTTCGACAAAATTTTAAAATTTTTCTTTTTCAAGCGATTGTTTTAAAAGCTTAGATTTTTTTTTTTTTTTTTGGCATACTTTAATTCAATAAGATTAAAAATAATGATAATAAAAGTTCTCGTCCCTCCCTCGGGTAAAGCAATTTCGGTTCAAAGACCTAGTCTTCAACTTACGACGAATTTTAAAAATCATATTTTTAACTTAGCGAAATAAAGTAAATTTTTGTTTTTAAATTCACACCAAACTTAAATTAAAAATTCATAAAAATTCAAAATTAATATTAAAAATTCACACTAAACTAAAAATTTGAAATGCATAAAATTAAAAATTCATATTTTAAAAATTAAAAATTCACACCAAACTTAATTTAAAAATTCATATTATAAATTCACACCAAACTTATATTAATTTTTCAAATATTTACAATTTTAAATATATTGTTTTTACAAAGTTTACAATATTAATTTAAGATTTATATATTAATTTTAAAAACATGGTAAAAATAAAATTAAAAATCTTTTTTGGCTTTTATCCCACTTTAATCAATCAAATATTATCAAAAATATGCGCCCCTCTTTTGGTAAAGTAATTTCCGTTCTAAGACCTAATTTAACTCATGAAGAATTTTTGAAATATTTTGGGTTGATTGATTAAAGATATTTATACCTTAAGAATAAACGTTAAATTTCGCAGTGATGTAATAAATTTTTGAATGATATCAATAATTTCAGTCGCCAAACCTAATTTTATTCAATACCAATTTAATACTTTATAGCGAACAAATTAGCGTTTATTATCAAAAGGTTAAAAAAAAATAAATAAAAACTGTACCGACTTACCCGTGAAATAGATTTCTTAGTTATATGATCTATCCCATTCATAAGATAGTCGGTTTAATTGGTTTTCCATGGCTACATAGGCGTAACCTCGAGCATTCAGTGTTTTTTCTTCTAAACATATGAACGGTCCGTTTCTGCATAAAGTAACAAATTCGGTGTTTGAATAGGTTTGATTATTTGAACATTTACCTCCATGTGACCATTTTCCGCATTTGTGACATCTTTCTAGGTGTCGTGCTCTTCTTTTCGCTGCGGATTTTAATTTTTCTTTACCAAATTGTGACTTATTATCTTCGCATCTGGATTCTTTTCTTACTCCGTCCAATCTTTCTCTGATTACTGATACTATTTCACTCGGAAGTGTGTCATTATTACGTTTAGTGATCAAAGCGTGTAGCATTAGACCATGGTTTAGTTCACAGGCAGTCTTCATTTCGTAAAAACCTAAAAAAAATAAAAATTCAGAATGGGGGGAGAAGACTAGTTCTTTAGGGTCTGCTAGGGAAAGACCATTAGGATTCCATTTTCGAGAACTACATGAAAACAGACAATCTAACTCTAACAGAAATACATATTATCCTTAAAAGACTTGATTCTCCCCACACTTAGTTAGCTGTGGTGTCGAAATTGTGATTAACTTCGTTGTCGACTTCCATCAGACTATCTATGTAGTGTTTAACTCTGTGACCATTAACTTTAAATTCAATCCCATTTGAATTTATCAATTCTACTGTTCCGTATGGAAAAACTCTTTTAACTATGAATGGTCCAGACCATCTTGATTTCAATTTTCCAGGAAATAGCTTGAATCGTGAATTGAAAAGAAGAACTCTGTCTCCTTCTTTAAATTCTTTTAAACTTCTGATTCTTTTATCATGCCATTTCTTCGTTCTTTCTTTATAGATTAATGAATTTTCGTATGCTTCATGTCTTAATTCTTCTAATTCGTTTAGTTGACTTAATCGTAGACGTCCAGCTTCATGTATATCAAGATTACATGTCTTCAAAGCCCAAAATGCTTTGTGTTCAATTTCTACTGGAAGATGACATGCTTTTCCATAAACAAGTCTAAAAGGTGTGGTTCCAATTGGAGTTTTGTAGGCTGTTCTAAAAGCCCAGAGTGCATCCTCCAATTTAATGGACCATTCCTTCAGATCTGATCCTATGGTTTTCTCTAGAATACGTTTTAAAGCTCGGTTTGTATTTTCAACTTGTCCACTAGTTTGTGGATGATAAGCAGTGGAGATTTTATGAGTTACTCCATATCTTTTAAGAACTTTTTCAAGTTGATTATTACAGAAATGAGTACCCCGATCACTTATTAAAGCTTTCGGTGTTCCAAACCTTGCAAAAAGACGTTTTAAAAAGTTGACTACAACTCGTGCATCATTAGTTGAGAGAGCTTGTGCTTCCGCCCATTTAGATACATAATCAATGGCAACGAGAATGTAGAGATTATTATGAGATTTTGGAAATGGACCCATAAAGTCAATACCCCAAATGTCAAATACTTCACATACTTGGATGACATTTTGTGGCATTTCATCACGTTGACTTATTTTTCCGACCCTTTGACAAGCATCACAGGATTTGCAAAGAGGGTGTGCGTCTTTGTAAATTGTAGGCCAATAGAATCCAGCATCGTAAACTTTTCTTGCTGTTAGTTGAGGCCCATAATGCCCTCCTGTTGGTCCTGTGTGACAATGGTTTAAAATTTTACTAGCTTCATCTCCAAATACACATCGGCGTATTATTCCATCGAGACAACTTTTAAACAGATGTGGATCTTCCCAAAAATAGTGTTTTATATCACTGAAGAATTTCTTTCGTTTTTGGTACGATAATCCTTTTTCAAGGAATCCACAAACTAAGTAGTTTGCATAGTCTGCAAACCATGGAATTTCTTTATAATCTATCTTCAATAGATATTCATCAGGAAAGTTGTCTTGTATGGCCGATTCATTTAGAACTTCTAATTCGGGATTTTCAAGTCGAGAAAGATGATCAGCGGCGAGATTTTCTGCTCCTCTTTTATCTCGGATTTCAATATCAAACTCTTGTAAGAGTAAGATCTAACGGATTAATCGTGGTTTAGCATCTTGTTTCAAAAATAGGTATCTAAGAGCAGAATGGTCGGTATAGACCACCGTTTTTGCTAGAACGAGATATGATCGAAATTTGTCAAAAGAAAAGACAATAGCAAGGAGTTCTTTTTCAGTAGTTGTATAGTTCGTTTGTGCTCCTTGTAACGTCTTACTAGCATAATATATAGGTTGAAATCGTTTTTCAATCCTTTGTCCTAAAACGGCTCCCATTGCAAAATCACTTGCATCGCACATTAGTTCAAATGGTAGATTCCAATTTGGTGTTATCATAATCAGTGCATTAGTTAGTTTCTCTTTAAGAATATTAAAAGATTTGATACACTCATCTGAAAAGATGAATGGAGCATCTTTTTCTAGGAGTTTATTCATAGGAGTGGCGATTTTAGAAAAATCTTTTATGAAACGTCGGTAAAAACCGGCATGCCCTAGAAAACTCCTAACTCCTCTAACATTGGTGGGATGTGGAAGTTTAGAAATTAAATCTACTTTAGCTCTATCCACTTCAATTCCTTCTTTTGAAATTTTATGACCAAGAACGATGCCTTCATTAACCATGAAATGGCATTTCTCCCAATTAAGTACTAGATTTGATTGTTCGCATCTAATAAGCATTCGTTCCAGATTAACTAGACATGATTCAAATGTATCACCGAAGACTGAAAAGTCATCCATGAAAACTTCCATGCATTCTTCTATCATGTCGTGAAAAATCGCCATCATGCACCTTTGAAAGGTTGCAGGGGCGTTGCAAAGTCCAAATGGCATGCGTTTGTAAGCAAAAGTACCATAAGGGCACGTGAACGTGGTTTTCTCTTGGTCCTCGGGTGCTATTGGAATTTGAAAATATCCGGAAAATCCATCTAGAAAACAATAATAACTATTTCCGGCTAATCTTACCAACATTTGATCAATGAAAGGTAAGGGAAAGTGATCTTTTCTGGTGGCGTCATTTAATTTTCTATAATCAATACACACACACCATCCTGTTACAGTCCTAGTAGGAATAAGCTCATTTTTCTCATTTGTAATGACAGTCATGCCACCCTTCTTAGGTACGCATTGAACTGGGCTTACCCATGGACTATCAGAAATTGGATAAATTAAACCTGCATCTAGCAGTTTAATAATTTCTTTCTTAACTACATCTTGCATATTAGGATTTAGTCTTCGTTGGCGTTGCACATACGTTTTATGACCTTCTTCCATAAGGATTTTATGTGTGCAATACGAAGGACTTATTCCTTTAATATCATGAATCTTCCATGCAATGGCTGGTTTATGAGCTTTCAACACAGAAATGAGTTGTGATTTCTCATTTTCAGTGAGAGAAGACGATATTATTACAGGTAATTCAGATTCACCATGTAAATAAGCGTATTCCAAATGGTTTGGAAGTGGCTTTAACTCTAATTTCGGAGGTTCTTCTATCGATGATTTGTATCGATATCTGTCTTCTTCTTTTAGCATTTGAATTTCTTCTGTTGTTGGTTCATATCCATTAGCTATAAGTGTAGCTAACATTTCAGCTTCATCAATTGGTTCATTACCTTCTCCTAAAGAACATTCTCCTGTTCCTTGTAATTCTGGAAATTCTTCTAATAATTCTGCATGTGCATCTATAGTTTGAATATAATAACATGTATCATCTGCAGATTGTGGTTGTTGCATTGCTCTATCAACTGAAAAGGTAACACTCTCGTCCTCTATACTTAGGGTCAATTTCTTACCGAACACGTCTATCATTGCTTTAGCCGTGTTTAAGAATGGTCTTCCTAATATGAGAGGAACTTGAGAATCTTCTTCCATATCCAGAACAACAAAATCTACTGGAAATACTAAAGTACCAACTTTAACTAGCATGTTCTCCATTATCCCTCTAGGATATTTTATTGATCGATCGGCTAGTTGTATGCTTATTCTTGTTGGTTTCAATTCTCCAAGGTCTAGTTTAGCGTATAGTGAATACGGCATTAGATTTATACTAGCACCTAAGTCTGCCAATGCTTCTATTGAACTAAGACTACCCAGAAAACATGGAATTGTGAAACTTCCTGGATCAGATAGTTTTTCTGGTATCTTATTCAACAGCACTGCTGAACAATTAGCGTTCATAGTAACAGCCGAGAGTTCTTCCATTTTCTTTCTATTTGAGATTAGATCTTTCAAGAATTTAGCATATCTAGGCATTCCTGAAATCACATCAATGAAAGGAAGATTTACATTTATCTGTTTAAACATATCCAAGAATTTGGATTGCTCGGCTTCAAGTTTCTCTTTCTTCATTTTACTCGGGTAAGGAAGTGGTGGTTGGTATGGTTTAACATAAGGTTTAGCCTTAACTGTGTTATCTTCATTAACCTTTTCAACTACCGGTTCTTTTTCCTTATCTTGATCAGGTTGTGGTTCTTGTGGAGTAGGAATAGTTTCATCAGAAGTTACAGGTATTTCAGGTGGTTTAAGTGTTGTACCACTTCTTGTGGTAATGGCTTTAGCTGTTTCATTCCGGGGGTTAGCATTTGTATCACTAGGTAGACTTCCCGGTTTTCTTTCACCTATTAACCTTGCTAGGTTACTTACTTCTTGTTCCAAGTTTTGAATAGAAGCTTGTTGATTTCTAAATGCTTGAGCATTTTGTTCATTAGTTTGTTTCTGAGATGTGAAAAACTGCGTTTGAGTTTCAACTAGCTTTGTCATCATATCTTCTAAATTCGGCTTTTTATCATCGGGTTGTGGTGGTTTGTTTTGAAAATTAGGTCTTTGCTGATTGTAAGTATTGTTGGATACTTGTTGATTGCTAGGACCTTGTTGGTTGTTGTATGGAATATTTCGGTTATAATTCTGGTTTTGATTGTAGATCGGTCTTGGCGGTTGATAATTATTCTGATAATTATTTCCAGGCCTTTGGTTTATGTATGAAATATTCTCTCTTTGTTCCATTGTTAATTCAATACTGAGACAATCATTTGTCAAATGTGGTCCTCCACACTGCTCACAACTAATTCGTATTGAGTGAATATCTTTAGTCATCTTTTCCATTCGTCTCTCGACAGCATCTATCTTTGCGGAAATGGAATCTAAGTCATGGCTAGAATCGGCTCTAGCTGCTTTAGATGATCTAACGATATCTTTTTCTTGGTGCCACTCATGTGAGTGGGAAGCAGTGTTATCAATAATTTTGTAAGCATCAGTTTCGGTTTTCTTCATAATAGAACCACCAGCTGCTATATCTATGTCTTTCCTTGTAGTGATGTCGCATCCTTGGTAGAATATTTGTACTATTTGACAGGTGTCTAAACCATGTTGCGGACATCCTCTTAATAACTTTCCAAATCTTGTCCACACCTCATATAAAGTTTCATTCGGTTTCTGTGTGAATGTAACAATTTCTGCTTGAAGTCTTACGGCTTTAGATGCAGGAAAAAATTGTTTAAGAAAATTTTCAACTAAAACGTCCCATGTATTTATCGCCCCTTCAGGTAACGATTCCAACCAATCTTTGGCTTCTCCCTTTAAAGTCCAGGGAAATAACATGAGATATATCTGTTCATCCTCTACTTCTCGGATTTTAAATAGTGTGCAGATCCTATTAAAGTTACGTAGATGTTCATTTGGATCTTCCTTCGGCGCACCACTAAATTGGCATTGATTAGTCACCATGTGTAGAATTTGTCCTTTGATTTCATAATCTGGCGCATTAATGTCTGGATGAGTAATTGCGTGACCTTGGCCAGTGCGTTTAGCTCTCATTCGGTCTTCCATACTTAAAGGTTTCAGATTCTCCATAATTGAATTTGTTGAATCCGAATCACTAGAGGATTCTGATTTAATGGTTTGTTCCTCAACAATCTCTGTTTGAATGATTGGTGGTTCCGGAGGAAAGTTTAGTGGTTCAGGATTTATGAATCGTCCCTGAATATTCTCCGGATTCTCAATTGTGAGGTCGGGTTCAAAAAATGGATTATCGGAAATTTGAACTGGAGTACTTGGTCGACTGGATGACGATTCTAAAGAAAAATCAACGGCGGTAATATTTGCTAAATGTCTTGATCTAGTTACAGGTGGTGAACGTACAAAAGGTGGTGAACGTCTTGCTCGGTGCATTCACTGAATATCCTATTAGTTTTTAAAAAGGAAAGAAAAATTATATAAGTTATCCAATTAATAGACTTTTCTGATTTTGTCCACGTTTCGAATAGCCAAAAGATGCAGCAGAGGGGCAGGATTCGTTTGGTCTCAATATAATTGAGGACTGTTTGGCTCCAATAACCCGGTCCACGTACAAATCCAACTATTACTACGAACCAGAAAATATTGATGTCTATCAATTTAACCACTTAAAATAAATTTTCGTAATTTTAAGAAATTTAGATAAGAAGTAGAATAAAAATCTATGTCCTAAAACTAGAATAGCGAGAAATAAGTAAGAAAAAGAGCGTGTCGGAAAAAGGTCGAAAAAGAAAAGATCGAAAAAATAAAAGGCGTCGAAAAATAAGAAATAAAAAGAAATGACTTATAGAACTTAAAAACACTCGACTAACCCAACCTTATTACTATCACTAACTTAAAATTATAATCGCAAATTGAGATTACTAATTGGAATGATAATTGATACATAGATAAAAGGTGTCTAAAAATATTAAAGCTTACAAGAAAAACTATATCCCAAATGGCAATAACTTAAACAGAAACTAAAACTTAAAAAGGCGTCGCAAAATTCTAAAGCACTTAAATCTTAGTCTAAAGAAAAAGCACTTAAGGAATTCTACGGCAAAGCCTAAAAATCTAGAAGTAAAAATAACTATGGCAAAAACTAAGTTTAAAACTAAATATGAGCTAAAAATACAAATATTACGCTAAAACGATTAAAAAGGGACAAAAATATAAAAATATACAAAAAGTTGTAAAAAGTACAAATTTTATAAAAATATTATTTTTATATTAATTATTTATTAAAACTATTAATTTTACAATTTAATTAAACTAATTTAACTAAAATATAAATTAAATAAAAAGTAAAACTAATTATAATAATAATAAGTAATTAGGGTTAATAATAATAATAATTAATAATTACTCCGTATTTAATGCGAATTAGGGTTTCAGTCACAGGTGTCAGGACTGCTCCGCGAGTCGCGGTATTCGAGGCTGCAAACTTCGCGAGTCGCGGGGTTCCAATTTTCAACTCAGGTACAGTTTAAAATTCGACGCGTTTTTTTTTTAATTTTATTTTATATTTTTTTTTTCTGTTTTCTGTTTTAAAATCTAAAATATTTATATAATAAAAACTTATATTTAAAAACTAAAATAAAAATAGAACTACTTTATAATTTTAAAAATATCTTACAAATAGATTTATATATATATTAATTTTTTTTTAAATAAAAATATTTAAATAAAACTTATATTTTTATAAAATAAAAATAAAGAAACTTTATAAAACTTAAATATTTGACAAAATCTTAAAAAAATATATAAATTTTTGTTTTCTTTTTATATTTTCGAATAACAAAAAACGTATTTTTACAAAAGTGAATTTTAATAAAAGTAAACTAAAAATAAAAATCTTTTTTTTTTTGGTTTTTTTTTATTATATTTAGCGTTGCGCTTTCGGCGTTTAAGATTCCCCGGCAGCGGCGCCAAAAATAACTTGATGTCAAAGCTAAGGGGTATAAAATACTATTAAATTTTAGCAAAAATACTATTAAATATGATACAATTTTACACAAGATATTTATTTATTTATTGCATGGATATACTTAAACCTTGCTACAACACTTATAGGCAGTGTACCTAATCTTACAGTAGTGTAGTTTTTAGTAAGTCCGGTTCGTTTCACAGGGAATCTTTTTCACAAAGCTTAACGCTATATTAGTTTAAATTTATAAAAATACAAATATATATATATATATATATATATATATATATATATATATATATATATATATATATATATATATATATATATATATATATATATATATATATATAAGTAATATTATTATTATAAAGGGGGGTTTTTACCGTTTAATGACCGGTTTGTCGATTTTAAAACTTTAGTCGCAGTTAAAACCAAATGTAAAATATTAAATAAAAGACTTAATTTAAAGCGTAAAGTAAATAACGATAATGAAATTACGAATAATAAAATTGCGATAAAATAAACTTGCGATAATTAAAAAGTACGATAATTAAAAGTGCAATTAAATACAATAACAATAAATAAAAGTGCTATAATTAGAAGTGCAATTAAATATAAAATAAAGGAAATTAAATATGAAATAAAAGAATTATGCTTATTTAAACTTCCATAATCATGATGTTTGACGTGTTGATTTTAGTTTTATACCCATGGGTTAATTGTCCTTTGTCCTGGATTATTTAATATGTCCGTCTGGTTTTTGTCCATAACAGTCCATCAGTCATAAATATAAAGTGCGAGTGTCCTCGTCAAATTATTCTTATACCCGAAGTTAAATATTCCAACTAATTGGGGACTTAAACTGTAAATAGATTTTAATACTTTATTTAATAATTACACCAGGATGTCGACTGAATGTAACCCAAGGTTTTAATATTTTGTTATCAATTATACCAAGTGTCCTTGTATATAATTTCACCCCTGTTTTAATTATTCTAGTGGCTATTAATTCATTCCCGTGTCCGGTTAAATGAACGATTATTCGTACATATAAATACCCCGCCCATCGTGTCCGATCGAGTGTATATGGTAATTTATAGGGATGCCCAATTGTAAATCTTTATATTAACATTAACAAACTATCATTTAGTTAAACAAATATAAAGCCCATTAATAGCCCATAGTCTAATTTCCACAAGTGTCGTTCTTTTGTCCAAACTCCAATTATGGTACAAAGCCCAATTACCCAATTTTAGTAATTAGCTTAACATCATGATTACATCGGATTAAATAAGCATAATAATAACTTAGCTACGAGACATTAATGTAAAAAGGTTGAACATAACTTACAATGATTAAAAATAGCGTAGCGTTACACGGACAGAATTTTGACTTACACCCTTACAACATTTGCTAACATACCCTTATTATTAGAATTATAATTAAAATTAAAATTAAAATATAAATATAAATATATTTACGTATACATATATAGAGAGAGATTGAATTTGAATGATAAAAATGATCAGAATTCGTTTGGCTTTATAGGGAATTGAGTTCAGGGGTACTCCGCGACTCGCGGCAATTTTTGCCTTCAAACTCCGCGAGTCGCGGAGTTTGAAAATACAGCTCACCCTCCTTTGGCTTCTTTCTTGCCGACGATTTATAAATATATTATAATATATATATTAATTTTAAGAATTAATTATATATTATATTATATTTATGTGCATAGTTGACTCGTAATTTTTAGTCCATTGCGTCGAGCGTTGAGAGTTGACTCATGTCCCGGTTCCGGATTTTCGAACGTCCTTGCGTACAATTTTATATTTTGTACTTTGCGTTTTTGAATCTTGTACTCTTGTAATTTCGAGACGTTTCTCATCAATATTTGGAACCTCTTTGATTGTACTTTGTACTTTTGAGCATTTTGAACCTTTGCGTCTTCAATTCATCGAATCTGTCTTTTGTCTTCACCTTTTATTATTTAAACGAATATCACTTGTAAATAGAACAATTGCAACTAAAAGCTTGTCTTTCTTGAAGAATAATGCTATGAAATATATGTTCGTTTTTAGCATTATCAACCATTAACCAATAAAAAGAAAATAACTACCATAATCGTTGGTCTAAAAGTCAAGCTTAGAACCAAAGACCAAATCTCATACAAAGACATAATCTTTACTGAAAGTCAGACTTTTTTTTTTTATCAAAAGTCAACTTGGACATTTAGTCAAGTGGAACGTATTACTTTGGTGAAAAGCCATAATAAATAAATGCCATAATAAATAAAAGCCATAATAAGAATACATATATTCCATACGTAAATCTTATCCTTAAAATTTCCAAATCAGTAAACGGTTATAACATTTTGCATATTCATTCTAATAATATTAAACATATACAAATTCCCAGAACTCTTGATTTAATTTTTAACAAATCAAACATATGTTTAATTTTTACTTCACAAATCATGAAAATAATGGCTTTTATGCAAAAGATGACTCAAATCATTTGAAAATTATCTTTGCATTTATACTTGATTCATTTCTTATCATTTCATTAAGTCTTTGATGTCGGTTGGTAACCAAGGCAACATGTGAACCAACAAGATGGACAACACCGTCCAGTATACGATCTAACGTTGGAAGCAAATAATAGACTTGTATCGTAAATTAAACTTACATAGATAATAAATTTAATTCATCAACAAAACATAGTATTTTCAATCGTTGTGTCAAAATTGTTGATTAATATCAATCCCATGTTTTGACTCAAGTAATTACCGACACCTCAGTTTTCCATTAACCATGGCACTTACTCATTTAATAATATATCATGTACTCTGTAATAGTATGTGTTTCGATCAAACGAAAATATTTATTTAGATTTATCGATGCAATTCTTGCATGCATCCATCCCCTTTTGTTGATCAAAACACATATATTATCTTTCGAGTACATCAAAACATCAAAATCAATTTTGAATTTACTTCATCGATTAACAACAATCGATTGATATATTATTATTTTTGATCAAATATATGTTAATATTGATCAAACATCAGACATCGATATTAACTTTGAATTTGCTTCAAACATCCATAGATCCATAGATATATATTATTGTTGGGTTCGCATGTCAACATGTAATTATATAAATAAAATTATATAGGGCGGTGGCCAATACTACATGCAAAACCATACATGTCGGTTACATTATTACAACATGCAGAACCACACATCTGAATTAACTTCAATAATCAATGAAATCATATGTTAATAGTTAATTTAGAAACGCGTACCTTTACATTCATTATTCTTCCATTATTGATTGTTTAACAGATTATACCAATTCACGTACTTTCTTGGAGACTTCTAACGAATCCAAAAAATCCCAACACGATTCTTCTTCATGATTATCAACCAAATACTTTATAGATTTGTTAGAAATAAGGGTTAGAATTGACTGCCGGAATCGTTCTTGAATCGTGTGTTCACTTTCTCTATAATTATTTCGACCCTACGATTGCCTCGGTTGCACGAAATCTTTACAGGGATAAGACAAGAACGCAATCAGTGTTTTTGGCAATGAAATCACTGATCAAATTGTTAGAGAATATGTGTGTGTTTTCTGTTTGTTAAACTGAAAGTAAAACCATATTCCTATATTTATAGGAAGCGAAAAGGTGCGAGTGAAAGTACGCAACCTTTCAACCAAAGGATGTAACCCTTCAACGAAAAGACGCCACTTTTCGTTCACACATAATGGAAAATGGTGGAATTTAAAACCTTTTCAATACCACAATTTCCATAACAGTATCAAGTTAACTCTTACGGGCGTGCACTCCACACTCTCCAAACCCGTTATAACTTGAATACCTTTGCTTTTAAGTAAATCCCAATTAACTAAAATGATTGTTGATAACACTAAAATCACCAACAAATAATATATACTTTTTAAATAATTTATTGTAACGTTAAAATAGATAAAACTCAATCTACTTCTACCAAAAATTAGTTATCACGTCGCTTTTTTCTTTTCTTGAAAAGATGTTCTTTTATATTTTGCTTTAACATTTTTGTTCGAACTAAATAATAAAATGTTGTAGCATACTAAAATATTATGTCATATGCATGAATTAATAGTATAGATTCCAAGACCGATAAAAACGGACCTGTTCATGGTTAGCCTCCCGCCAAACGATCGAAAAGTTATATTACACAAGAGACATTTCTTAAAAACTTAGTAGTGAAAGTGGACTAACTAACGGGACGATTCATATTTGAGTATATGAGTACCCAAAATAATTAAGAGGAGTTTGAAACGTCCATAAATTTGACACAAAAACATAACAAGATATTTTTAGGCCAGTCGATGACTAAGTCATCTCGCCTACGGCTCCCACTTTACACCACAAAACAATCCCCTCACATGAATCAGCTTATCCGGCAGCTAAAGCACTCGTCTAGTTTTCATATTAGAAAACTCACTGTAGAACAATTGTCAAGTACCCTGCACCAGCTTTCGCCTGTTGTGACACTTTTACGATCTCATGTTTGTGACTTTATATGCATTTACATGACATGAAAACGTATTACGCCTTTGGGTAGCACATCAATGTTATCGAGTCAATCACCAAAGACAGATGAAGACATGGCAGAAGTGGAACAGATTCCTTAATGTATCAGCGGTTGGCAGTTTCATATATATGATACTATGTACGTGATCGAAAATTGCTCAAGCAGTGAGAGTTGTTAAATAGTTTGTACATGTCTAATCCGGGTAAGGAGCATTGAGATGCGGTCAAGTGGTTGTTACGCAGCTTTAAAGGTACTTTTAAGATGGGATGGTATGTGATGGTATGCACGTGTTATGTATGTGACGGTATGCACGTTATCGGAAATTGCTCATGCATTAAGAGGAGGGTAAAAGCACTGTGTAGTTTGTATTCACAATGAAAAAGCAACGGTGATTTAGATGTCTAGATTATAGAAACATTTTACATTGTCAACAACAGAAGTCGAGTACACATCTATTCTTGAGGAAAGCAAGAAGCTAGTATGGTTGAAATTTTTTTTCGAAGATTTGGGCAGAGAACAACGATAATGTGTCTTGAAATGTGATAATTAAAGTGCAGTTCATCTGAAATGAATATAATGTTTTATGGTCGTACTAAACACATAAACTTGAGGTATCATTTTATTTGTGAACTCATAAATGATGGTATTTTTACGTTGAGCCAAATCCTTTGCATGAAGAATTCTACTAATATGTTTACCAAAGTATTCACGAAAGAGAAGTTGATGTTGTGCATATCTTCAACTAGTCTTCTTATAAATTGATGAGAGAGAACGCCAACTAGAGATTTGAAGGGTTACTCTTATCATATTCCTTCTCTTTTGGATGTAATTAAAATGTATTTGTTTAATTAATTGGCGCTCCAAATGCTTTTGTAATTCTTTCTATATTAGCGTTGTTGCTAGAGAGCATTTTTTATATAAAATATTGATGTTGTAAAAAAAAATTGGATCTTATTTTGACATTGACGTCTTGGAGATCTTTTATTGAATTACGCCCTTCTGCGATGTTGCGTGTGAGTGTGCCATGTTTGATTGACGGTATTGGAAAGCTTTTGACATTGTTTTTATGGAGTTTCTTTGTGGGTTTAAGAATCTGGGGTTCGTTCAACCTTTAGTGTGATATTGATGAAATTTGGTGAAGACTAAACAAAAAGGAAAGAAAGTCGGGGCAGCTTGGGAGTTAAATTTGCTTGGTGGTAAAGTTTACTTGTGAAACAAGTATCTGATTGTTTTTGGTAAGTGTTTGTGTTTAAATCATGAAACTCATTAGAAAACTTAAAAGAATTTAAGTTTTACAATTCACTTTGAATACACTAATAACCTGATTGTATTCTGTGTACTAATCACAAAAATAATAGAAAACGCTCTCTAGTTGGTCGTGGACTAAATCAATCACTCCGATTTAATATAAACATGTAATATCTTGTGTTGATTTACTTTTACATTTTATTCTTTAGTTTCTTAATTGTAGGATCACGATTTTTTGGAATCATGAACATTATTTAGGTCCTAAAATCGTAAAATTTACTCCCGTTGTCCAAATTTAATTATCCTCAAATTAAAAAAATAACAGTTTAGTAAACGTCATTATTACAATGTAACTTTGTGTTTCCTTTACAGTTTATCCCTTAATTATTCTTATCTTTTTTGTCTTACACGCATAAAGCAGGCGATTGGGACTGAACGAATGTTACTTGTGGAAGATCAGAATCTAATTTAGCGAGTACTACTGAAATTTTAGCAGATCCATCTCAACTTAATGATTCTCATGACAAATTGGTTAGGAGACTGCATTCGGAAGGGAATTATAAGATGAATATCATGTCAATACTATTAGATAAACGCTTGCTCAATACAAGTCCTTCTCTCGGGCCATTTGAGAGGCTATTGATAGCTCAAAAAAAGTGAACATATTTATATGGAGGTTACAAATGAATAGATTAGCAACTTTTACAAATTTGTAGAAATGGGGCATTGCTTTGAATTCGGTCTTATGCCAGTTTTGCAAGTCTCACCCGGAATACGTAGATCATTTTTTACCGATCGTGGTACGTGTTACCCATTCGGATAAGCTACAAGGCTTGGTGGAGAATTGCAAGTCCTCAAATTAAATAGTTCCCCAATTTAATTTTCCTTAAATTAAAAAATACACAGTTTAAGAAACATGATTATTATAATGTACTTTTTGTTTCTTTACAATTTATCCTTTAATTATTCTTATCTTTTTGTCTTAGTCGCTTGCTCAATACAGGTCCTTCTCTCGGTTCATTTGAGTGGTTATCAATAATTTCAAAAAGTGAACATATTTGTATGGAGTTTACAAATGAATAAATTAACAACTTTACAAATATAGAGAAACGGGGCATTGCTTTGAACTCGGTCTTATGCCCATTTTACGAGTCTCGCCCGAAAGACGTAGATCATTTATTTACCGATAGTAGGTACGTGTTACACATTTGTAGAAGCTACATGGCTTGGTGGCGAATTGCAAGTCCTGCACCAATTGGGGTGGGGAACGCAGTCAATGCAGTAAACTACAACATCAGCACCATCAACTCGAATAAGGTGGCTCTTGCATCTCGATATGTTCTATTGTGGTTGATTTGGAAATGAAGGAATAAGTTATTTTTATTGTGTGGCGGGCCAAAGGCAGACGATTTTAAAAGAAGATATTTGTATTAGCTGAAGGGTGTTGACCCATTTGAGGATATCGAATATGAGTAATATAGTTAAGAGTGTTTTCGAGTCTTCAAAAAATGATCCATGTGGAGCGTATAATCATATGTAATTTGAATCCATCTCGCACGTATCTTGCATGCTTTTTATACAATCTTTTTCCCTTCAAAAAAATTAAAATAATAATAATTTACCAAATTATGTTATTTTAATAGTCTCGTTTGATTCTCAAGTCTTTCTTTATCAACTGTGACTTAAAATATCTTTATTTGTGTTATATATTATTTGATGAAATATATATGAATGTTTTGGGCTTTAATCGTATTTTTTTATAAAAATTTTATTAAATAATATATAACATGAACAAATATATTTTAAGTCAAAGTTTGTAAAGAAAGACTTGAAAAGTCAAACATGAACTATTAAATTGAGACAGGGAGAATATCAACGAATGGACGGTGGGGCGTTTTCTGTTTTCCATAATGTTGTTTTACTGTATAGTGCCTCCTCATTGCTGAGAAACTGTTCAGAAACAACAACAACAACAACAACAACAACAACAAAAACAAAAACAACAACAACAGCAGCAGCATCAGCAACAACAACAACAACAACAACAACAAAGAGAAGTAGACAATTCCACATGTGTGGGGGATGAGAGAGGTAAGATGTAGACAATCCTTCTTCTATCATAGAATAAAGAGAAGTCATTTCTCCACCTAGAGTGAAACACCTCAAGAGTAGAGAAATTTCCTGTCTCAATGTTCGACAGATAGTTTGTCTCCTTGTAAATTTGTTATATAATTTGTCGAGTTGTAAATCAGGCCAAAGCCTACTCGGATGTACTTATCCTCTTTATATAATAAACTCGATCTTTAAAAAAAAAAATCAGTTATGCACCTTTTGGATCAAATGGTTTAGTTCACAAAATTTGAATAGGAGTAGGAAGGATCATGTCACACCCCCAAATAGGGCCTGGGGTATTTGTGACTAATTATATCAAATCACAGTTGTATAAACGAGAACGACTCTATATGAGACGTTTTATTGAGTTTTGCAGCGGAAGATAAATAGATTTCATTGTATTTAGTGCATTAAATGTTTTTAAATGAATTGATAAGTAATGCATGAAGACTCCAAGTGTAGCGACCCGGCAAAATCGTCATTGACGGCGCCGTCTACTTAGGTCCCGTTACGTGGTCATAAGTCTTTAAAACAACGTTTGACCAAAAGATATGTCGCATTCATTTCAAATGTAAAGATTGTTCAAAGTTTACAAGAATAGTTCCACCACAAGTTACGTTACAAAGTTATAAGTACAAATGAAACTTATGCGACACAATTTAAAAGTAGCCAAAGGACGCTCCATGTATGCATATATACTCGACATCCAATGCAAGTATCAAAATAATGAGCGGAAGCATGTATCATGTATCGTTCAAGGACCTGAGAAAAACATAGAAATCTGTCAACGAAAACGTTGGTGAAATCATAGGTTTGAGTAAGTAAGTACAAGTGAGCCACAAGATTTGCAACAATGAGATAATAGTAATACATTCCAAAAGTTTGTTTCACGAGCACCCAATTATCAATGCTTAATATTCCTTCCATAGAACCCCATCACAATAGTGTTAGAACATACACTGTTTCTCGAAAATACATTTCATTCGTAAACGGTAGCGAACCGTTTGAATGAGGGTTTGTCAAACCCATATGGCCATATAACATAAGTTCTCGCTTACACCCGGCAAGTGTAACTAATGATAATCGAATTGAGGATTTTTGTTCAAACTCGTATGTAGAATGTTTATTTTCCTGTACTTGTGTTCACTTAGTAAAAGAAACGTTTATGTTTTCTCATCCCAAATGTAAGTGCAAAAGAGTAAAAATGGGACTATGATCTCACCTTGTGTGCATGAGTAAAAAGTACTTCAACAAGTAATGTGTGCAAAGAACAATGCTAGTCTTGACCTAAACAAATAGGTTTATATCAATATCGGTAAACACGATAGGTCAAAGTGTTCAATTAGTCATATGGCTCGTTACGACTCGAATACTACAACATGTGAGTCAAATTGTCATGTTTCATGCAAGATACGAGTATAAAAGCATGTTAGAACGATTTGCACAAACATTTGGTTAAGTTTGATTAAAAGTCAACTTGGTCGGGTCAAAGTCAACGAAAAAGTCAACACGTTTGTAGCGACCCGACCAAATCATGTTTGACGGCGCCGTCTACTTAGGTCCCGTTACGTGGTCATAAGTCTTTAAAACAACGTTTGACCAAAAGATATGTCGCATTCATTTCAAATGTAAAGATTGTTCAAAGTTTATAAGAATTGTTCCACCACAAGTTGCGTTACAAAGTTATAAGTACAAATGAAACTTATGCGACACAATTTAAAAGTAGCCAAAAGACGCTCCATGTATGCATATATACTCGACATCCAATGCAAGTATCAAAATAAAGAGCGGCAGCATGTATCATGTATCGTTCAAGGACCTGAGAAAACATAGAAATCTGTCAACGAAAACGTTGGTGAAATCATAGGTTTAAGTAAGTAAGTACAAGTGAACCACAAGATTTGCAAAAGTGAGATAATAGTAATACATTCCAAAAGTTTGTTTCACGAGCACCCAATTATCAATGCTTAACATTCCTTCCATAGAACCCCATCACAATAGTATTAGAACATACACTGTTTCTCGAAAATACATTTCATTCGTAAACGGTAGCGAACCGTTTGAATGAGGGTTGTCAAACCCATATGGCCATATAACATAAGTTCTCGCTTACACCCGGCAAGTGTAACTAATGATAATCGAATTGAGGATTTTTGTTCTAAACTTGTATGTAGAATGTTTGTTTTCCTGTACTTGTGTTCACTTAGTTAAAAAGGAACGTTTATGTTTTCTCATCCCAAATGTAAGTTTCCAAAAGAGTAAAAGTGGGACTATGATCTCACCTTGAGTGCACGAGTAGTAAAGTACTTCAACAAGTAAACGTGTGCAAAGAACAATGCTAGTCTTGACCTAAACAATAGGTTGTATCAATAATGGTAAACACGATAGGTCAAAGATGTTCAATTAGTCCTATGGCTCGTTAAGACTCGATCATAATAGCATGTGAATCAAATTGTCATGTTTCATGCAAGGTACAAGTATAAAAGCATGTTAGAATGATTGCACAAACATTTGGTTAAGTTTGATTAAAAGTCAACTTAGGTCGGGTCAAAGTCAACGAAAAAGTCAACACGTTCGGGTCGGGTCCCGAACTATTTTTCTGAGGTTTTTAATCATATATGAGCACGTTAGAACAAGTTACATGTGAATCGGAGGTGCGTAGCATAGTAAACATTTTTCAAAAAATGACTAACGAAGACAGAAGCCTGTCAGCGTATCTGGACGGCGTCCAGATTGTCTGGACGGCGTCCAGTTTTGAAGGCCTGGACGGCGTCCACAAATACTGGACGGCGTCCAAGTCTGAAGGTCTGGACGGCGTCCAAGAATCTGGACGGCGTCCAGATCTGTATCCAGGCCCTGTTTTGCTGCAACAAAGAAATGCACGAACCAAAACTCAAACAATCCCAATTTATGATTCGCAAACAATCAAAACATGTATCCTATATCATCGGGAAGGTATTTTGACAAAGGATACAACTAACCACATATCATCAATCGAGTTTATCATTTACAATAACCGAATTCTCGTCAAGTGATCATTTAGAGTTCGTTTTTCGAGTTTCAAGTTCACAAATTCATTTCATGATTCGGTAGTCCAATCTACACATACGATATGCCGTTTCGAAGGTAATTAAATGTACATTGCAACTAAACACTTACTAACAACATTAACAAGCATTCAATGCATCAAAAGTTCATTTTAAGGTTCGTCAAACCCTAATTAAGAATCACAAAATCAATAATCATGTTAACGCAAGGTTTTCATATCATCCAACATACCAAAACGAAACTAATGATGCTAGTAACACTTTTAACACAATGGATTTAACATCTAACAACATTTACTCAATCAAAATCAAAGATTAAACTAACCCATTTCAAGTGTTCATGCTAGTTACACCAAATAACAAGATCGAGCATACAAATTACATACACGACATCACAATGAGCCATAGACACTAACTAACACCATTTCAAGTCAAAAACACGAATTTAGAGAAATCTAGAGTTTTAGAAATGTTACCCAAACGAGATGAAGTTGGTACCGAAATGAAGAGGATGAAGAGAGGATCACGAATATGTAGTTTATTTTGTTGTAAGCCTCCTAGATCGAATTTAGATGATGATTGAATGAATTTGGTATTTGTGTGTGTGTTCTTGCTAGAGAGAAAGAGAGAGAGATGGAGATGATTGAATGGTGGTGATTGGGGTGGACTAGTTGACCTAGTCAACTAGTTTGCCCCGTGTCAATTTTAGTCCCTCGAGTTTGTAGTCAGGTGTGGAAATTACCTAAACGGAATATTTTAAAACGCGTATTAACGGGAGATGTTATAAACATATAACGGAGTTTAAATTAGTATAACGGAAAGTAAATGGAAAAAGGCGGGATGTTACATTACCTACTCCTTACAAGAAATTTTGTCCCGAAATTTAAGTAGGCGTAGTAGTCGTTGTTTCTTCCTCGAGATCTTGCGTTTCTGAATTCATGAATAGATGAGGATACTTCCTTTGCATTTGATCTTGTCTTTCCCAAGTAAACTCGGGTCCCCTTTTGGCATTCCAACGGACTTTAACAATCGGAATTCGGCTTTGTTTCAATGTTTTGACGGAGGTGTCCACAATTTCAACCGGTTCCTCCACAAAATGAAGTTTGTCATCAATGGTAAGTTCCTCGAGAGGGATGACGATATCGGGTTCGGCAAGACACTTTTTCAAGTTAGATACATGGAAGGTAGGATGAACGGAGCTCAATTGAGGCGGAAAATCTAAACGATAAGCAACGGTTCCAATACGCTCCAAGATTTCGAAAGGACCAATATACCGCGGATTTAGCTTCCCGCGTTTCCCAAAGCGGATTACACCTTTCCAAGGCGCGAATTTTAACATTACTCAGTCACCGACTTGAAATTCAAGATCGTTGCGTCGTTTGTCGGTATAGTTCTTTTGACGACTTCGGGCCGTCCTAAGCCTATCTCGGATTTGAACGATTTTCTCGGTGGTTTCGTGAATGAGTTCGGGTCCGGTGATTTGCACGTCGCCTACCTCGGCCCAACAAAGAGGTGAACGACATTTTCGGCCATATAGCGCTTCAAAAGGTGCGGCTTTAATACTCGCGTGATAACTATTGTTGTAAGAGAACTCGGTGAGAGGTAAGTGCTTGTCTCAAGCTTTTCCGAAATCAACCACGCAAGCTCGTAACATGTCCTCTAAGGTTTGAATTGTACGTTCGCTTTGTCCATCGGTTTGAGGATGATATGCGGTGGTCATGTCTAAACGCGTTCCCAACGCTTCTTGTAAAGTACGCTAAAATCTAGAAACAAAACGGCCATCTCGGTCGGATATAATCGATAAAGGTACACCGTGTCGGGCTACGATCTCCTTAATGTAAAGTTGTGCAAGTTTCTCCATTTTGTCCATTTCTTTCATGGCAAGGAAGTGTGCGGATTTGGTGAGACGGTCAACAATAACCCAAATGGTATCATAACCGCCCGTCGTTTTTGGTAGCTTGGTGATAAAATCCATCGTTATCCTTTCCCACTTCCATTGCGGGATCTCGGGTTGTTGAAGTAGTCCGGACGGTCTTTGGTGTTCGGCTTTAACTTTGGAACATGTTAAACACTTGGACACATAAGTAGCTACGTCCCTTTTGATGTTCGGCCACCAATATAGTTGTTTAAGGTCGTGGTACATCTTATTAGCACCGGGGTGAATCAAGTATCGTGACTTATGGGCTTCATCTAAAATAAGGCTTCGTAGGTCCCCATAACTAGGCACCCAAATTCTTCCGGCGAAATATCGGAGTCCGGTTTCTTTAACTTCGAATCGAGAGGTGAGGACGTTCAAGTGTTCGAGAGAGATGTTTTCATCCTTGAGAGCCTCATCTTGGGCTACCCGAATTTGGCTATTAAGGTTTGTGTGGATGGTGATGTTTAAGGCTCGGACACGAAGAGGCACCGCTCTTTCTTTTCGACTTAAGGCATCGGCTACTACATTTGCCTTCCCGGGATGGTAACGAAGCTCACAATCGTAATCGTTTAAGGTTTCAATCCACCTTCGTTGTCTCATGTTTAGTTGCTTTTGATCGAAGATGTGTTGAAGGCTTTTGTGATCGGTGAAGATAGTACTCTTGGTTCCATAAAGATAGTGTCTCCCCATTTTAAGTGCAAAGACAACGGCTCCGAGTTCGAGATCATGCGTCGTGTAGTTTCGTTCATGAATTTTGAGTTGTCGAGAAGCATAAGCAATGACTTTCTTCTGTTGCATCAATACACACCCAAAACCATGTTTCGAGGCATCGCAATATACAACAAAATCATCATTGCCTTCGAGAAGTGACAAGATAGGAGCGGTGGTTAGCTTTGTTTTCAAGATTTGAAATGCGGATTCTTGTTCGGTCGTCCAAATAAATTTATTTCCCTTGTGAGTTAATGCGGTTAGAGGACGTGCAACCGAAGAGAAGTTTTCGATGAATCGACGATAGTACCCGGCGAGACCCAAAAATTGACGAATGTGAGTAGGAGTAGTAGGAGTCTCCCATTTACTAATGGCTTCGATTTTTGTGGGATCGACTTTAATACCTTGATCACTTACAACATGACCAAGAAATTGAACTTCCTTTAACCAAAATTCACACTTGGAGAATTTGGCATAAAGTCGTTCTTGTCTCAAGAGTTCAAGCACAAGTCGGAGGTGTTGTTCGTGCTCTTCTTCGTTTTTAGAATAGATCAATATGTCATCGATGAACACAATAATGAATTTATCGAGATACGGTTTGCACACGCGGTTCATAAGATCCATGAACATCGCCGGTGCGTTAGTGAGACCAAATGGCATTACAAGAAATTCATAACTACCATAACGAGTTCGGAAAGCGGTTTTGGAGAAATCTTCCCCCTTAACCCTTAATTGATGATAACCCGAGCGGAGATCGATTTTTGAATATACACAAGACCCTTGTAATTGATCAAAGAGATCATCGATGCGAGGAAGAGGATATCGGTTCTTAATCGTCAATTTGTTTAGTTCCCGATAGTCAATGCACATTCGTAGGGATCCGTCTTTCTTTTTAACAACAAAATCGGAGCGCCCCAAGGTGAATGGCTAGGTTGGATAAAACCACGATCAAGTAGTTCTTGGATTTGACTTTGCAATTCTTGCATTTCGGATGGAGCGAGTCTATATGGTGCACGTGCTACGGGTGCGGCTCCCGGAATAAGATCGATTTGGAATTCAACCGGTCGATGAGGTGGAAGACCCGAGAATTCATCGGGAAATACATCAGAATAGTCACTAACAATTGGCACATCATCGATGTGCTTCTCATCGGACTCGACTTTCTTAACGTGAGCAAGGATCACAATACAACCCTTACGGAGTAGTTTTCTAACTTTAATACACGAAACAAGGTTGAGTCCGGTGCAACTCTTATCGCCATAGACGATCAAAGGTTCACCATTCTCGATAGGGATTCGGATTGCATTAAGATCACAAAGGATGTGAGATTTCATTTTGACTAACCAATTCATACCGATTATTACAACAAAGCTTCCTAGTTCCATGGGTATCAAGTCAATTTCAAATTCCTTACCCAAAATGTTTAACGTACACCCCCGGTAATATGTGTCGGCACTTAATAGTTTCCCATTAGCCACTTCAATGGTATAAGTGGTATCTAATGGAAGAGGTGGAGTGCTAAAAGAATGAGTCAAAGTCTTGGATACAAAGCATTTATCTGCACCCGAATCGAATAAGCAAGAGACATAAGAATTGTTGAGAAGAAACGTACCCGTGACTAGTTCAGTGTCATCCCGGGCTTCCTCGGTGTTGATGTTGAAAGCTCGGCCGTGCGTGTTGGGGTTATCTTTCTTCTTTGGGCATGCATTCCTATAATGACCCATTTGGCCACATTCGTAACAAGTGCCCGTCTTTGGTGCATTGGGCCACTTTCGAGCGACGGGAGTGGCACTTTTACAATCGTTGGCCTTATGACCAATTCCTTGGCACCGATGGCAAATTAGCTTACTACATTCGCCAAAGTGATGTTTGTTGCATTTGTTGCAAAGAGGTAGATTTCCGGCATAACCCTTCTTGCTGTCGGAGGTGAAAGATTTCTTGGCAAAGTTGTTGTTGCTTGATTGGGGAGCTTCCCATTTTCTTTTATTGTTACCCGACTTGTCCTCGGCTTTAGGTGCTGGTACTACGATTTCGTCAACTGTTTCTATCAATTTGCGAGCCATGTTCAAAGCTTCTTGATGATTAGTGGGTTTGGATGACATTACTCCGTGTTTGATACCCTTTGGAAGACCATCCATGTAAAGTTCAACCCTTAAAGCTTCGGGGTTCACAAGATTTGGGCACATCAAGGCTAGTTCGGAAAATCGTTGATTATAAGCCTTGAGATCATTTCCGATCGCCTTTAAAGTTCTTAGCTCTTGTTCGAGCCTTCGAGTTTCTTCACGAGGGAAATATTCGAAAATCATCTTTTCCCTCAAGTCGGCCCAAGAGAGGGCGTGAGCTTCATCGGTACCCACCGATTGTGCATAAGTATTCCACCATGTAAGAGCGACACCGGCGAAGGTGTGAGTGGAGTATTTGACCTTGTCTTGGTCCCGACAACCGCTTATGCTAAAGACGGCTTCCGTTTGCTCAAACCATCGGGTGAGCACGACCGGTCCCCCGGTTCCATCAAAAGTGTGAGGTTTGCACCCCATGAAGGATTTGTAGGAGCACCCTTCGTTTGAGTTACCGGTTCCATTGTTGTTGTTGTTGTTGTTGTTGTGGTTGTTGTTATTATTGTTGTTGTTGTTGGATGAGTGACCGGCCATGGCCGCATCTACGGCGGTAGCTATCATCCGTTCGAGAGCTTGTTCGGGAGTTTCATTGCGGCGTACACGACGAGGAGCCATTGTTCCTTCAAGACACAAGAATATCATTGATTAGTATTCTCAATAATACTAACCGTGATATAGAATAAAGATAAAGAGAAGTTTTTTTTTCCTCGACTCGCCTTAAATTCTTTATGTCATAATGTCGGAACGTTCATATGAGTCACCGTAATATAATCCCGGCAATTATATTACCCTGATTCATATGTGCATTCGACATTATTCTATAAAGTCAAGGTGGCGTGTCAATCAAATTAAACAACGTGAGATTAAGATGAACTAAGAGTAGATATGAGTAGAAGCGTTCGAGTATAAATACACAAGTAGTCAAGTAATTCCTACTTCAAGTCTATATGCCGGTTGTAGTCTAGACTCACCAATGTACCCTATGACTCGAGGTTGACACCAATGAACTCTAAATCCCTACAACCAACGATCTGATACCATCTGTAGCGACCCGACCAAATCATGTTTGACGGCGCCGTCTACTTAGGTCCCGTTACGTGGTCATAAGTCTTTAAAACAACGATTGACCAAAAGATATGTCGCATTCATTTCAAATGTAAAGATTGTTCAAAGTTTATAAGAATTGTTCCACCACAAGTTGCGTTACAAAGTTATAAGTACAAATGAAACTTATGCGACACAATTTAAAAGTAGCCAAAAGACGCTCCATGTATGCATATATACTCGACATCCAATGCAAGTATCAAAATAAAGAGCGGCAGCATGTATCATGTATCGTTCAAGGACCTGAGAAAACATAGAAATCTGTCAACGAAAATGTTGGTGAAATCATAGGTTTAAGTAAGTAAGTACAAGTGAACCACAAGATTTGCAACAATGAGATAATAGTAATACATTCCAAAAGTTTGTTTCACGAGCACCCAATTATCAATGCTTAACATTCCTTCCATAGAACCCCATCACAATAGTGTTAGAACATACACTGTTTCTCGAAAATACATTTCATTCGTAAACGGTAGCGAACCGTTTGAATGAGGGTTGTCAAACCCATATGGCCATATAACATAAGTTCTCGCTTACACCCGGCAAGTGTAACTAATGATAATCGAATTGAGGATTTTTGTTCTAAACTCGTATGTAGAATGTTTGTTTTCCTGTACTTGTGTTCACTTAGTTAAAAAGGAACGTTTATGTTTTCTCATCCCAAATGTAAGTTTCCAAAAGAGTAAAAGTGGGACTATGATCTCACCTTGAGTGCACGAGTAGTAAAGTACTTCAACAAGTAAACGTGTGCAAAGAACAATGCTAGTCTTGACCTAAACAATAGGTTGTATCAATAATGGTAAACACGATAGGTCAAAGATGTTCAATTAGTCCTATGGCTCGTTAAGACTCGATCATAATAGCATGTGAATCAAATTGTCATGTTTCATGCAAGGTACAAGTATAAAAGCATGTTAGAATGATTGCACAAACATTTGGTTAAGTTTGATTAAAAGTCAACTTAGGTCGGGTCAAAGTCAACGAAAAATTCAACACGTTCGGGTCGGGTCCCGAACTATTTTTCTGAGGTTTTTAATCATATATGAGCACGTTAGAACAAGTTACATGTGAATCGGAGGTGCGTAGCATAGTAAACATTTTTCAAAAAATGACTAACGAAGACAGAAGCCTGTCAGCGTATCTGGACGGCGTCCAGATTGTCTGGACGGCGTCCAGTTTTGAAGGCCTGGACGGCGTCCAAAAATACTGGACGGTGTCCAAGTCTGAAGGTCTGGACGGCATCCAAGAATCTGGACGGCGTCCAGATCTGTATCCAGGCCCTGTTTTGCTGCAACAAAGAAATGCACGAACCAAAACTCAAACAATCCCAATTTATGATTCGCAAACAATCAAAACATGTATCCTATATCATCGGGAAGGTATTTTGACAAAGGATACAACTAACCACATATCATCAATCGAGTTTATCATTTACAATAACCGAATTCTCGTCAAGTGATCATTTAGAGTTTGTTTTCCGAGTTTTAAGTTCACAAATTCATTTCATGATTCGGTAGTCCAATCTACACATACGATATGCCGTTTCGAAGGTAATTAAACGTACATTGCAACTAAACACTTACTAACAACATTAACAAGCATTCAATGCATCAAAAGTTCATTTTAAGGTTCGTCAAACCCTAATTAAGAATCACAAAATCAATAATCATGTTAACGCAAGGTTTTCATATATTCCAACATACCAAAACGAAACTAATGATGCTAGTAACACTTTTAACACAATGGATTTAACATCTAACAACATTTACTCAATCAAAATCAAAGATTAAACTAACCCATTTCAAGTGTTCATGCTAGTTACACCAAATAACAAGATCGAGCATACAAATTACATACACGACATCACAATGAGCCATAGACACTAACTAACACCATTTCAAGTCAAAAACACGAATTTAGAGAAATCTAGAGTTTTAGAAATGTTACCCAAACGAGATGAAGTTGGTACCAAAATGAAGAGGATGAAGATAGGATCACGAATATGTAGTTTATTTTGTTGTAAGCCTCCTAGATCGAATTTAGATGATGATTGAATGAATTTGGTATTTGTGTGTGTGTTCTTGCTAGAGAGAAAGAGAGAGAGAGATGGAGATGATTGAATGGTGGTGATTGGGGTGGACTAGTTGACCTAGTCAACTATTTTGCCCCGTGTCAATTTTAGTCCCTCGAGTTTGTAGTCGGGTGCGGAAATTACCTAAACGGAATATTTTAAAACGCGTATTAACGGGAGATGTTATAAACATATAACGGAGTTTAAATTAGTATAACGGAAAGTAAATGGAAAAAGGCGGGATGTTACAACGTTCGGGTCGGGTCCCGAACTATTTCTCTGAGGTTTTTAATCATATATGAGCACGTTAGAACAAGTTACATGTGAATCGGAGGTGCGTAGCATAGTAAACATTTTTCGAGAAATGACCAACGAAGACAGAAGCCTGTCAGTGTATCTGGACGGTCCAGATTGTTTGGACGGCGTCCAGCTTTGAAGGCTGGGACGGCGTCCAAAGATCTGGACGGCGTCCAGCTTTGAAATCTGGGACGGCGTCCAGGGATCTGGACGGCGTCCAGATTGGTATTCAAGTCTGATGCAGAAACTCCTAAGTGCACGAACCAAAAACCAAACTAACACATTTTATGATCCGCAAACAACCAAGACATGTATCTTATATCATCGAAAAGCTCTTTTGACAAGGAACACAACTAGATACATTTCCTAAATCAAGTTCATCATTTAAGACAACAAAAACCTCGTCGAATGATCGTTAAACGTTCAAAATCAATGTTTCAAGTTCATCAAATGCATTTTTAAGTTTCGGGAAACCAATTCACACATATGATATGCCGTTTTAAAGGTAATCAAACACACATTGCAACCAAACACTTATCAACAACATTTCATAGCATTTGATGCATCAAAAGTTCATATTAAGCCTATCAAACCCTAACCAAAATCTCAAAACCAATAATCATGTTAATGTAAAGTTTTCATGTCAATCAACACACCAAAACGAAGCTAATGAAGTAACTAACACTTTGAACATACAAACATTAACATCTAAACACATTTCATCATCCAAAATCAAAGATTTAACAAACACTTTTTCAAGTTCATGCTAGTTATGTCAAATCACAAGATCGAGCATACAATTTACATATACGACATCACAATGAGCCATAGACACTAATTAACACAATTTTAAGTGAAGAACACTAAGATTATGAAATTTAGAGTTTTTAGAAAGTTACCCAATCGAGATGAAATTAGTATCAAAACGTAGAGAATGAAGAGAGGATTCCAAATATGTAATTTGTTTTGATGTTAGCCTCCAAAATCGGATTTAGATGATGAATTAAGGATTGAATGTTGAGAGGATTTGGAAGTAGTAAAAGATGAGGATGAGAATGAATGGGTGAAAGGGGTTTGACCCTTTGACCTAGTCAAGGGTTTGATCCCTTGTCAAGTT